>NC_060126.1:468098343-468419177 GCF_021461395.2 Schistocerca americana
ACTAAGCGACTTAACTTCTGAGGTCATCAGTCGCCTAGAACTTAGAACTAATTAAACCTAACTAACCTAAGGACATCACACACATCCATGCCCGAGGCAGGATTCGAACCTGCGACCGTAGCGGTCGCTCGGTTCCAGACTGTAGCGCCTAGAACCGCACGGCCACTTCGGCCGGCCGGTGTACCAGTTTCTTGGCTCTTCAGTTTATGAGGACATAGCGTAGTGTTGCAATATTTCCAAATGAAAAAACCGGGGGGGGGGGGGGGGGGATTTTACTTAAACTGTTATAACTGATGCTCAACAAATCTTTTACACATTATAAAGAAAGTATACTTCTTTCATCAGTCCAATGTGTGTTTAATGTGGAAAATATCACTGTGGGCAGGGAACGCAAAAAAAGTATTCCACAATTTTCAAGATATTTATCTCCTGAATGACTGTTCACGAAATCACACCACTTATCAGATACAGTTTTCTCTAAAAATGTTGATCAGGTTTCCGATTTAAGATATTCACTTATTTTAGGCTATTTACTTCATCAGACAACTTTCAAATAACTCTCGGGAATTCAGCCAGGTAACACTTTCAGCGACCGCCGATATTTCGGCGGGAGAACACCCCCGTCGCCTGTCCGTTGCAGTTTGCCTTGAAAATGGCGGGGTGTTCTCCCGCCGAAATATCGGCGGTCGCTGAAAGTGTTACCTGGCTGAATTCCCGGAAGTTACTTGAAAGTTGTATACGCCAGGAGAAACTCACGTCTCACTTCATCAGACAATTCACTGTCATCCACAAGAACATTTCTAATTCTCAAATAGGCTACAGCGTTTGCCACAACAACAGAACATAGTTAATTCATAGTGTTGTCTCATCCATTAGCTAATGTAATCACTACAAACTGAGTAAAAAACCATTCATATCTCTTCTGAACACATTATTAGCTGGACACCGTCATATTTAGAAAGCACATCTTTTACTTTTAGGGGAACGAAGTATTTTAGCCCTCTCCTGCAGACTTCGCACAGTACCAGACTTTTCACTTTCAGTGCGCAATATTTGTTTGTGGAGACACTGTGGAGAACCATAGGTATCCTTCAGCCAGAGGATTTTCCAGGGAAAGCCTAATTGTAAGTGGGAAATTATTTTCAGGCGTGAAGTAAAATTTAACAGCCTCACACATTTTCAAAATTCTTTTAATTGCACGCATAACTGATAGCCACTTTGTCTTACTATGAGAAAGTATTACCTTATTTTCAATCCCTACGAAATTACATAATTCAACCAAGTTTTGTTCTTTCTCAGTACAAACTAAAAAATGGGAGAATAACTTCTACATCCATCTTCAGAATACCTGATCCAGCAATATGTATATAATATGGTATGAACAGCCACTTCCTATAATGTCTTCCCCCCCCCCCCCCATTCTTTCTTCAGTTTACTGTACACACTGTTGGAACCAGATCGTTCTAGTCCGCCAAAATTGACATCGGCGTTATCACCGCCAGACGCAATACAACTTTGTGTTTTTCAGAAGCACTTCCAGTATATAACTGACTACAGTGTCTGAAGTTTCGTTTGGAAAATTTTGCGTCCCAATAAGTTTAGCTTGCATGTCCCCCAAGGCTAGAGAAAAGAACTTAACATCATCATCAGGAAGAAGTTTAATACTTCCATGGTTGCTTGCACCGGTAGTAACACCAAGATAATTAACTCCTTCAAACGTAACTTCTAACTAATCTAGGCACTCAGGGGCTAACATATTTCTGACCGCTGCTTCACATTTCGTTCTAGCAGAAGAAAAGTTTCCAGTAATTTTGGATCTATCGAAAGCCTTTCCAACCAACTAATTGGAACCATCCATCGAGTACAAACTCTGATGATGTTTTACTGTATGAAATGCATATGCTGCCTCAGCTACTGTTATCTTCAGATCACTTTCACTTTAGGTTCGCGGGAAGAACTCACCGATTCTTCGAAATTTGTCTTGCGTTTCTTTATTTTTTGTGCTTTTTGGTGTTAATATGATTACTTCGTTATTCTATAAATAAGGGTGTTCGAAATAAGCATTACTAATTGTCTCATTAACTCGTTAGTTCGTGGTTTAATAAAACCCCTATTAACATTAAATATCATTTGTCTTTGGTCATTTAAAGAATATAAAAGTTTTCAAAGAAAATTATTTATCCCTACAGTTTAGTTAGTCGCTAATGTTGATCACAGGCGGGGGGGGGGGGGGGGGGAGGTGAGGTTACCAAATTATATCTGATTGCACTCTGGGGTAATAGTCTCTGGAAGATTGGGAACCACTGATTTAGCTGCTTAGACGCACCACATCTCCAAGGAGATAACAACAATCGGTTCGCATGCGACAGTATCTTCCAAAACGCAGTGCAGAAAAACGGGATTTTTCCGGGCCACATAGCTCGGGTTCTATTGGTGATAGAAGGCAGGGTCAGGTGTTTTGGATAGCTCTTAGGCGAGGGGCCGTTTGTACACGCGGCAGGATCGTCTTACTGTAACTGTCGTACAGCACAGGGTACAAGCATTTTACGCCGCCATTTTAAATGAGTGCAGGGGAGGCAAGAACCAGCAACCAGCCAGACACAGGCGGCGGTTGTAGGCGCGCGGGCGGCAGCGGCGGCTAGCAGTGTAAACAACAGCGGCCTTAAGGCGTGCAGCTTCCTCCTGCTCCACACACACAGGGGCGCCTCTGTCGGCCGGCCGTGGCTGTGCCTGCGGTAGACCGGCACGCAGCGCTGCCGGCGGTCTCCGGGTCGCAAGTGCTGCCCGTGAATGGACGCTTTCAGCCGCTGGCGTCGGCTCAGCGCTCGGCCTGTGTGTTGCCGCCGCTGCCCTTACTGCGAGCTCTCGACCCAGAGACGCAGTTAGCTTCATACAGTAACAGCTCCCGCTGCGCTTGTCCCTTTAATTATACAGGGTGTTACAAAAAGGTACGGCCAAACATTCCGGAAACATTCCTCACACACAAATAAAGAAAAGATGTTATCTGGACATGTGTCCGGAAACGCTTAATTTCCATGTTATAGCTCATTTTAGTTTCGTCAGTATGTACTGTACTTCCTCGATTCACCGCCAGTTGGCGCAACTGAAGGAAGGTAATGTTGACTTCGGTGCTTGTGTTGACATGCGACTCATTGCTCTACAGTACTAGCATCAAGCACATCAGTACGTAGCATCAACAGGTTAGTCTTCATCACGAACGTAGTTTTGCAGTCAGTGTTTACAAATGCGGAGTTGGCAGATGCCCATTTGATGTATGGATTAGCACGGGCAATAGCCGTGGCGCGGTACGTTTGTATCGAGACAGATTTCCAGAACGAAGGTGTCCCGACAGGAAGACGTTAGAAGCAATTGATCGGCGTCTTAGGGAGCACGGAACATTCCAGCCTATGACTCGCGACTGGGAAAGACCTAGGACGACGAGGACACCTGCAATGGATGAGGCAATTCTCCGTGCAGCCGACGATAACCCTAATGTCAGCGTCAGAGAAGTTCCTGCTGTACAAGGTAACGTTGACCACGTCACTGTATGGAGAGTGCTACGGGAGAACCAGTTGTTTCCGTACCATGAACAGCATGTGCAGGCACTATCAGCACCTGATTGGCCTCCAAGGGTACACTTCTGCGAATGGTTCATCCAACAATGTGTCAATCCTCATTTCAGTGCAAATGTTCTCTTTACGGATGAGGCTTCATTCCAACGTGATCAAATTGAAAAATTTTCACAATCAACATGTGTGGGCTGACGAGAATCCGCACGCAATTGTGCGATCACGTCATCAACACAGATTTTCTGTGAACATTTGGGCAGGCATTGTTGGTGATGTCTCGATTGGGCCCCATGTTCTTCCAACTACGCTCAATGGAGCACATTATCATGATTTCATACGGGATACTCTACCTGTGCTGCTAGAACATGTGCCTTTACAAGTACGACACAACATGTGGTTCGTGCGCGATGGAGCTCCTGCACATTTCAGTCGAAGTGTTCGTACGCTTCTCAACAACAGAATCGGTTGACCGATGGATTGGTAGAGTCGGACCAATACCATGGCCTCCACGCTCTCCTGACCTCAACTCTCTTGACTTTCATTTATGGGGGCATTTGAAAGCTCTTGTCTACGCAACCCCGGTACCAAATGTAGAGACTCTTCGTGCTCGTATTGTGGACGGCTGTGATACAATACGCCACTCTCCAGGGCTGCACCAGCGCATCGGGGATTCCATGCGACGGGGGGTGGATCCATGTATCCTCGCTAACGGAGGACATTTTGAACATTTCCTGTAACAAAGTGTTTGAAGTCACGCTGGTACGTTCTGTTGCTGTGTGTTTCCATTCCATGATTAATGTGATTTGCAGAGAAGTAATAAAATGAGCTCTAACATGGAAGGTAAGCGTTTCCGGACACATGTCCACATAACATATTTTCCTTCTTTGAATGTGAGGAATGTTTCCTTTTTGTAACACCCTGTAGAATTAAATACACTACCTAGAAAGTTTAGAGACCGGCATTTGCTACGGGCTGCAGAACGACCTTACTTCCATCAACGTACATTTCACTTAACAACAGCGGTGACAAAACAGCAGAAACCAGGGCTTCAAATGGTTCAAATGGCTCTGTGCACTATGGGACTTAACAAAATGGTTCAAATGGCTCTGAGCACTATGGGACTTAACATATATGGTCATCAGTCCCCTAGAACTTAGAACTACTTAAACCTAACTAACCTAAGGACATCACACAACACCCAGCCATGGGACTTAACATCTGAGGTCCATAGTCCCCTAGACTTAGAACTACTTAAACCTAATTAACCTAAGGACATCACACACACCCGTGCCCGAGGGAGGACTCGAACCTCCGCCGGGACCAGCCGCACAGTCCATGACTGCAGCGCCTTAGACCGCGCGGCATATATCAACAGTTTGCAGATGTTGATAAAAGATGAATGAAATGTTTCCTCGAATTGTAGGAGAGCGGAGAGTTTATTCGCGGAGAGTGTGTGTAACTACACACATCAGTAGCTGGCTATATTATTTTTTGAACTATTGTTAAGGCTCCATAAAGTACTGTATTGTAGCTGACAGTTTAATTTGGAAGAGCAACGCAGCAACAGCAAATCTCAGTGTGAAAGAGGAACTAAATTTAACATCCAATACGAGCATGGTTGGTTATAACCACTGTTAGAAAGTATGTTATTAACTCAATGAACGAAATAAATGGTATGAACTGTTGTCCTTTCAAAGCAACCTTTTCACTTGAAAGATTGAAGCACTTTAATATTCATAAAAAAGGACGCGTTTTAGTTTTAGGCAACACAGTCAGTTTTCGTATGAAGGGTTCACCATCCCTCACTCATGTCTGATCGACGCAAAGAAAGCTGTTCCAATTGAAGAAAAATGTAGAGGTCGGGGAGGGAACGAGGCTGCAGAGTGTGTAACGAATTGTACGTCGTGATGGAAAGAAAGACGCTGTGACACCAAAAGAAGCGGATTGCGATGAGAATCGGAATATCTATGGGGAAGAGCCACGCATTCAGCAGTTGAACTGTATGTCAGAGCTGTGTGACGCAGCCGACTGTTAATCCATTTCCTGGAGGAGGCAGTGAGTTGTGAACGCCAACAGGCATTATAATATCGTGGACTGAGGCGGGCCTTTTATAAATCCCGCGGTCACGCGCGCAGCGCCACGGCGCGTCTCCTGAGATCGAGGACGATCCGTCAGGCGGCGTTGTTGGAGGTCCCGGGCGTGAGCGGCAGAAAAAACCAGAGTGGATGGTCCAGAGGGAAGTGTCAGCGTGACCTGGCCGTTCTCCCCGCGCGACAGCTTTACGCCCGAGAGGCTCTCACTGCTCCTTTTCAGCGAGCTGCTCTTCGGGGGTCCTCTCGCCTGCCGGTTCTCACACCATTCAGTGTTTCCTAAAGTACAGAGAAATTCATGGTACACTTCTACCGAACACGTATTCCAGTAAATCTCGTAAACCCGAGAGAAACTATTATAATTTGCCTCGGATGAAAACTGAGCACTAATAAACGTCCGTCCTGATGTAACGTCAGGATGTATAACCGGATGAGAAAAAAAATCCCAGGTTTTCCAGATTTCTCTATTAAAAATACTCTTTGCTCGGGTGAAATTAACATTTTCCCGTGTGAAAATCTGCTACATCCCTAGTGAAAGCATATTTTTCCGAGTTAAATGACAATATACTTTCCCTCGGAGCTGCAAAACTCGGCAGCCAGTGACATCAGATATTCAGGGCTAAGGACACGTGATGTAGTCACCCAATATAGCAACATCATTGTTAAGTAAGTAGTTCGCCTGCTTAGCTTGGTGATAATGTGCTTGCCTCCCATGCAGCGGGCTCGGGTTCGATTCGCGGCCGGGTTGGAGATGTTCTCCGCTCGTGGACTGCGTGTTGTGTTACCTTCATATTATTTCATCCTCATCACCGGCACCTTGCACTTTACGGCCGAACTTCCCCAGATGGGGCCTCCTGGCCAACAATGCCATGCGCTCATTTCATTTCCGTTGTTAAGTAGCGCGAACACACAAATATAAAAAGTTCATGATAATTATTAAACACACAATATAGCTACAAGAAACTGGCCTTCACATGTAATATCGGTCGCCATTTTTTTCCCCCGTGGGTATGGTCACAGGAACCTAAGCGCACAGCTTAAAACTGCGGCAGCTGAATATTTCTGGCAAGCACGATTACAAAAAAAAAAGTTCAAATGTGTCTGGTATCTTATGGGACTTAACTGCTAAGGTCATCAGTCCCTAAGCTTACACACTACTTAACCTACATTATCCTAAGGACAAACACACACACCCATGCCCGTGGGAGGACTCGAACCTCCGCCGGGACCAGCCGCACATTCCATGACTGCAGCGCCTTAGACCGCTCAAAGCACGATTATAAATTTCACTGCTGTGCAACAAGCATTTCGTGGGTTACCTGGCTGAATACATGTTCCGTCGATCACTTCGATTTTGCCATAGAAAAGCCAATTACGTGTGAAATTGCTCAAGAACTAACTTCCCACTTTTTTTTTTTTTTTTTTTTTTTTTTTTTTTTTTTTTTTTTTTTTTTAGGGATAATTATTCTTTTTGCCGCCGTTACTTCATAGTTTGTAATCTCTGAAAGGACTAAACTAAATATGAAAAACTAACTTGAAACTTGGTCTTTCTTAGCGGGTGTTGCCCTTTAAGGCATATCAAACACACGGGCGACAGTAAAATTTTAATTAAACGCCTGGACTCCTGAGTCCCAAATCTTTCTTAGTGGCTTGTCCTCAGTGTTATTTGAACCGGGGTGTAACGCTCTAGTGGTTCAAGATTTTCATTAATCACTGTCACACTTAACATACTTCATCTTGCGTAAAAGGAAATTTACTTCCAAAGTAGCGTTTCTCAAATCACCATTCGCCATTTTACCGCGACCAGTTAGAAATGTAAACGGATGTGACATCATGGACATCCAAACAACGCCCACGATAAAGACACATCGCAAGCAGTTTGTTGTTACGAAGTATTGCATAGTCTTAGACACATTTTGTTGTCGGCAGACTCTTGTGTGCGCACTGTGTTTTGTTGTTGTAAATAGCACATTTTCTTTGCAACTGAAGTTTTATTTCGGAGTTATTCTTTCGTTTATGTTTTACTGCTGCAGTATTATCCTGCATTAGCGGGCTAAAGTAAAATTCTTTGTTAGAGTATCAACTCTTACCAATCAAAATTAGGAAAATTTATCTGAAAACTACAACAATAAAAAATCTGCTGAATTCTAAAAAAAATTCCCGGATGAAAAGATCTAAAAAATGGTTCTGAGCACTATGGGACTTAACTTCTGAGGTCATCAGTCCCCTAGAACTTAGAACTACTTCAACCTAACTAACCTAAGGACATCACACACATCCATGCCCGAGGCAGGATTCGAACCTGCAACCGTAGCGGTCGCGCGGTTCCAGACTGTAGCACCTAGAACCGCTCGGCCATCCCGGCCGGCCTGAAAAGATCTCCGGTTTTTTCCCATATTTCCGGTTGCATAACATTTCATTCTTTGCAAAGCTTGTGACTGTAAAAACAATGGGGTTTGATGGCTTCCCGTCAGAAAGTTCTTTTCGTTTAACTCTTCACGACGAAATGGCGGATTCCGCTGAGGTGGCAGAAGTCATCGGATACCTCCTACTACCGTGCCGGACCTTGTTTTGCCTGGCGAAGTGCAACTTGACGTTACATGAAACTAACAAGTCTTTGGCAGTTACCTGTAGAAATACTGACCATGCTGCCTCTGTACAGCCGCCCATAATAGCGAAAACGTTGCCGGTGCAGGATTTTGTGCACGATCTGACCTCTCGATTACGTCCCCCAAAGGTTCGATGAGATTGATACGAGCGAATCGGGTGGCCAAATCACAGCTCACATAATTGTGGGGCCGCCACCAGCTTGTACAGTGTCTAGCTGACAACTTGCGTCCATGGCTTCGTGAGATCTGCACCACACTCGAACCCCACCATTAGTTCTTATCAACTGTAATTCGTTTCAAACTTCCTGGCAGATTAAAACTGTGTGCCCGACCGAGACTCGAACTCGGGACCTTTGCCTTTCGCGGGCAAGTGCTCTACCATCTGAGCTACCCAAGCACGACTCACGCCCGGTACTCACAGCTTTACTTCTGCCAGTATCCGTCTCCTACCTTCCAAATATCAGCGCACACTCCGCTGCAGAGTGAAAATCTCATTCTGTAATTCGTTTGTCGTTTGTCGTCTGTTCCACACTGATTTCTGCGGTGTTGCAAACGCTGCTGCTCTTGGTCGTTAAGTGAAGGCTGTCAGCCACTGCTTGTGCGTGGTGAGAGGTAATCCCTGAAATTTTGCGTTCTCGGCACACACTTTTTTTATTTAGTTCCGTAATAGCAAATTGAGGATTGTTTATGAATCCTAAAAATACGAAACGTTTATGTTGGAACGATTGGACGATCAATCAACACCAGAACACAGAACATAAGCAGTATTGCAGACAGGGGCAGGGGGAGAAATCGGCCGTGGCGGAGCAAGCGCTGTGTGAGATCGACCACATAGTGAAATTAGCTGCGCGCGGGATTAGCCGAGCGGTCTATGGCGCTGCAGTCATGGACTGTGCGGCTGGTCCCGGCGGAGGTTCGAGTCCTCCCTCGGGCATGGGTGTGTGTGTTTGTCCTTTGGATAATTTAGGTTCAGTAGCGTGTAAGCTTACGGACTGATGACCTTAGCAGTTAACTCCCATAAGATTTCACACACATTTGAATTTTTTTTTTTAATTAGCTCACACGAAAGTTACTACTGTGGAGATGAGCTATCACACCCGATTGTTCAGAGAATGTATAGGAATACACAAAGATGACAATAGCTTCAACAATAAATAAGAAAACCTGAAGATGAACGGATCCAGGATTCCCGTGCTGCGGCGAACGACCGTTGCAGGTAGCAAGGGCAGAAACGCAGCGGTAACGACCACGGAAAAGTCCTTGGACGTTGGCGCGCCAGGTGCATATGATCTGCGGCAGCGAACTCGACTCCAGTCCACCACCAGCAAAAGGGCGCTGAAGTTTTAACAATGCCAGCCGCTCGTGCTGGCGAAACGTCAGAAAAATCATCAAACGTCGGCCGCGCAACCCGACAGAGCAGTAAAAAGGCAGCTCGTCAGCAAGTGGCCACGAAAGCATTAACAATTTTGTGCGAATTGAAATGTTTGTTCGCCCTTTCTCAAATAATTTTCGTTGATCTTTATATCGGGGCAACGTAGCTCAAGAAACAAATTCTGGTGGGCACTTCTAGTTTTCCATCTCGTTATCCACGGTTTCACCTACAATCGTTTCCATTTCTCTTTCTTTTCAAGCAATTCGCTCGTCGCCAACATAATTATGCTGTTGTACGGGCTATTAACAGTTTGGCTTCCATTCCCAAACGACTAAGATCAAAAATTTTACGATAGTGTAATAGCTTCAGTGAAGTAGTTTGGTGAAAGAAGTGAGACGACAGTGTAATACGGGTCCCAGGATTAAAGCGTTTGTGACGGCCGGCAGCAGTCACACTACATTGCTGACGTCACACTGACGTGCCTTAGGTCCATATTTATCTTAGGCCACGATCTACAGGACATGTCGCAGGCGTATTCTGAAAGTGCTTCTGTGTGTATACTTTGAAAGCACTCCAGAAAGGAGACAGTGGGTGGGGGACGTCCGTCACTCGGAATCAAAGCGTCGCAGCCCGCATTAGTGGGAGTGTGGGCGCACAGCGGGCCGGGAGGCGGAGGCGTACAGTGCAGCCTGCGGGGAGAGCGACACGCGATGCCCGGAGTATCGCGTGCCCCGGTCTTCTCGCCCGCCCGCCCGCTGCCGCTCCTGCTGCGTCATTAAAAGGCGGGCGCCGCCTTTAAAAACACGGCAAAACAAACAGGGGGCCCAAATTTCCGGGCCGCTCCGTAAACAGTAGCAGCGCCGCCGTAAAAACACGCGCCCGATGCGTCGCTGATTCAGCCGGTGTGCCGTCCCGTGTAGTGGCTGTCTAGAGCGACGTCCTCTGCAGCGCGCTCGAAGCCGTCAAATGGGGCAGCCGGCGGGCGGTACGGTGGCAAAATATAAGCTAAAGTAGATGAGAAGGAAACACAATTATGTAAGCTCCGAATACTGAAGCTAGTGGTGTGCTGCTTGAAACTGTCACGTCGATTATATATCCATGTGCAACTTTGGAGGTGAATGGTAGACCTCGGTTAACAGAGAGAAATTTTAGCAAAGGGTAGTTCATCTGGGGCTCTATTCTGTATTGTTCATACCGATCGGTGTGGTTGGTTCGTTTCGGTAGTGACGTCATTTTCGGTTCTTTATCAAAATATCCTATTCAGGAAGCTTCTGAGACCTGTTACCGAACGGTCCTCCATCGATTTTATGACAATCGTACCGAGAGGTTTTGGATTTCGGTGTGGCCCTGTCGAACGGTGAGCTGTGGTTTATGTACACCTATAATTTGTTATTTTAAACATATTTAGCGGTTTTAGCTTTAGTGACTGTGTTGCTAAAGCATCACCAGAGGACGCATCCGGTTGGAAAGTGAGTTCATAATAGACTATTTTCCTTTGTTAGAAATATGGCTAGGTTAGGTTGTTACTGTGAATGATTACATCCAAAAAGAAAACTTTTCGGTCAATATTCTCTCAAAATACGTGTTACTTTAATGAATATAATAGTTTAAAGATCATTTAATAGCAAGACATCGGCTCTGCTTACGTATATTACATGAGTGTGAACTGACGTTACTAGTGACTTCGTGACGATACTTTTCCCCACAAATGGTTTAGTTAGTAATTATCTAAACGTGTTTACAACTTTCAAGTAACAATGGAAAGCAATTGTGAATCCTGATATTAGAAACCTTCCAAACTATTACGCATTTCTGACTTACGCAGCATCGTTTGGCAACGAAGTCAGCCTATGTTCCTTCGCAATAGTACAAGAATTCAGCCACGCATAGCTGTTGTTTAGCGTAGCCAAGTGGTGTTAGGTCAGAGGGCTGTTTGGCCTCTGTAATAAAAAAACTGAGTGGAAGGATCAACATACGAACTTGACCGAAAGTCATGTGACGTCCGGAACGACCAAAAACAACGATCAAAAACTAACAAAATGGAAGAAAATGGTTAGCGCGCGGGATTGCTACTCGAAAGGACACATGATCGGGTACGGATGGGTGCAATTTTTTTTTTCCTCTTCATATATACAACACGTCCTGAGACATTGTTATTCGTGTAAGTTAAGATTTTTCTGCAATATTACTTACATGTAAGAGCGCAGTTCCTCAGTAATGATTTCGTAATTTCTGTGTGTTTAAAATATGAAATTCTTGGAGATTAAATTGCTGAGTGAAACAACCGACAGTGACCTTTATATTTTTTCTTGTCAGAAATAATTCACCATTTTTTCCGAATATGCAGCGATTTCCGAGTATGCGGTTGGACAGGAATCTAAGAGCACAACTGAGAATGTAACTAGCAGCAGTCATCTTCATAATCTTGCTCGTCACAGGTATTTATCTGCGATCGAATTCTCAACAACAGTGGACAGAGATGAAAGATCTCCGCCGCAATATTTTTAGACTGTTCAACAATAAGTGCCTCTCCATACGCAGGGTTGCTGTTTTTGTTTCAAATAAAGTACCCATAAACGACAATCACAATAGCAATCCATAACGCTCTTTCAGTGTCACTGAACTGTGAATCTACTACTCTCATTTTCGTCCGACATTTCCGCTGGTATTTTAGCAACACTTCGTACTGCGAAAACGCAAGTTCGGTACTGCGAAGAATAGCGCGCCTGTGTCGTCTTCTAGCCGTTTTGTGTTCGTGGCGCTGTGCGCGCTGAAGTGCGCATGCGCGGATGTGCGGCCGCTTGCTTTTGATTGGCTTGCGCGACGCGAACCGACAACAGCGCTTCGGTTCTCTAGACCCGAACGGTATCGCTGCCGAAATGCATACTGAATAAAGATGGGACTCTAATTCGAGTACTAGACCGTTCGGTGCTCTTGAGTACCGAAACGATCGGCACAATGGCGGAAAGATACAGAATAGGCACCCTGTACGGAGTAAACATTAACAAAACCGACAAAACTGTAGGGACGGATTCCTGACTAGAAATTGAGGAAAAAAGGTCCTATGAACATGTGACCGGAAACGCATCGTTGCCACGGCAGATGGCGCTGCCGAATGACAGTTCCTCTGATCACGTGTCGTGTGTTCCTTGTGTGTTGCAGGCTGTGCGACTGACGCAGTCTACTGTAAGCAGCAGGATGGTTTGGTGTTCACCTCGGGAACAAGCCGAGATGGTGTCCGTGTACAGCCAGACACATGGGTACTGTCGAGAGGCAACACGGTTGCACCAAAACAAGTCCCTCACAGTCGCCAACCACATCACACAACATTTCAAGCACTTTTTGGGAGTTTGTGTGAGCATGGATCCTTTCACACACACGAACAGGCAGGGGGCGACGGACTGTGCGTACACCAGATTAGGTCTGGGTTCTACACGATATTGAGACAAATCCTACCACAAGCTCCATTCAAGTGGCCACCCAACAGGGTGTAAGCCACAGTACCATTATGTGCATCCTGCATGACAACCGCTACTATCCCTATCACATGCAACGAGGTCACTTTGAACACCTGTTGTGACGTGGATGCGATGCAGCTCTGTATTGTGTTCCGGGATGATTTGTTATCATTGCATGCAGACCGTCTATTGTTTCAAATGGCTCTAAGCAGTATGGGACTTAACAAAAAAAAAAAAAAATGGTTCAAATGGCTCTGAGCACTATGGGACTTAACTTCTGAGGTCATCAGTCCCCTAGAACTTCTTAAACCTAACTAACCTAAAGACATCACACACATCCACGCCCGAGGCAGGATTCGAACCTGCGACCGTAGCGGTCGCGCGGTTCCAGACTGTAGCGCCTAGAACCGCTTGGCCACACCGGCCGGCGGGAACTTAGCATCTGAGGTCATCAGTCCCCTAGATTTAGAACTACTTGAACCTAGCTAACCTAAGGACATTACACACATC
Organism: Schistocerca americana; assembly: GCF_021461395.2. NCBI lineage: Eukaryota > Metazoa > Arthropoda > Insecta > Orthoptera > Acrididae > Schistocerca > Schistocerca americana. Next base: position 468,111,952 of record NC_060126.1, read on the forward strand.
CATTCCCGAAGCAGGATTCGAACCTGCGACCGTAGCAGCAGCGCGGTTCCGGACTGTAGCGCCTGGAACCGCTCGGCCACCTCGGCCGGCCAGACCGTCTATTTTCGGACACATACGTTCATAGTACCTTATTTCCTTCATTTCCAGTCAAGGGTCTGACCCTGCAGTTTGTCAGTTTTATTAATGTTCAACCTATAAATACGAACCATTCTTGAATACTATTCAAGTGTTTGGAACCCTCGCCAGGTCGGATATAAGCAAGACATCAAAGCAATTCAGAACCAGATTGCTAGATTCGTTACCAGTAGATTCTATCATCACGATAATATTACGGAAATGCTCGTTGAATTCAAATGGCAATCTCTGGAGAGAAGAAGACGCTTTTTTGCGAAACACTATCTAGAAAGTTTAGGGAGCGGCATTTGCACCGGGCTGCAGAACGACCTTACTTCCACCAACGTACATTTCACTTAACAACAACGGTGACAAAACAGCAGAAACCAGGGCTTCAAATCGTGCAAATGGCTCTGAGCACTATGGGACCTAACTTCTGAGGTCATCAGTCCCCTAGAACTTAGAACTACTTAAACCTAACTAACCTATGGACATCACACACATCCATGCCCCAGGCAGGATTCGAACCTGCGACCGTAGCGGTCGCGTGATTCCAAACTGTAGCGCCTAGAACCGCTCGGCCACTCCGGCCGTCCGAAACGAGGGCTTGTAAGGACGCATATAGACAGCTGTTTCTCCCTGACCCCATTTTCGAGTGGAGCAGCACAGGGAATGACGAGTACAAGAAACTCCCCGTCACGCAGGAAGATTCCATCCTCTTCACTGAAAGCAACCACTTAATACCGCGTGGATGTTATGTCAGACAGTAAATTTCGAACTCGAACCAGTATAAAAGCCTTTTACGTAGATTTACGGTTCTTCAATACGCCACAAAACATCTTCCCAACTTCGGCTTCCATCGCTTCAATTTCTTCCAGGCGACTGAAGTGCGCTGTTCTCCGGTGTTTCTCGCAGGATCCTGCGACGTCCACCCATCCTGTGTAGAAGATTACGCGATTCATGGCAGAATTCCTATCGATAGTCGCTCCTGTCGAGCAAATTGCATTTCACTATCTCTTGTCAATTCATTTTGATCTTTGCAGTATCGTGCATTATTTTTCTGTATTAGGGTCTAGGGCGAATTCAAGAAAAGTGCGAGGCGTATGTGAACATTTAAGTACAATTCAGGTATGGAAACTGAGATACGGTCATTTTCGTCAGCATTGACGATGTTCTCACAGATTCACTGTTAATTAAATCACACTGTATCTCTATTTATACAGAAACTTTCGGGGAATAATGCCTCCGAGGAACATTGTCCTATGCTCGTACTGCAAATGTGTGAATGCTTAGGTAACTGATTCCAGTTTCACTGCAGTTCTCTTATTATGACGCGATGATATGGATAAGAGGAACATTAAGTAATACCATACACATGTATCCATTTCCTCTGCCAGATCATTCAGTCTCAAAAGGTCCATTGTGGACCCTGGTGAACCCATCTCATCCACGAGAAATATTTCGTTTCTTCGAGAAACAGACATCCTATTATCAGGAGAACACATGAGCTCCATTACGATACAACTTCTTTTTTGTATTAGTGGAATGACACCGAAGCATTTTAAGGAGTACTAAACAAGGAAAGATAACTTTGAAACAATAAAACATTAGAAGAGAAAACAGAGAAAGAGAAACAAAGAATTTTGCGAGCTGCGTGGAAAGTCAAATGAGCGTCTGAATGGTTTTGGTGCTCTGAGTCTGGTAATGTTTGGCATGCTTATTATTCATGTACTGCTCGGATGAATCGATGTTGATCCGTGTCTACCAGGAGTTTCTTTTCCACGCGGATTAAAGTGCTTCCTACCAGCTGCTTCTGGTAACACTCATTAAGGCTCGATCACACTTGTTACAAATTGTAAATTTCTCAGACGTGTCATATGAACTGAAGTAACAGCACAAACGAAAACATTTAAGCCTTTACTTGTGAATAAAGTTGTAAACGCACGTCAAATTTTAAATCTGTAACACTACTGATAGAAAGTATATTTATTCACAAGTAAACCCACGTTTACCGAGTCAGGTGGTGCAGTGGTTAGCACACTGGACCGCACTCGGGAGGGCGACGGTTCAAACCCTCGTCCGGCCATTATGATATAGGTTTTCCATTATTTCCCTAAACCGCTTCACGTCAATGCCGCGATGGTTCCTTTGAAAAGGGCATGGCCGACTTCATTCCCCACCCTGACCTCGTCGTTTGGTCCCTTCCCCTCAAATCAAACAACCAACCAACCAAACCCGCGTTTTTCTACAATTGTACTAAACTCTGAAAGTTCGAGGAGCAACGCTCTAACCAACAAAGTCATCTGAATAAGTCTTAGGGCTTTATGTACTCTCCTACCTTTCTCCCACTTTTGCAAAATCCACGGTTCGAATCCGACTCCGATGCAATGATTTAATCTGTGAGTAAATTTCATTCCAGAGAACACTCCACCGCAGAGTGAGGATTTCATTCGTTAACAACCGTTGTTTTAGTCTAAATGAAGTGAATAGTGCACAAAATACAAATAGTGTTATCTACTAGCAGGATATAGCTCCACGTCTCCAGAAACCAATACTCCACAACAGACACTCTATACGCCCTTCTGATGATATCTGATCCTTTCGCAAAATTTTATAAAATTGTGACGTAGCTGCATATGTCTGTTGTCACGTAGTCGCTCTAATTTTAGAAGGCCTGAAAGGGTGTCACGAATAAAACTTGCGATGTTCCTTCTTTTTCCTTCTGTTTTCTCGGAAAAAATTCAGATGGCTGTTCTGGCAGACTAACTGCTACAAGGATATTTTGTATCTCAAAGTAGCTGACCACGGTCTTAAAATCTCGTCCTTTGATCGACTGCGTTTGCTCTACAAAAATGCGTGTCAATGATACACTAGCGGCGAATTCTATTCCTAGCCAGCGGATGACGTCACTCGTCAGAGTTTGCCCAGAGTCCTCCTCTTCTGAGGATCTAAAGCTGCAAAAATCGCAGCATGATAACTGTGCAGTAAAGAACTATTTCGCTATCTCACTTGACAGAGGTTGTATAAACATAAATATTAAAATAACTTCAGAATGAATTTGACGTTTGAAGCAACAGTATGTGCTATATTCTTTTTCCCTTCCTTATTCTAAGATAATCACTACAGAACCTCTTGAAAAGCCAATGAGATCGATGAGATCGACAAGAAACCGAAGCACGGCGAACTCCTGATTACCCGGTCTAATGCGGTCCCAACGCTGCACGTATAACCGAAGAACATGATTAATTCAAAGTACACACGTTTTGACCGGAAACTACTATCGCAAGATATTCTATATGTCAAATTTGAAATCCACCGTATTAGTCACATGTTACTCGCCGGAAACGTATTTGGAAAATTCCACTTACAACACACAGTGTTACGTACCATCTGCTTCAGTTCACTTTCGAGAAATATTTGTTCAGCTTTTTCTGTTTGTTTCTCATTCACTTTTTTGCTTGGCAACGGAAAATAAGAAAATTTTCCAGAAACTTAAAGTATTGGTACAGTCAAATTTTCTCCTGCACTCACTAATCGGAGATCAATGTATTTCAGTGCCTGTGTCTTCGTGACAACGGGTTCCTAGATTGCCCATCTTCGCTCTCTGGTGCTACCGAACACATTTCCTTCACTATATCCACTTTAAATCTCAGTTCACAGTCATCGCTATACAGTTCCTTGTAGATGTTTTCTTCAACCACGTCTTTTTTACCAGAAATTTAGATTTGCAAAGGAAAATATTCGTTCTAATTAAATCAGCAACGACGAAGAACTCATACAGTACTCGATTACAAGAGTAGTGGAAAGCTTCTGGAGTCCGTGAAATATTATGTTACGATATGAAAGTAGATGAACACGTAAAGTTAACAGTGAAGGAGACGAATGGAACAATTACATTTCTGGCGAAGGATTACGCGAGCTGGAGCGGATCTGTACAGGCGATCGTATATAGGGCGCTAGCGCGTCGTATTCCAGAGTAACGTTCCAGAGTTTCGTGTCCTTGTCTAGTAAGTATGGCAGCACACATCGAGCGAATTCGGAGACGCGTTGTTATGATCCTGACGTGTAACAGAGATGTGCACAGAACTCTAGTGGCAATCTTTGGAAGCAAGGCGTCGTTGGTCTCGCGAAAACTTACTGCGTGATTGTAGAGAACTACAAAAATTGAGATAATTTCGGTACCACATCATACAGTACATCTCGCACAGAAATTGCGATTATAACAGATGTTAAGCCGGCCGCGGTGGCCGTGCGGTTCTGGCGCTGCAGTCCGGAACCGCGAGGCTACTACGGTTGCAGGTTCGAATCCTGCCTCGGGCATGGGTGTGTGTGATGCCCTTAGGTTAGTTAGGTTTAAGTAGTTCTAAGTTCTAGGGGACTTATTACCTAAGATGTTGAGTCCCATAGTGCTCAGAGCCATAACACATGTTAGATCGCGTAATGAAGCGATACGAAAGATATCACCTTTCCCTATCCATTCAATACTCGTATAGAATAGGTGTTACGGCGAGCCCTCCGACAGCTTCTACACGATAGGTGAAATAAAACTGACCCAGAAAATATTTATAAGGCCGACGAGAAACTGAATCTTGTTAATGAAAAAGATAATTGCCCATCAGGGAAAATACTGGAAATCGCGATCTGAATTCACCAAACCGTAGTGTCACAAACATGCGCATGCACATCGCCCGTAGCCTCTGCCTCGAACACTTCAGTATGCCACTACTTTCAGTGAGTCAGAGGAGCAGGTGTGTTTTGTGACCAGTTGAATGCAAGACAAAGTGTGTTCACGTTAAAAAAAGCAGGTGCTCACTCTCGAATGTTATGGGAAGCACAGGTGGACTAACTCCTTGCGCAAGACTGGAGGTGTTTTGGCAAAACCTCCAAAAAGTCTTTAATGCAAAACTTAGCGGCAAAATGGCGTGAAACGGGCCCTGTAGCGAATAAAATCGTAAATATCTGAAAAAGAGTTCGAACACCAGAAAACATTGCTCGACTGAAAAAAGCCTGGTGAAAAGCCCAACAACCTCTCAACGCCGTTTATCTGTGCGTGTGGAAATTAACGAGCTCGTCACGTCGAAAGATTATCAAAAAAAAGGACATAGATCTGTATCTTTAGAAATTTAATGTGTGCACGGGTTAAAGCGTCAAGACGAATTTTGACGTCTTGAGTTCTGCCAGTGGTTTCTGACTGAAGTGGAATCAGGACTTCTGGATCTTCAGTTTTTCATTCCATCAGCTGAGGCATGGTTCACCTAACTCATAGAACACGCAAAATTACGCATCAAAAAAATCTCCGTAAGTAGTTTGAAGTAGCGTAATCATGACTGGTGTTTAGTTCACGATGTCTGGTGCGCGCATTAGCGTTACTGTAAATATTTTTCCGGACAGTTTTATTTGCCCACCTTGTACATCCACCTCTACATGATGCACTTCAGTTCACATTTAAGCGTTTGGTAAAAGGTGCTTAGAACCACTTTCACACAATTTCGCTACCGTCAATAAAATTCTTCGGGATATGTGACCGCACTGTCAATATGTGAAATTCTCCAACGTTTTGGTCGTGTTGCTTTCGGCCTTCCTCATGGTGTTGTGCTGATTTCCAGCTTACGCTTACAATTTCCCTACCGTTCCACTCTCGTTAGGATGTGGGAAAAATGAATTTACACCTAACCGTGCGAGCTCTAATTTCTCTTATTATATTACGACTGACATTGTGCAGGTGGGAGTCAACAAGTGGGAGACAACAAAATACACTCACAGACAAAAAACAAGACGCACCACGAAGGAATTATCCGAATGGGACGGAATCTAGTAGATGTGACAAACAAATGAGTACAATTTCAGAAAAAATGGATGATTCACTCAAGAGAAAGAGTTTCACAAATTGAGGAAGTCAGTAACGCTTTGGTACACCTCTGGCCATTATGCAAGCAGTTATTCGGCTTGCCACTGACAGAGTTATCGGATCTCTTTCTGAGGGATATCGTGCCAAATTATGTCAAACTGGCGCGTTAGATGGCCAAAATCACGAGCTGGTTGGAGGGCCCTACCCAAAATGCCCCACCAGTTATCAATTGGAGTGAGATCCAGCGACCTTGCTGACCAAGATAGGGTTTGGCAAGCACGAAGAAAAGCAGTAGAAACTCGTTCCGTGTGAGGGCGGGCATTACATGATGAAACTTTGGCCGAGGATGACTTGCCATGAAGGACAACTAAACGGAGCGTAGAATATCATCAACGAACCGCTGTGTTGTCCCGGTCGATTGTGCCCGACACCACAGCAAATGAGATTGCTGGTGCACAGAGGTCGATGGTAGTCGCCGCAAGAGGTGCTGTGAGCTCAACCCCCTTTCTGCCAGCCGCCTATTAATGGTGCTTGTGGTTACCCAAGCAGCGGTCGCATGTCGCATCGGCGATGATGATGAATCCGCAGCTCTCAGTACTTCTCCGACGACTATTCGGACCTCACGTTCCGTTGTCTCTCTAGGTCGACCGCTTCCTTGTTGAAGCTGTTTTCGGTAATGATTCACCCACTCCCGTCAACATCTTCGAATAGTGTCTTTTTTTTTCTCCAATTGAAAACTCGAGCAATACGCCTATTACCCCAACTACAAATCTTCTGTCAAACGGGGACATCTGTGTTTCTGGCCCGCGAGCATAGTTACTATCTGAGTACACGGAATGAAATTCACAAAGAATTTACGCCCTGGTGTCGACATGTCCCCTGTTTACTATCCTTTTCAATCGCGCAGTGAAACTGCGCTGCAGCTTTACACATTCATCCACCGGGCGTCAAAGTTTACAATTTTGCATCTTCTGTCGATACCTGTATGAATATCAATTGGTATCTAATTTGCATGACTCCTTCGTGGTGCGACGTTCTTTTTTATTTTCTTTTTTTCGCTTCTTACAGTGTGTTTTGATATTCCGAGAAGAAAGTTCGTGACTGAAAGTTTGTGGAAAGACTCGCCACATCGAAAACCGCATGTTCTTTTAACGATTGGCGACCAAGTTAGCGTATCATATCCCTCACTCTCTCTCCCCTATTTCGCAGTGATACAAGACGAGCTTCCCTCCTTTGACCTTTTACGATGTCCGTTGATCTTATGTAGTAAAGTCCATAAAGCGCAGCAATAGCCCCGCTGATAACATCCAGGCGTAATGTAGACATTCCTTTTAATATGATTGTTGCTTCCTTTAAATGTTCTGCTCCATATGATGGTTCCAGTTCTACTTGTTTGTAACTGTAGCCCCCAGGTATTTAGCTGAATGTAGAACCTCTAAATTTCTGTTAGTGGAGTATGCATGTTGCGGTGCGACGTATATATGTGTCAGAGCACATCTAGTTTTGAACTCTTAATGAAAATTAAGGGCATTCGTTCACAGTCTGCATAAGTTCGCGTAAAGAGGATACGTTCGAAATTCTTAGAAAAATAGGAGTAAGCTACAGGCAAGGACGGGTGATATACAAAATGTAGAAGAATTCAGTATGAAAAGCTGTCAACGATAAGATTCGCTGATGACATTGCTATCCTCAGTGAAAGCAAATAAAAAATTACAGAATCTGTTAAATGGAAAGAACAGTGTAATGAGTACAGAATACGAAAAGAGAGTAAACCGGAAAAAGACAAAAGTAACGAGACGTAGCAGAAACGAGAAAAACGAGAAACTAAACATCAGTATAGGGGAGCACAACGTAGACGAAGTTAATGAATTCTGATACCTTGGACGGACGAAGCAAGGAGGCCATAAAAAGCAGAATAGCACTGGCAACAGGGGCATTTCTGGCCAAGAGAAGTCTACTGGTAACAAACAGTGGCCTTAATCTGAGGAAGAAATTTCTGGGAAGGTACTTTTGGAGCACAGCATTGTGTGGTAGTGAACCACGGACAGTGAGAAATCCGAAACAGAAGAGAATCGAAGCGTTTAAGATGTGGTGCTATAGAAGAATGTCGAAAATCAGGTGGACTGATAAAGACGTTCTCCGCAGAACTGGCGGTGAAAGGAACAGACGGAAAACACTGACAAGAAGGGACAGGATGCTAAGACATGTGTTAAGGCATCAGAGAATAACCTCCATGGAACTAGATGGAGCTGTAGAAGGTAAAAATTGTAGAGGAAGACAGAGATTGGAATACATCCAGCAAATAATTGAGGAGTTAGAGTGTAAGTGCTGCTCTGAGGTGTAGAGGTCAGCACAGGAGAGGAACTCATCGTGGCCAGCGTCAGACCAGTCAAAAGACTGATGACTGAGAAACGAAGAAGATATGACAACCGCTCATCCGAAATGCCAATCCACTGTCTGAATTCGCCAGTTTATACATCTCAGTGCGTTGTATTTTTATTCAACACGGAAATATTTACTACTGATTTAAAAGGGCAAAAAAGACAGTCTGCAGGTCAGCTTCTCGTTAACATCGATGACTTAACCACGGAACTCTTGTGTGGACAGAGACGAGTGGACTTGGCAGGAAACTGAACACCGCTCCTTCCAAATGCCGGACCACTTCACACATACGGCATTTCGCTCGAGAAACTTTTTCAAACGTGCCGATAACGTAACGCACAATGAAAGAGACGGTGATTAGAAGCATGGCAGAAGGGCGCGCCACAACAAGAGCTAGATTGGATATCAAGAATAGCTACGCATCTGGGTCCATCGTCAATTACTGTCGTCGCTCCTTCAGAGACGTCTGGGTGACGTCCTGCGGTACCTGAACCGAGCTGACAGAGATGGTATTCCGGGAAGTCTGAGTGGCTCGTTGTTTACGGCTCGTTCGCCTGCCTGCCTGCCTTGCCGCTACTCCGTTTCTTGGGTAAGATTTGTTGACTGCGCCACTGTCTTCTTTCTTGTAGGTGGATTCGTCTCGCCCATTGCGTCGCTCTCTCTCTCTCTCTCTCTCTCTCTCTCTCTCTCTCTTTCTCTCTCTCTCTCTCTCTCTCTCTCTCTCCCCCCCCCCCTCCCTCCCTCCCCCCCTCCATATTACACAGATCTACAATTCTAACTCCAGCAACAAAATTTCGGAGATTGTTCAGAGACATGGAGTATTTCTGTATAAGGCACCCATTGCCTCCTGTGGCTTGTTACGGAGTATTTACATTTCGTTTGACTTCTTACTCCTATTTATCTTATCTTCGTATCTATTTTGCACTGAATATATCTATGCAACAGCGCAAATGGCGAATTTATATGCTGTGTGTCTTGTTTGGAAACAGCCTCGTCCCATCCAGTGGTGGTGCTCGCTGCTGACAACAGTAACGCCCACTTGACTCTTCGCCCTCAGGCTTGCATTCAGTGCTGCTCGGTTCTGTCTCGGGTTTGCTTTTTCGGTAGTGTGTATCGGAGACCTGGTCGATACCGACCTTGTGTGTGGGTTCACTGTATACGATGGAAACGTGGAACGACACCGCTATTCTGAGCTTTTCACGCAGCAACGGCAACCAATTAACAGTACTTTTGCCTCTGAGGGTTGCTGCATCACGCTGTATCTTCTGCTGTGACGTCACAGGTGAATGCATATTGCAGGCTTTTTCAATGTTGCGAAGGTATTTAAACGGAAACAAAACTAACTGGAATAACAAACGAAACAAATAAGTAATAGTTACACAGTATTACTCTATAACGAGGCACCGGAGGCCACGGATTCCTTGTACCAAAAATTCTCACAAAATTTCCCTGAACAAACTCCGAAATTTTGCCGGAGAAGTTTGGGTTCATCCTGCAGACGGTCCTGTATCTCCTTCTACGTCGTGTATCTTGTGCTCTGAGTATATTCACGCTAAACAGCAGTCTCAGTCATAGAAAATCACGACTCTCATTTCTTTCTCACTTCAAGGTTCTCACATTCTGCTCTCTGCTGTAGTAATAAGTCAATAAACCCTTTATGCTAAGCGATTCTTCCTTCGGTCCCTCGTAACACTCTTGGATACGGAGTACAGTTTCCTGCCAATGGGCCACTTGTATTTAAAGTTGAGAAGCGTCTGATGAGGGCTTTCGATGCCGAAGGCTTTTTCTTCGTTCTTTTTCGGTTTTAATTCATGCAGTTTAACGTGCCAATGAAAGTATCAAAATCGTGGTGTATAGCAGCATTGTATGCTAGATAAGAGAAAATGGTTCGAATAGTATCTGGAAGTAATCCGTCTCAATTGCGTAATTGATAAACCTATGACGGAATGCATATCAACTTTGACGAGTGAAACTATATTTCTTTAGGTTTTCAGGCCTGCGATACACACTACACAAAGCGCGTAAGTGAGGTAAGCATGTATGCTAAGCACTTCGTGTAACAAATGCTACCGTCAAGTAAAGCGTTCATCGCCAATAAATGGTTCAAATGGCTCTGAGCACTATGGGACTCAACTGCTGTGGTCATAAGTCTCCTAGAACTTAGAACTACTTAAACCTAACTAACCTAAGGACAGCACACAACACCCAGCCATCACGAGGCAGAGAAAATCCCTGACCCCGCCGGGAATCGAACCGGGGAACCCGGGCGTGGGAAGCGAGAACGCTACCGCACGACCACTCGCCAATAAAGCGAGGGCATGAGCCTGTCCTATAACAGTAAAAGATCACAGAGAGCGGCCAACGTCCCCCGTAAAGAACGTACACTATGTCAGTCCTTGCACCTCAATGCCTCTCACTTCGGAAGCAATGAAACTATTCCCCAACAAAGAACTAGCGAAGCTTAGCCAAATCGTCATCTACACATTTCAGTAGCTACAATGGCCTATTATGGGAGCCACGTTTGTACTCGATGAAACGTGAACGACATTACAACGGATATTCACGTAACTCCAAATGCATGCTGAAGATCTCCACTGCGCCTGCGGTGTCAGAACAGGAAGGCTGTAAGAAATCACGCATAGGCGGTCGTCAAGCCATACAGACGTGATTCACTAGACATGTTCCGGCGCTATCAGTATCAACAGAATATGACAAAAATTCTGCTCTATAAATCTAATTTCTTCCCACATAATCACACTGCCCTTTGATAAATAACAGTTCCTTCTTTTTTAATTTTCAATGAAATACAATTTATTAACGGCACAAGATAGCTTCCAGGCGATTATATGTCGGCCGCTATTATCTGCGACCTCTTGTCACATTTTTAACACTCCACTACAGGACATACGCAATCCATCACAGGCTTATCGACGAAATAGCTGTTAAATTATTCAACCCACAAGGTTTCTTAATGCGACAGAACTCTTATAACAGCCCAAATAAACAGTAAGACAGTTCTCGTATAAATGGCGGTTGAGGCAAAACAGTTGCACTAAAATCTAACAATTTCATCCTCTGGTTAAGAACACACGATATTGGGCTGCGCAATTGTACCTTGACGAATCAGTTCTCGTCACCAGTTTTACGCAGCGTCTCTCGTCACCCGGGTGGTCCGGTGACATGCAGGATCTGCTGATCTTGAAGGGGTTATGCCGACGGGTGTGAGGGAGCCGAGCAGATGCTATCCAGACGCCGACATTGTCATAAGAGCATGGGCGACACGCCCACAGGGGCCTGAAGGAGCGGTTGGGGTTAGAGATTCCGTTACTTCGCAGAAACTCAGCGAAAACGCTTTCTGACGGGCTACGAGCGAGGCGTGGAAATGACTTGTGTTCCCAGGCACTCTTGGTGGGCAAATTCCCGCGTTTTCTGCAAAATCATAACTGTGATTGGCTTGTTCAGGGGATAGCTTCGCGACATAGCAAAATGGGCGCAGAAATTGGCGCCAAGTATCTCCATTGGTGGAATACTAGTGCTTCCACAATAGTGTGGAATTCTCCATCGGTTTTCGAGTTGCTGATTGGCACGTTTAACCACGGCCACTGTGATGGGGCCGGTAACGTTCTGTGTTCAGCTTGTACGTGTGCTCTTGGTAGAGTGGAATCTCGCCTTTTGGTTGGAGTAGGTTACAAGACTGAGCTCTCGCTGCTCTGGACAACGAGCCTTCCGTTGGCTGTCTAATATACTTTCATTTAATTGTAACTATTTGACGAATTTGCTGAAGTTTCGACTTCAACGTAACTTCCCGAGTACAGCTGGCAATTGAGCGTTCTGCGTACAGGCGGCCTATGTTGTCCGTCTTGAGCAGGTTTGGCTAAAGTTGACTGTATCGGAGTTACTGTGTAACTTGGCTTGTTCAAATCAATCACTGTACCGTCAGTGATTGTGTGGCGAGCCTTCTTCGTCTCCCTGAGAAGCACATTTGTATTGCTAGGAAGTCTTTAGTAGCCGGCCGGTGTGGCCAAGCGGTTAAAGGCGCTTCAGTCTCGAACGGCGCGACCGCTACGGTCGCAGGTTCGAATCCTGCCTCGGGCATGGATGTGTGTGATGTCCTTAGGCTAGTTAGGTTTAAGTAGTTCTAAGTTCTAGGGGACTGATGACCTCAGATGCTAAGTCCCATAGTGCTCAGAACCATTTGAACCAAGTCTTTAGTCTGGAACCAGACCAGGATAATTTGTTTAGGGCTACACTCGCGACATTATCATCACCACGACGGGACGTCAAAGCAACGAGCCATCGCCTCCGGTACGACAGATCGTGTCCTTGTAGTTAAGAAGACAGCTTGGTAATGTATGTCCGCAGCACCGGCATTTTAGGGAATTTTGCTCTGTGATAATCAGAGCTCAGCAAAGCGCGCCTGTTCCCGTCTTTTTCTAACGTGTTTCTGTCTTGGGTGTTCACATTGTCTGAGTTCTCACTACTGTAGCAGCAATTAATGTTTGGTTGGCTGGGTGTTTCTCTTAAGATTTGAGTTGCAAGGAATTGGCTCCACATACCACTTCGTCATAAATATCACAAGCTAGTTTATGGACAACTTCACCTTCACAGCATTTATTTGAGTCTCCAATTTGACGTATTGTAAATGTTTCACGTGTTGTGTTTATTGTTTTGAGTTTAGTCATAATAAATCAAATTGTTACTTTGGACAGAACTTTCATTCTGTAGATCGGCAGAGCAACCCTTTCATTCCTCACCACGTTAATGAAACTTTCTTTTATCAAATTAATTTCTATCAAATTAAATTATTGCAGGTGCCAAATTCTTTTCTACTCCACTTACAGGGTCGGTTACAGTCAGTTCGCGTTTCTTCTTAATCCATGTGCAACAGCAAAAGTCGGAGTCAGAAAAGGGGGAGGGGGGGCTTAGAGCATTATTTCGATATGAAGAATCTAGAAGAATTTAGTGTTAAATACACTGCTAGCCCCGTCGCCTCGCAAGTTGTTTTTGAACTCATGTCCGGTCAGCCAGATTAAAACTTTCTGTGCCGAATGAATAGCTTCTCCTCATAAGTCACAGCCAGTTTCCTTCCCCACGCTTGACAAATCAGTCAGTGTTTGGTATAATGCATGCCAAGAGGGGTGCTAGGTTAGTTCGATGGATTAGTGGGCGTGACACCAGATGAAAGCAACTCGCGGGTAAATAACACCACGTCACCAAGAGTCGAATAGGCAGCTTTAGAAAGGTTGAAAGGTCCCGGATGTAGCTCCTATTTAAGTGACAGCCAGTGACTAGTCAACATTCTAAATTACTGAGTTCTCCTGACCGGCACATTGTGCTGTCAGTGCTTCTCTGCTGATGGTTCAAATGGCTCTGAGCACTATGGGACTTAACATCTGAGGTCATCAGTCCCCTAGACTTAGAACTACTTAAACCTAACTAATCTAAGAATATCACACACATCCATGCCCGAGGCAGGATTCGAACCTGCGACCGTAGCGGTCGCACGGTATCGGACTGTAGCGCCTAGAACCGCTCGGCCACCACGGCCGGCACAACCTTTACACATTCCTTTCTTTTCCTTATGTTAGCATAAAGACACCTTTTCTCGTCACCCGTAACGAAACAGGTTAGGAATGGACGGTATTATTCACGACCCAATTGATGACGAGCAAGGAGGGCTGCACTTATGGACACCGGCTGATTTTCGTGATTTTGGCTTAGAGCATGCGCTACCCAAACACCCGATTTTTTTAACCTTCCCCACTGTACATAAATGTCACACGATGGTTGAATGATCACAGTTTATCAGATCTGCCAGTTCTCGAATATACACTGACGTGATAACACGCTTAAACAATCTTAATCAGACCCCAAGGGTCATCCTCTCCGTGGAGAGTCACTTATGTCAAAACGACCCTCCTTAAAAAGAGAAAATCATTTTCTGGTCGCGCTCTCTCCAATGGCATTATCCCCATACACGACGCAGTCTCTAGCTGCCTCTGCTGCTGTCACCCCACTACTGAACTCAAACAGAAGAATAAGTCGGAAGCGTTCCGATCTCTACCGTTGACATTCCATTTTGTAGCATCCACAGCTTCACTCGCTATCTCCAAATGACAAAATGACAATTGCATCAAACAGCAACTGTCAACTAAAAATAAAAAAAAGACAACCGATATATGAACCCATAGCAGCCGGGATACCAACATGCAAAACAAAAACTCTACGCACTTATGAACGCTACGGACTTAATGCAACAACGTAATAGTAGCGCGTTCTGCATTACATACGGGTGTCCACAGACCTTTTACGAGATAGTGTATTTACAAATCTTTTCCGAACAAAAAAGCCGTTGAATTCGAGAAACTAAGCGCGCCGATCAACTGGATTTAAGACTGCGGATCTTTGGTCTGTTGTGCTGACATAAAACGATTCCACTTGTCAAGGCACACTTGTTTCAGCGGCTCGCGCTCAGTTACGTGGCGCGCGGGCTTGCGTGGCGCGGCCTGCGAGTAGGACGTGGGACGTGGCCGGTGAGCGCGGCATCTGTATGGCCCTGGCCCCGCTACCTGCAGGAGCGGACGAGCGCAGCATGTGTACGAGTGAGTGCTGAGCCGTAGGAAGCGGCGGCGGTGCGTGACGCCGGAGGGCGGGCTGTCCGTGCGTGTCGCGTTGCCAGCCGTGTGATGCGTGTCGCCTGTCCTGATAACGCAAGCGGCCCACGGGGGCCAAAGTCCTACCACACGAGACACCGCCGGCATGCGACCTTGCCTTCTCTCTACACGGAATGCTGCCGTTAAAATACGCGTGCAGCCTCACAGTTACGACGCATACCGCAAAATGAATGAATGTGCAATTCTGCTCTCATTGTTGTTTGTTCTTGTGGTCTTCAGTCCTGAGACTGGTTTGATGCAGCTCTCCATGCTACTCTATCCTGTGCAAGCTTCTTCATCTCCCAGTACCTACTGCAACCTACATCCTTCTGAATCTGCTTCGTGTATTGATCTCTTGGTCTCTCTCTACGATTTTTACCCTCCACGCTGCCCTCCAATACTAAATTGGTGATCCCTTGATGCCTCAGAACATGTCCTACCAACCGATCCCTTCTTCTAGTCAAGTTGTGCCACAAACTCCTCCCCAATTCTATGCAATACCTTCTCATTAGTTATGTGATCTACCCATCTAATCCTCACCATTCTTCTGTAGTACCACATTTCGATAGCTTCTATTCTCTTCTTGTCTAAACTATTTATCGTCCACGTTTCACTTCCATACATGGCTACACTCCATACTTTCAGAAACGACTTCCTGACACTTAAATCTATACTCGATGTTAACAAATTTCTCTTCTTCAGCAACGCTTTCCTTGCCATTGCCAGTCTACATTTTACATCCTCTCTACTTCGACCATCATCAGTTATTTTGCTACCCAAGTAGCAAAACTCCTTTACTACTTTAAGCGTCTCATTTCCTAATCTAATTCACTCAGCATCACCCGACTTAATTCGACTACATTCCGTTATCCTCGTTTTGCTTCTGTTGATGTTCATCTTATATCCTCCTTTCGAGACACTGTCCATTCCGTTCGGCTGCTCTTCCAGGTCCTTTGCTGTCTCTGACAGAATAACAATGTCATCGGCGAACCTCAAAGTTTTTATTTCTTCTCCATGGATTTTAATACCTACTCCGAACTTTTCTTTTGTTTCCTTTACTGCTTGCTCAATGTACAGATTGAATAGCATCGGGGAGAGGCTACAACCCTGTCTTACTCCCTTCCCAACCACTGCTTCCCTTTCATGTCCCTCGGCTCTTTATAACTGCCATCTGGTTTCTGTACAAATTGTAAATAGCCTTTCGCTCCCTGTATTTTACCCCTGCCATCTTCAGAATTTGAAAGAGAGTATTCCAGTCAACATTATGAAAACCTTTCTCTAAGTCTACAAATGCTAGAAACGTAGGTTTGCCTTTCCTTAATCTTTCTTCTAGGATAAGTTGTAGGGTCAGTATTGCCTCACGTGTTACAACATTTCTGGGGAATCCAAACTGATCTTCCCCGAGGACGGCTTCTACCAGTTTTTCCATTCGTCTGTAAAGAATTCGCGTTAGTATTTTGCAGCTGTGACTTATTAAACTGATTGTTTGGTAATTTTCACATCTGTCAACACCTGCTTTCTTTGGGATTGGTATTATTATATTCTTCTTGAAGTCTGAGGGAATTTCGCCTGTCTCATACATCTTGCTCACCAGATGGTAGAGTTTTGTCAGGACTGGCTCTCCCAAGGCTATTAGTAGTTCTAATGGAATGTTGTCTACTCCCGGGGCCTTGTTTCGACTTAGGTCTTCCAGTGCTCTGTCGAACTCTTCACGCAGTATCGTATCTCCCATTTCATCTTCATCTACGCTCTAATAGGAGTCATGAAGAGATGTAGAAGTAACCCAGAGTACTGTGGTGGGACCCTTGCTGCTACTGCTGAATACTAAAGACCTGACTGACAATATTAACGTCACACTTTTCACAGACGGTTGCCTATAATGACGCACTGTCTGACAAAACTGGCCACGTGCGAGTAGGACTCACGTACTGAGGCTCGCGTCCAACCTTAATGATGCATTCTGGGAATCGAAAATGTCGTGGCCGAGCGGTTCTAGGCGCTACACTCTGGAACCGCGCGACCGCTACGGTCGCAGGTTCGAATCCTGCCTCGGGCATAGATGTGTGTGACGTCCTTAGGTTAGTTAGGTTTAAGTAGTTCTAAGTTCTAGGGGACTGGTGACCTCAGATGTTAAGTCCTATAGTGCTGAGAGCCATTTGAGCCAATCGAGAATGTCGAGACTCTTTTCAGTTATCGACATTGACACTAGCAAGATATCAGTCCCAAGGATTCCTACATTTTCGAAGAATGTTCGATTTCAATAACATAAATGTCACATAAAGACATGCAGGAGGCAGGTGACCACTATTATAGTAATCAGTAGTAATCCAACAAATAAAACGCATTTACAAAGAGTTTACCACCACATCCAGATGAAGTACAAGCAACAATTAACTCACTTCGGAATTATAAAGCAGCAGGTGAGACTCAACTAGTGGCAGAGCTATGGAAATATGTAAATGTACAAATTATTCTGAACTTACACAAACATCTCACTGACATTTCGAATACTGAGAAGTTACCAGAGGAATGGAATGTTGCAATAATCCATCCACTACACAAAACAGGAGATAGGCCGGATCTAAATAATTATAGGGGTATATCCCTGCTGGAAATTACTCGTAAAATTTTTTCCAAGGTTCTGTATTTGAGAATTCATGAACAGCTTGATGGTGTACTTGGTGAATATCAAGGAGACTTTCGTCTACGACGAAGCTGTCCTGATCAAATTATTAGTCTAAAATGGATAATGAAACAGCAAAGGGTCAGGGACAAGAAACTAATGATCACGTTTGTCGATTTTACAAAAAGCCTCCGATAGTATCCATCGTGAATCTCTACTGTCAGATCCTAAGGAATCTGGTTTACATCAGGAACTTGTCAACCTCGTTGCAGTCACCCTTCAAAATACTAAAGCTAGAGTAAGGTTCAGAAATCAATTCTCTGAACCTTTTGAAATTCATACTGGCCTTCGACAAGGCGATGGATTGCCTCCATTATTGCTCAGTTGTGTGCTGGAGAAAATCACGCGTGAATGTAACAAGATATGCCCACCATCTGATAACACTGGAAGAAAGATTCGAGTTAACTGCCTTGCATTTGCAGATGATTTGGCGCTGTTAGCAAACAATATTGATGAAGCAAAGGTTCAGATAGAACAACTAGAACGATTAGCGGCGAAGGTCGGATTGCAAATTTCGTTTGAGAAAACAGAAATGATGCCCAGCTTCCCAGTTGACACATCCCATATCGAACTCCATAATGATAAAAAAATTAAAGTAGTAGAAAAGTTTAAATATCTTGGTGAGATTATTACTTGGAATGTTAATGAAAGAGCATCAATAGACAGTAGAACATTAAAATTTCAGCGAGCGCAGAGAACCACGTGACCAACCTACAAAAAACGATCTCACTCAATAAATGCTAAATTTCGATATTACTCCTCCGTCGTTAAACCAGAGGCAACATATGCAAGTGAAACACTATTCAAGCTAAATACTCAAGCAACAACTGACAAATTGCACAAAGTTGATAGAAGAACACTCCGAACAATTATCAGTAAGAAACATCAAGTTAATGGGCAGTGGAGACTTTTGCCCACTTCAGTAGTGTATAAAGAAAGTGAATCCATTATTGATACAATGCGGATAAGGAGGATTGCATTTTTCGGCCACGTATCTCGCCTACCAAATGTTACAATCCTCAAGCAACTTTTTGACTACTTCTGGAAGAGTAAAACCAAAAAATTCTGGTTTAAAGAAGTGCAAAGCGATCCGGGTGAAGTGAACATCACCACACACCAAATTCAACACAGAGAAGAGAAACTGCTTCTGAAGAACAAATATATACGGCTGACATTCAAACTATCAGAACGGAAGAAGTATGTCATATATGCAGAAGAACGAGCAGCCAGATTACAGCGAATGAAGTAGTTTTGGGAAACGAAGAAATTGCTGACTGCTAAGACCTAAACGTAATCATTGTAGACTCTGTTGTATTATGTTTGATTTTAGTGCTCCAATGTGGACGTAAACTATGTAAATAAATAAATAAATAAATCAGTAGTTCCCCATTCAGTTTGCCTGGGTCGCAATGGTAAAAGTCAAACATCAGGCAAAGAATGACTTTATCGCTCATATGACACGCTTTGGAATGAGTAGAAGGAGTTGCCATTAAGAAATTCTTTTAATTTCCTTTTAAATGCTGTATGGCTACCTGTCAGACTTTTGATGCTATTAGGTAAGTGACCAAAGACTTTTGTGGCGGCATAATTTACCCCCTTCTGAGCCAAAGTAAGATTTAACCTTGAGTAGTGAAGATCATCCTTTCTCCTAGTGTTGTAGCCATGTACACTGCCATTACTTTTGAATTCGTTCGGATTGTTAACAACAAATTTCATGAGTGAATATACACTCCTGGAAATTGAAATAAGAACACCGTGAATTCATTGTCCCAGGAAGGGGAAACTTTATTGACACATTCCTGGGGTCAGATACATCACATGATCACACTGACAGAACCACAGGCACATAGACACAGGCAACAGAGCATGCACAATGTCGGCACTAGTACAGTGTATATCCACCTTTCACAGCAATGCAGGCTGCTATTCTCCCATGGAGACGATCGTAGAGATGCTGGATGTAGTACTGTGGAACGGCTTGCCATGCCATTTCCACCTGGCGCCTCAGTTGGACCAGCGTTCGTGCTGGACGTGCAGACCGCGTGAGGCGACGCTTCATCCAGTCCCAAACATGCTCAATGGGGGACAGATCCGGAGATCTTGCTGGCCAGGGTAGTTGACTTACACCTTCTAGAGCACGTTGGGTGGCACGGGATACATGCGGACGTGTATTGTCCTGTTGGAACAGCAAGTTCCCTTGCCGGTCTAGGAATGGTAGAACGATGGGTTCGATGACGGTTTGGATGTACCGTGCACAATTCAGTGTCCCCTCGACGATCACCAGTGGTGTACGGCCAGTGTAGGAGATCGCTCCCCACACCATGATGCCGGGTGTTGGCCCTGTGTGCCTCGGTCGTATGCAGTCCTGATTGTGGCTCTCACCTGCACGGCGCCAAACACGCATACGACAATCATTGGCACCAAGGCAGAAGCGACTCTCATCGCTGAAGACGACACGTCTCCATTCGTCCCTCCATTCACGCCTGTCGCGACACCACTGGAGGCGGGCTGCACGATGTTGGGGCGTGAGCGGCAGACGGCCTAACGGTGTGCGGGACGTAGCCCAGCTTCATGGAGACGGTTGCGAATGGTCCTCGCCGATACCCCAGGAGCAACAGTGTCCCTAATTTGCTGGGAAGTGGCGGTGCGGTCCCCTACGGCACTGCGTAGGATCCTACGGTCTTGGCGTGCATCCGTGCGTCGCTGCGGTCCGGTCCCAGGTCGATGGGCACGTGCACCTTCCGCCGACCACTGGCGACAACATCGATATACTGTGGAGACCTCACGCCCCACGTGTTGAGCAATTCGGCGGTACGTCCACCCGGCCTCCCGCATGCCCACTATACGCCCTCGCTCAAAGTCCGTCAACTGCACATACGGTTCACGTCCACGCTGTCGCGGCATGCTACCAGTGTTACAGACTCCGATGGAGCTCCGTATGCCACGGCAAACTGGCTGACACTGACGGCGGCGGTGCACAAATGCTGCGCAGCTGGCGCCATTCGACGGCCAACACCGCGGTTCCTGGTGTGTCCGCTGTGCCGTGCGTGTGATCATTGCTTGTACAGCCCTCTCGCAGTGTCCGGAGCAAATATGGTGGGTCTGACACACCGGTGTCAATGTGTTCTTTTTTCCATTTCCAGGAGTGTATGTAACGTAAATGGCCGTATCTTTGGCTGTATTCACTTTGAATCTTCAACGTTTCACTCCGCCAGCAGAACACAGACTACAGTATTTGACATAAATTTCAACTTGATACGTTCACCACTTGCTAAGAAAATGATCCTATAAGCGTTCCGTTTTTACCGACTGAGATACGGAAGCTGAGAAGCTGCATAAATATTCAATGACATCTTGAAAAGATTTGAAACTACTGTAAAGTTTGGCAGTTTAACTGTTCAGAAAGGTCGAACTGAGAACTCCACAGAGCGCAAATACGTACCCTATGGCTAAAATATCAATGAGCCACAACTGGAATCAGTTAACTGAAAAAAATATTTGGCAGTAACAATCTGTAGGGTTATGAAATGAAATGGTCACATACGCTAAAGCAGGTGGCAGAGTTTAGTTCATCTGCCAGGAACTTTCAGGATACTACTTCTTCTCCTTCTTTTCCTTCAGCCTCTAGAGATCCACTCCTGGACATAGACTTGTTCCAAAAAGGTTTCCATGTCGATCTTTGCTGGGCGGTCTGGATCCAGTTTTTATCCTGCGTGTTGTCGGTTGTCATCTAGCCAGTGGACGTCTGACACTTCTCTTTGACTCCCTCGGACGGCACTGTATCATCGTTTTGGTGCGTTTGAAGTTGTTCCTGGCTACGTGGCCTGCCCAATACCACTTCAGTGTCGCTATCCTGCTCTTCTTGTTATCTGTCCATTCTCGATCCCGTCTCTCAGACTCACTCCAAGTACTGCTCTTTACAGACTCAAGAGTCGACTTGCACTGCTTGTCGTGTCAGTTTCGAGCCCGTATGTTACTGCTGGCATCATGCACGTGTCATAAGTCTTCCTTTTTAAATTAATAAGGCAGGTGGTAATCAACAGATCACAAACACCCCGCTGCTTAATCGGACGCCTGTGGTGGTAGTGCTGACACACTTCACCACCTGGGGTACTCAGAGGCGTGTGCCCGCTTGGTCCGTCGCCGCCTAACAGAAGGCCTTAAAGAGCAATGAGGGACCATCTGTGTTGAATTGCTTGCGCTTTACGACGCTGATGGTGACAATTTTTTGTCGAGCACCGTCACAGGCGATGAAACATAGATTCGTCACTTCGAACCGGAAATAAAACGGCAATCCGTGGAGTGCCGCCATACCACCTCTCCTCGAAGAACAAGTTAAGCAGCACCCTCTGCCGGTAAAGTCATGGCGACGGTCTTCTGGGTCTCTGATGCAGTTATACTGTTTGATGTCCTCCGTCGTGGTGCGACGATCAATTCTGAAGTGTACTGTGCTACCCTCAGGAAATAGAAGGAACGACTTCAGCGTGTTCGTCGACACAAAAATGCAAACGAACTTCTCCATGACAATGCAAGGTCTCTCACAAGTCTGCGCATCCGAGAGGAGCTCACAACAACTTCTTTTGGACTGTTCTTCCTCATCCACCCTACAGTCCGGATGTCACACCTTGCGACTTCCATCTGTTTGGCGCAATGAAGGATACACTCCGCGGGGATCAGCATGTGGACGATAAAGAGGTTACTGATGCAGCAACACGTTGGTTCCGACGTCGGCCAGTAGAGTGGTACCACACGGGAAGCCAGGTCCTTCGCTCCAAACGGAGATTTTATTGAGAAACTGGATTTCGTAGTCAAAAGAGTGGGGTGTTATGTGGTGTGTTGGATCCTGAAGAAAGCCAACCAGCTTTAAAAAAAAGTGTTAGCATTACTTATTGAACGCCCCCCGTATAAAGTCCAATATATTCAAATATCGATTTCGGTATAGAGCCTTTGAAGTGCCTTAGGCATATTCTAATCTAAAATGGAATCCGTATCTCCCAAAATATTTGCCAGAGACAGAGTTCATGGCTGTACACTGGATCATCAAATGGCTCACGTGACATTTCCTCGTTTGCAACGTTACACAAAAAATGGAAAACGTAGCGAGACAGGACTTACGTCTTGGGTATGCCTCTGTCGATGCGACCCAGCAAAGACTAATTTGTTCGCTCACAAAACTGTTCTTCGTTTGAGATCCTCTGTAAAAGCACACATTATTCGCTACGAGATCTTCCTAACTGGTTAAGACGATTTTGTTTTCGTTGTAGTCCATAACAATCCAAAATTTCTTTCGTGATATTGATAGTAATTCGAAAACATTATAGATCAATGTAGATTTTTAGTTTGAAAAAAAAAAAATGTGTAAAAGCTAGGGGATGTGATTGGTGACTACCATGATTCGATGGCGACCACATCGATGAATTATATCTAGACAGCCACCGCGCGACCACTATAGTGCTCAACGGGGAAACCATGGGTATCGCCAGACCCAAAAGCCAACGGTTGGCGGTGGGTAGTTTTGGAGGTATGGTCAAAAAAATGGTTCAAGTGGCTCTAAGCACTTTGGGACTTAACTACTGAGGTCATCAGTCCCCTAGAACTTAGAACTACTTAAACCTAACTAACCTAAGGACATCACACACATCCATGCCCGAGGCAGGATTCGAACCTGCGACCGTAGCGGTCTCGCGGTTCCAGACTTTGGCGCCTAGAACCGCACGGCCACTCCGGCCGGCAGGTACGGTCAACTTGGCGCGCAAATCATTACACAATTACCGAACTATCACTTGGAGGAATGACATTCATGAATTAGGCATAAGGCAATTTAAAGTGGAACGAACACTTGGAACTAGTCATAGGAATAGCAGATGCCAGGCTGAAAGCAATGAAATGATCATATGGCACTGATGACCCAAATCCCCAAATAGGGACGTTGGAAAGCTCAGCTGCTGGTGTTTTCAGTTGATCCCACATTGGGAGACTTGCGTGTCGATAGTGATGAAATGGTGATGACAACACAACAGCCAGTCAGCGAGCGCAAAAAATCTCCGACCCGGCCGCGAATCTCGCCCGCTGCATGGGAATCAGTCACGCTGACCACTCAGCTTAGGGGACGGACTCCCAGACTGAGATTCACTGGTAAAACCCTAAGGAAGTGTGGTCTGTCAACGAAAGAAGCAACTCACAAAACCGTCGTTCGACCGATAATTCAGTACCGTCAGTCAGTACCGTACCAGACAGGGTTGATGGAGGAAGTAGAGGAAATCCAAATGCGTTTCTTGACAGGTTCGTATAGTAAGCCCGACAGTGTCACGGAGATCCTCGTCGAACTCTCGTGGCAGACGATATAAGAAAGGCTTCGTGTTCCACTATGTCGGTTACTGCTACAATTCCGAGGGCGCTTAGCTACAGGAACACGGAAGGAGGGAAGTAACTGTGGTGCACACGAAGTAGGCTGCGCCACTTGCGGAGTACAGATACAGGCGAATAAATCGGGCCGGCCGGAGTGGCCGTGCGGTTCTGGGCGCTAGTCTGGAGCCGAGCGATCGCTACGGTCGCTGGTTCGAATCCTGCCTCGGGCATATGTTTGTGATGTCCTTAGGTGAGTTAGATTTAATTAATTCTAAGTTCTAGGCGACTGATGACCTCAGAAGTTAAGCCGCATAGTGCTCAGAGCGATTTGAACCATTTTGAATAAATCGGGCGAGATCATCAATCGCTATTAACTTCTGCAAATAAGATGACGATACTCGGAGGCAGCCTGAGTGATATGGTCGCTGGCGTTGCTGGGAACTGTTCCAGAGGTCTCGCAGTCGATTCCTAGTGATCAAGTGAGTTTTTCTGCGCTGGAAAGGTCTGGAACAGGGTGCAGTTGAGAAGCGGGACGAATAAAGAAGCAAGCCGCCTGTGAGGCTTCAAATGGAAAGGCACGCACCAGCCTATGAATCACTCGGCATTAATTTTTTCCTTGATCGCTATTACAGAACATTTATGTCGCCTTACAAATAAATCATTGCAACCAAATGCGCACAACGCAAATTAGTACCCTTAACCAAAGAGGAGGAGGTTCAAGCGGCGCACAAAGACCAAGGTAGCTACAGCCGCAATTCTCCACTACGATCGCCAGCGAAGAGCGGTGAGTTACGAGGAAATTATTGCAAATTAGCGCGGCAAGATCAGATGCGCGGCATTCAAACAGTGAGGCACTTCACAGACGTGAGCCGGTGAGTCGCAGCAGTCAACGTCTGCCCCTCCCGAAGCAATGAACGTGCAGCCGACTACAGGGCGCGCCGGCTCGATACTCATTGGCGTATGATTTACGCGGCGGACCTCGATACCGGCGTAATTTACGGCCGTGAACGCTTTTGTTCTGTGGGCCCGGCGCCCAGACTCGCAGCGACGGAGGCTGTCGGCGTAAATTTCGGGCAGCAGCCCCGGCGGCGCCGCCGTGGCGCGGGAGACACCTCGGCGGCCACGCCCCGGCGGGCTGCCTCCCATACACCGAGCAGTGTCCTTAAAAGAGATTATAAGACGAAGAGCAACAGAAGTAAAACTAGTGTATTGGAATGCAGACGAATTACATCAGGTGGCTCTAAGGAATCAGATTTGGAAATGGGATATTAAAAGAAGTCTTTGTGTTTTGCTAGTTGCACAGCAAATTAACTAACAATGACCGAAGGAGAGAGGATACAAAATATAGAACGCCTTTAGCAAGAAAATCTCTTCTGAAGAACAGAAATTTGTCGATATCGATTTAAATCACATGTCAGGAAGTCTTTTCTGAAGCTATGGGTAGATAGTGTACCCCTGTACTGAAGGGAAATGTGGATAATAAGCAGTTCAGACACTAACAGGGTAGAAGCTTTTGAAATGCGGCGCTGCAGAAGGATGTCGAAGATTAGATGGATAAAACGAATAATTTATGAGAAGGTACTGAATCGAATAGAGGAGAAATTGACTAAAAGAAGGGAAATCGTGTGACTAGGGCCTCCCGTCGGGTGGACCGCTCGCCGGGTGCAAGTTTCCGATTTGACACCTCTTCGGCGACTTGCGCGTCGATGGGGATGAAGTGATGATGATTAGGACAACACAACACCCAGTCCCTGAGCAGAGAAAATCTCCGACCCGAGCAAAGCAATAATGTGACCCACACGTTCTTGTGAAATGCCGATTGTGCCTGCAATTTCTCTCTGAGTGATACGACGATCGTCCTGAATCAATCAGTCAACATTTTGCTTGTGAAACTCGGTGGTTGCCTTCACAGGACGTCCAACTCTTTGTTTGTCACGCAGGTCAGATGCTCCCGCCTCAACATCTTTAAACTTACTCGCCCAACGACACACAGTACTCACATCAACACCATCACCGTAAACTGCTTTCATTCTCTCATGAATCTCCTTAAGGTGACACCTTCTGCTGTCAAGAATTCAATGACTGCACGTTGCTAAAAACGCATTGACCGACCGTCTGCGCAGGTTTCCATACTTTACACTGTAAAAACACAACCGTTCAATGCTAAGACTTCCCGCCAACTGGAGCTGTAGAGAAGAGGCTACGGAACGAGCCAATACCTGCCGCATAGCAATGCTGCCAATTGTTGAACAGTTACGAAGGTGGACGCATTACTTTTCAGTCAACACTTTTATTTTCCAGTATTTCACGGCACGTCACATTGCGACCACCATCAGGTGCCTAACTGTCAGTTATACTTCAGTTCTTAATTACAGTTCCTATGAAATGCGAAACGAATTTTCGCTAGATGTGCCAACGAGGTGACGTTCCGAAAAACCGTTAATCCTGTCAAGAACAATTAATTTATGCTGTTGTGCACAAATACGTGTGTGTTGTGTTCAGATCGAAGACTGGATTGACGCAGCTCTCCAAGTTTGTCTGTCCCATGCAAGCCTCTTCATCTCTGCATAACTATTGGAAACAACATCCATTTGAACCAGCTTATCGTGACATTCTGTCGCGCTGACCACTCAGCTACCGGGGGCGGACAAAAAAAAGGGATCAATTTACAGCACAAATCCTGAGGCATCAAGGCATCGTCAATTTGGTAGGATGGAAATAAATGTGGGGGGCAATGATTTTGGTGGGAGACGAAGGCTTCAGTACGATAAGCTGGTTCAAATGGATGTTGTTTCCAATAGTTATGCAGAGATGAAGAGGCTTGCACGGGACAGACAAACTTGGAGAGCTGCGTCAACTCAGTCTTCGATCTGAACACAACACACACGTAATTGTGACCTTCAGAGACTGAATCTCGCCACCGTACGGCATCCTCCATACACTCCAGATTTAGCACCGTCTGACTTCCATCTGTTCCCGATAATGAAAGACGATCTGCGAGGACATCATTATGCTTCTGATGAAGACGCTGAGAGTACTGCGAGACTGTGGTTGCGCAAACAGGGTATCAACTTCTTCTGTGACGGCTTCAGAAAACTTGTTCATCGTTGGCAAAAATGTATCCAATTGACTGATTATTATGTGGAAAAGTGAATATTGGTAATTAAAGATCACATTCTAAGAATTATTTCTGCGTTTCATTTATTAAAATATTCCCATCCAAACCCAATTAACGAAGGTGGAGGCACCACTTTTCATTCAACCCTCGTAAATGTGACGAACTGAGCAAGTGTTATTTTATAAATTTCGAAATTCCACACAACACCGGCAAATTTAAACTACTTTTTCTTCATCTGCTTTTTCTTCTTTCGCTACACGACAGCTAAGGAGCATGTGTAAGCCACGAAGCTACTTTCATACTTTCTCCGATAATCCATGTCTTCACTGTTTTTATTTTCTCTCTTCTTCACTCTATTTCCTTCACTGTCTTCTTGAACTGGAGTGTCTTGAGATCTTCTCATTTAATAATTCTGTTTCTATATCTCATTACGTTTTCGGTTTATTGCGTATTTACGCCAGTTGCTTCTAGGTCTTCGTGGACTTTGCTAAGCTAGTGAGATTTGCCTTTTACTTTTTCGAAATGTTGTACAATTCAGATGGGACTCATTCTTAGGATGTGCCCACACAACATATTTGTCTTCTTTTCCTAATTTCGGCTGTAATTCTTTCTACACGATTGTATACTTCTGTGGTACATCTTAATTTACATTTTTCTACTGTTGTTCTATTCTTAGTATCTTTTTCACATTTTTTTCTTTGATTTTTTTCTGATTTCTCAATTTTCTATTACTGGCCCTAAAATTAATGTTTTTGACACATGTACGCATTTCCACCAATTTATAGTCTTCTAATATCGATTTCGTATTTCTACAGAATACGTTTTGCACTATAAACCCCTTTTGTAGGGGAAATGTTCTCGATCTTTCGCAATCTTACTGCGATTGTTTCTTTTTCCTGTACATTAGGCACGATGACTTCTCCTAGATACTTATATTATCCTGTTCTTTTAATATTGTCATAACTTCAGATACATGATTTTTTTAAATTTTTTATCTTTTACAGCGTAGCGATTGAGGACACAGGAAGAATTCCATTTGATGGTCCTGTGTACGACCATGAACGTAATTTTAGACTATGACATGTGCTAACAGGTTCCAAACCTACTTGGAAATACCTTGTATGCCGCAATAGAACACGTAATGAATTCTGCATCATATCCCTAACAACAATCTGGCGAAAATATTGCCACTGTATTACGGATTAAAAATAAATAACATAATTGATTCGTACACGGATTTACATGCTTACAGGCCCAGGTTAAAAAGAATGTGATTTTATAATAGTAATCATCCCGGCATTTGTCTAAATCATTCGATAGTCGGGTGAGTACTTGGGCGTCCACCTCCCAGAACATATGGTCAGTCTGTCCATGAAAGCGCGAACTTGTTCTGTTTATCCCCATCGTACAATGCTCTTTTGTTTATGCATTCTTGCAAAGAAGTTATTTCGTAATGTGCGAAGATTCAGCTACACTGCTCATTGAATTCTCAACACAAACCGCGACATACATCATCAGCTGACATCTAGACCATAACGATGATGTTCCGTTTCTGCTTTATTTACCGGAACGTCCCGATAACTGAGGCAATGGTGGAATCCCTTGCAGAAGTAAGGGAGAATACCCCCACAAGGACGACTGCATATATGACTTACGTATGTTAGTCACAGACAACGGTCAGAAGAAAATGGTGCAGTATCTGGGCACTGGTAATTCTACAGTTTCATGCCATACGTCATGTGGGGGGAAACCGTGATACAGCCTTTCATAAAATTTCTGAGATGCGTCACCAGCAGCCCTGCTGAGGGAATTACATCTGTGGAATCTCGTCTTGAATACCGGCACCGAGTTGTTGCGAGGAAGGGGGGTGTCCCAAAATCGAAGAGGCGATCCCAATCTGAGCTCATCACTTTGCTGCCGCGTCACCTATCACGCAAGAAATATATAATTAGCACGGATGCCAGAGCCTACAGGCGCAATTACAGAGTACGCGAGGCGTGCCGTAATAACAGTTGTTACGCAGACAAGGGATCCAGCGACTAATGAGCAATTGGTCCGGAATGAAAGGGGGCAGTGCCGGTGGAGATACATATCGTTACACACAGAGCATCAAAGAGAGCGGTGGAAAACAGGACTGCGGGAGCTCCTCTTCCTCAAATACAGGTAATCCGAAAATGAAGTAGTGAAAAACAAGGACTTATTCATCAGAAAACATTGTGGTTCGCTGCAGTGTAGCTACGTCTCTATCCAGGACGTGCTATAGCGTGTTCATAAATAGTCAGAATAGTTGTAAGTGTGTTTCAGGGTAGGTTGTTCTGGGAAATAATGTTCAGAACAAAACCGCTACGCTGCACCGTTTCCGAGTTCATTTGCGTTGAAGTTAGCCAATCATGCAGTTGCGTGCGAAATCAAGAGGCACGCCGGATACAATTATTGTCAAGTTGTTGTTATAGCATAGATGATAGCGCGAGACTGCTCAGGCTTTGGCTCGGGTTCGATCCTTACTACCGACCCACGCCTCATTTTTGTATCGCGCTCTTGTTCGGTTTTAGGAAACCAAATGATGAACACCATCTCTGGCGGCTGCAACGGCCTGATTGGCTAACTTCAGTGCTAGTTAACCCGTAAGCGGCGCAACGTACCGAATATTTTTCTTAAAAACTATTTCTCGGCACAACCTACCATGCAACACCTTTACAGCCTTTTCAGACAGTTTCTGACCACCCTGTAGAACGAAAAAGCCATATCGTTCTTTCAGCGTGCTTCTCGTCCTATGATGTTGTTCTTGTCGTCGTCATATTCGGTAATGTTTCAGTTTTAAGTTTGAAATCGGATAACAAATGACAAATATTTCTGTTAAATATAATTACAAATTACCGTTTTCGGATTTTTTCCTTTACATGTACTCTGAAACCTTGCTTCTTGCCAAATTTCATGATTTTAGGTCAACGGGAAGTACCTTACTGGATTTAACGAGTCGCAGTTTGCGAGTATCAAAATGTGTGATATAAATGGCAGTATCTCTGGGCTGTACTGACTTAGAACAGTGTTTCCGAACTTGGGGTAATTACCCTGAGGGGTAAAATGAAATTTTCTGAGGGTAAAAACTAAAGGATTCGATTCTGTTTCAGTCACGAAACTAAATTATTTCCAAGAGATCATTACTATAATCGCAATTTCCTAAGACTTTTATGTTGATTATATAAGTTACCAATAATTACTTTTTCTCAATTAGTAGTATTAAGTCGGTAGGAGTTATAGGTTCTTCACATAGTCCACCGACTGCACACGTACGTTGTGCTTCGTCCCGTACATCGCTGATCATAAAAGTGAAACAGATACGTAAGAAATGCTAAATATATCAAGAAAATGGTTTCTCCAAGTTGTAGATAGTACCTGCAATAGTCTAGAAATTGCTTTATTACTCGCTTCGAAACAGACAAATGAATTAATTGACAGCACGACACAGCACTAACTACATAAGGGCTACTATAGTACTGTACACAGTATTATTATTATTATTATTATTATTGCTATTAGTGGCGGTGGTCATACACAAAGCGTCAACAGCCTGAGGTCTTATAATTTCCCGCAGTTCAGAAGCAAGAACTGCAGCAATCAAGCGATTTACGAACAGCCAGTATAGTGCGCACATTTTAACTTGGTTGATTTTAAATGTGGTTGCAGTCTGCAGGTCAAGCACGCGCAGTAATGGAGAGAAGTAATGCAGGGGAAGGATGTTTTGTAACAAGTGTCTACCCTCACTGTGGACAGGTAGCTTTCTTATTTGATAACGAGATATGGGTAGCGCTTGCGATGCACCACTAATTCCTTCGTCATTCATTCTAAAACACAAAAAATGGTTCAAATGGCTCTGAGCACTATGGGACTTAACAGCTGAGGTCATCAGTCCCCTAGAACTTAGAACTATTTAAACCTAACTAACCTAAGGACATCACACACATCCATGCCCGAGGCAGGATTCGAACCTGCGACCGTAGCCGTCGCGCGGTTCCAGACTGAAGCGCCTAGAACCGCTCAGCCACTTCGGCCGGCTTCTAAAACACACGCACACAAACTAAATGTCATTCATCTTTCATCATATTAACAATAAAAGTATTCCCAGAAAAGTCATTCCTTCTATAGTTCAGTTACGTGCTAAAGTTGGTGATATGGATAATGCGAGGGAGGCGGGGAGGGGGGGGGGGGAGGTACTAGCAAATGTCTGACTGGCCTAAGAAAGGTTGGCAACCACTGACTTAGAAGCTTCAATGTTTTACACCGCCAGGGGACCGTAGAGTTTACTATGTGAAATGATTTTTTTTTTCCAGAGAAAAAGTTTTCTTCACAGGGGAGAGGGAGGGAGGGGGTGGGGAGGGAGAGGGAGAGAAAGGGAGAGGGGGAGAGAGAGAGAGAGAGAGAGAGAGAGAGAGAGAGAGAGAGAGAGAGAGAGAGAGAGAGAGAGATAATAAAGCGATTCTATAAAGATTCCGTTTTTACGGATTGGGGCGCGGGAGC
The DNA here is from genome assembly GCF_021461395.2 of Schistocerca americana. Lineage (NCBI taxonomy): Eukaryota > Metazoa > Arthropoda > Insecta > Orthoptera > Acrididae > Schistocerca > Schistocerca americana. The sequence continues at coordinate 468,143,616 of NC_060126.1, forward strand.
CTAAAAATGAAAACACTCATGGACTCGCTTACTGATCGTCCTGTGGGCCCGCCGTTTGCAGCACTTGCTGGAATAGTCTCTGTGGTTCTTGGCGAGCGTGCTTCCCTCCGTAGTAGGTGGCCCGACCTCCCTCCTGCATTCCCAGATGGACCTCTGTGATGACCACCGGCTCATCGCTATTCCTCACCCGTGTAGCGCCTGCCTGTGCCAAATGCTCCCTGCACGAGCCTTGGCCTCAGAGTCAATGGTCAGATCTAGAAACACACCGCTTCCGAGAATTTTCCTACCTGCACGTGAGCTCTCCTTTTTCGTTCTTCCTTTTCTCGATTTATTTATGCTTTATAAGCGGGCCACACGGCAATCGAATTTTTGCAAATTTTTATGTTTATAGCATGTGAGGTTCAGAACTCAAATATCAATCACCCAAAGCATTTCCACGCAAATCTCTAAAATTCTCGTGAAAATCGTCTCTGAAGATTTCCTAGCGTCTTTAATACACTAAAACTAACTGCTGCACGGGTTGCCTGGTTTCTTGATTCTCTTCGCAGGCATGTGTATAAAGAAAGATGCATGTTTTCCCTTAAGCATAAAATACATAAAGATGAAACAAAATTAGTAGCGTTTATAACGTATCGCTGGTTCGTGTCTCGTTCCGGTCATTATTTTCTTGTTTCTTTTTCGTTCAGCTAGAATACCTACGTCATTTAAACGTATAATTCATCAAATATATGCTAATTAACACATCTAATTGTCGTTTTGATGAAAGTCGCACGTGAGTTGAGAGGTAACGCATTAGAATTGCAGCATTTGTATGGTGCGCTCGATCCCGTGAAAGTTTTTTTTTTTTTTTTTTTTTTTTTTTACGACGCTTATCACTATGGCCCATGTGAGACCGCAACTGTGGTATAAAACAAAGCACACAGTTCAAGTAAAGAGTGTTTGAGTTTTCATTCTTTCTTCAGAAATTGAATTGGTAATTTTTCATTCAAACAATTTTATTCACAGTCTTTAATAAACGATTGGTAATTAAGAATTTATATTCGCACCGAAAAGTTAAAGTTTGAGTGCAATGGGTAATTAGAAATAAGAAAATGTGCATTTTCATAAAAAGATAATAGACGCCTGTCAACTGCATATATTCGATGAATCTTATATTTAAATGACTTAGGTATACCAACTGAAGAAAAAAATAATGATCCAAATGAGATTCTAACCAGTGATACGTCTAGGAATGCCACCATCTTTTTCACCTCTATGCCTTTTACACTTCAGGGAAACGCTCGTAGAACACCTTTGTTTAAAAATTTGCCTCTGCACTGAATCGATCCCAGGACACGTATGCAGCACTATCAATAGCGAATTAGAGACGCTCGAATATCTTCACAAAGAAAATTTTTTTACAAATCTTTCTTAAAGGGAATTTAAATTGTGCTCTGTCCAGTTTCTGATTGTAGGATGGCTTGATACTGGATCGTATTTTACAGAGATAAGACGCACCTTAATTTTTAACCATTTTTTTAAATAACATTTTTACCATTTTTATCATTAGACTGCAAAGCCAGATTAAGAAAATTCTTAGCTTATAAAACCGAACCGACCTTTAAAATCCGTGAAAAATCATCATCTTCTACTTTTGGCCATTATGCACTCAGTCCTCTGTTTGCACATTTAGTCTTCCTCTTTTTTTTTCAGTTCTCCTTTACTATCCCGCCAATCACGAATGGTTTTTCTGTTGGTGGAGGGCCGAAACGACGCTCACATGCTCTGTTTCTACGTTCTTCTGCACACGCTGTTACTTACAATTTATAGCCCGCATCATATGTAAACCTTTTATTTTTGTTCCATTACGAAACTAGCTACAAACAGAAATATTGTAGTGTTACCGATAAGACAAATCACTATCAACGCAAGTTCACTGGCACCGGAGACCGCAAGGCTCATAGGCTAGAGAGAGTTCTGCGTTTGTGATGGCGGGGCTAGAGGGAGATAGTGTTTTCAAGCCTATAATTGGCTGCAACTCAATGTTCTTCCCATCGGTGCACTGCTGCCGCCAACTGAATCCATTGTTGCCACATAGACATAGGTCTCCCGCGGCATCGGATATACGGCCATTTTTAAGACTGGCGGGAATTGTAAATCAAACACACATTTTTATATTAATTTCGAGTATAAGACTCACCTGAATCTTGGGGACACTTTTTCGAAGAAAAAACGTGTGTCTTATAGTCCGTAAAATACGGCTAGGTACCGAAAACGTTTATCATTCGCCTGAATGAAAGTGCGGCTGTAGACTAAAACAATAAAAAATTTGACATATTACTTCCAATAATTTATATTTCGCGTTATGACTAAGAAGAAAAAACAAAATATATTCGCGCTCACACAGAAAGGTGTCGGCCGCGCGGGATTAGCCGAGCGGTCTGGGGCGCTGCAGTCACGGACTGAGCGGCTGGTACCGGCGGAGGTTCGAGTCCTCCCTCGGGCATGGGTGTGTGTGTTTGTCCTTAGGATAATTTAGGTTAAGCAGTGTCTAAGCTTAGGAACTGATGACCTTAGCAGTTAAGTCCCATAAGATTTTACACACATTTTTTTTAGAAAGGTGTCGACGTCTTTCTTTCCGCTGATCCACCGCGGATGGAATAGAAAATGAGGAAAATAATACTGTGCTCCTCTGCCAAACCCCACACCGCGAACTCCGCCAAACGCCACACCGTGAATTGTGGAGTGCAAATGTAGATGCTGATGTAGGTGTAGATGTAGATTGTAGACGGTTCAGAACATTCATTTACGAGTGGTAGTAATGAAGTTTTAACTACCACCTAGAAAAAAAAACTGAAGTAGGATGCCCATAGAGGAGCTAAATCAAAATAGTGCAGCTCATTGGCGACGTGGAAATATGCTGCGCCCTTTTGTTCTCGCTCCTCTGGCGGTGTCCTACGGTACTGCGTCGTGGGGATTCCTATGTTGATCGGGGTTCCAGTTGTGTACCTACAAACGTATAAAAATTGATTACGTAACTTAATTGTTTGAAGTTGACAGTTAAAACTTTGTGGCTGCCACTCGATGGAAAACGCCGCGCTGTAACTTCCGCCTCTGCAAACACGATACGGTAACTGCTAAAGTACGACAAGACACAGAAAGACAAAGCACAAACAAGTGGAGCACACGCGGGTTTACTGAACACTGTGGCGGTAAGATAGGTATTCTGGCCACAAAGTGGAAGTGTTAAATGTTGCCCATATTGTGAACGTGAGAGGATCTGTGAGCGCGGGATAACGCGAGGTAGAGGAAAGCTGCGCCTGGGACGCTGACATGCCCGCGGCGCGCCCCGCAGATACGTCGCCACCTGACACGTCACGTGACGCAAACTGCTGGCGGGGCGCAGCCGCCGACAGACGCAACAAACAACAAACAGTACACGCCGGTGCAGCGGCTGCGCTCTGGGGAGCTTCACCTCAGCCGTGGCTTGCACAAGGCGGTGTCGTTTTTTCCTCCTCTTACGCTACTACGTCTACACTACCTGGAAAAGAAGCCTACACTGAAAAGCGCCATCCCCTTTGGCGTGTGCCTCCCCATTTAACCCTTTAGTGACAAGTGGGAACTATAGTTCCCACTTATTTGTTTTCGCTGTAAGTTCAGTGGTAACCCGTTTTCCCACTTCTAACTTGTGCTGTCATCTCTATTAGAGTACGCTAAATACATGTAGATTGTCAACGGGTGTACGAAACAACCTTGTTCGTCAATCAATCCAGAAGCGCAGTTTCCGTGTGAAAACGAGCCACTGTTTCGACCGCTACAGCGTTTTTTGTACAGTGTGCTTTCCTTTTGCGTGTAAAATGTCTTGTGTTGTATTTATCTACTTGTATATTTACGAGGGAGATAGTATTCGTGTATATTTGCTTGATTTGACTGAAAAGTATGTAAATAATACAAGGTAAGTTAGTGGGTACTATTTTTCCCACTGAACTTGTGCGAAGTGCAATGCATATGGTTGTGCAATCGGCATCGTAGTTATTGTTTGTTTCTTATTGTTTAGATTGTGTGGACTGACGCCAGATGAGGTTCTCAGAATTTTGTACGCTTTACCAGAAGATGTAGAAGATAAGCGAAGAGGAAGGCCCGTTCATTTTCAAACACCAAAAAGAGGCGTGTCTGGAGTACCAGATGAAGTTCATCTGGAGAAAGTTGGAACTCATTTGCCTACAAAAGGTAAAACAGATAGAAGATGCCAACAAGGCAGCACCAAGAACAAAGAAAATACAACAAAAAATAATGTGTACAACTGTCGTGTGCCTTTGTGTGTAGCGCCATGCTTCTCTAAGTTCCATAGTACATCACCTTAGTGAACTCAAAGGACAATATGAACCAATACAAATATAAATGTAATGTTTAACATGCTTTTTGTACTAAAAATAAAGGATATACATTTTTTTTAAATTAGCAAGTGAAGTTACTCCAGAGTTCGGTGGGAACAATAGTTCCCACAAATTTTTTTATACTCGTAGACTAAACTCTCACTTTCAAGATTTGAACTATGATTTTATGAATGGTTTCTTAGCCCAATAAAGTGCTCATAAAAAGTCTACAACTTCTGGAAATAATTTGGTCACTAAAGTGTTAAAGGGCGAAACCATATTAGGAGGTTCGAAAAATCCGATTTTTTAATTCGTTAGCTTAACTATCCATGAATACTCTGTCAAAATTTCAAAGCGAAATTCGCATTTGTTTAGATTTTATGAGTATACAACCGAGTGCACATCGGGTACAGGCTCGAACGCAGATACTATCATATGATTTCCACGGATGAAGATCCTCGACACGTGTATTGCCCAAAGGGAGAAGACAGATGGTGCGAGTGGCAGAAACGAACAGCCCTTGGAATGGAACATGAACCACATCCTACCCCATTGCACCCCGACGTACAGAAGGAAATTCTTCCAAATGGTTCAAATAGCTCTGAGCACTATGGGGCTTAACATCTGAGGTCATCAGTCCCCCTAGAACTTAGAACTACTTAAACGTAACTAACTTAAAGACATCACACACATCCATGCCCATCACACACATCCATGCCCAAGGCAGGATTCGAACCTGCGACTGTAGCAGTCGCGCGGTTCCGGACTGCAGCGCCTCGAACCGCTCGGCCACCGCGGCCGGCCAAATTCTTCCAACGCATGAAGATTTATCAAGGGCTGTATTGCTGGAGAGATGTGAATGAAAGTTTCAATTCTATTATTTGGTCCGCAGCCCGTGGTCGTGCGGTAGCTTTCTCGCTTCCCACGCCCGGGTTCCCGGGTTCGATTCCCGGCGGGGTCAGGGATTTTCTCTGCCTCGTGATGACTGGGTGTTGTGTGATGTCCTTAGGTTAGTTAGGTTTAAGTAGTTCTAAGTTCTAGGGGACTGATGACCATAGATGTTAAGTCCCATAGTGCTCAGAGCCATTTTCTAATATTTGGCGATTAGCTCCTAAACACTTGCACTCCCGCCTAAAAGTCGTTGAATTGGCATCGTATTTAGCAGCGGGTCTTACTCAATAAAGGTAATTCTTTCCCTTCTAATGGTCATGAACGAGGAAAGAATTGTAGCAGGCACGCAAAGCTTCAATTACGCCGAACAAATGGATAACCAGCGCATGAGCCGGCAGAATCGACTTAGTTCATTGGAATCGAAGGAAGGTCGGAAAGCTCGGAATGCACTGCTGCAAGCGCTAAACGAAGCCTATGAGGAAGAAGAAGGATTACTATATGGTGCTGGAGTCGCAGATTAATCGGTAAGCATTTTACATTATTGTTAACTCCCTTGAATTTCTAGTTTCGAAGAATTTATTTTTCAAACGCGAATATCTCGAAACGACTTTTTTCACATTTGTGTGCAGTCTAACTCATAAAGTATAGAACTGATCATTGTGAAAATTGATAGTATGATTCTTTATAAAATTACAAACTATATGAACCAAAGTGTGAGATGGTATCGTGATTTTAGGGGTATTTTTCTTTGCATAATTAGAGAAAAAAATCGAAGTAAACAGTACCAACGCTTGCAAGATTTTTAATGTTCATTATTTTCACCGGTACTGAGGTTCATATCCTTTGAAAATAAGTTATTAATGTACAATCAAAACTTTTTTGATTTCAGATGAAAATCGGAATGGTTACACTGCACGCAGTTGGAAAACTATACTCACTACCTTCAGCGGACATCACAGCGTAACTTTGTAATTTTTCGCTGAAATTATTCAAAAAAATTTAAAAAAGTGTTAGAAATAGGAATGAAATGATGTCAAAATTTGATTAAATTTTAATTAATTCTTCCCACTCAAAAAAATCCCAAAAATCGGTGTCAAACAGCCTCCTAATGTGGTTTCCCCCTTACTACGAGAATTATATTCAACTAAGAGGATAATGAATAATTGCCTAGTAATAATAATAATAATAATTGAATTTAATTGATGTAAGGAGAAAGTATAAAAACGCAATACAGCAAGCAGACGAAAAGGAATATGAACGTCTCAAAAATGTGATCGATAGGAAGTGCAAAACGGCTAAGCAGGGATGGCTAGAGGACAGAAGTAAAGATGTAGAAGCATATACCACTTGGGGTAAGATAGATACTGCCTATAGGAGAAAAGAGAATCACCTGTATGAATATCAAGAGCTCAGATGAAAAATCAATCCTAAGCAAAGAAGGCAAAGCAGAAAGGTGGAAGGAGTATATAGAGGGTCTATATAATAGCGATGTACTTGAGGGCAATATATTGAAATGGAAGAGGACGAAGCTGAAGATGAGATGGGAGATACGATACTGCGTGAAGAATTTGACAGAGCACTCGAAACAAGACCCCGGGAGTAGACAACATTCCATTAAAACTACTGATAGCCTTGGAAGAGCCAGCCATGACAAAACTCTACTATCTGGCGAACAAGATGTATGAGACAGGCGAAACACCTTCAGACTACATGAAGAATATAATAATTCCAATCCCAAAGAAAGCAGGTGTTGACAGGTAGGAAATTTACCGAAGTATCACTTCAATAACTTATGGTTGCAAAATACTAACACGAATTCATAACAAACGAATGGAAAAACTGGTAGAAGCCGACCGCGGAAAAGATCAGTTTGGATTCAGTAGAAATGTTGAAACACGTGAGGCAATGCTTATCTTAGAAGATAGATTAAAGAAAGGCAAATCTACGTTTCTAGCATTTGTAGACTTACAGAAAGCTTTTGATACTGTTTACTGGAAAACTCTTTCAAATTCTGAAAATGGCATGGTAAAATACAGGGAGCGAAAGGCTATTTACCCAGTTTGTACAGAAACCAGACTGCAGTTATTAGAGCTGAGTGGCATGAACGGGAAGCAGCGGTTGGGAAGGGAGTGAGACAGGGTTGTAGCCTATTCCCGATGTTATTCAATCTGTATATTGAGCAAGCAGTAAAGGAAAACAAGAAAAATTTGGAGTAGGAATTAAAATCCACGGAGAAGAAAGGAAAACTTCCGAGGTTTGCCGATGACATTGTAATACTGTCAGAGGCAGCAAAGGACCTGGAAAAGCAGTTGAACGGAATGGATATTGTCTTGAAAGGACGATATAAAATGAACATCAACAAAAGCACAACGAGGATAATGGAATTTAGTCGAATTAAATCAGGTGATGCTGAGGGGATTAGACTAGGAAATGAGACACTTAAAGGAGTAGATGAGTTTCACTATTTGGGGGGCAAATTAACTGATGATGGTCGAATATTACTCGTCAGTGTGGGATGACTACCAAATAGGATTGACAGAAGAAATAGAGAACGTCCAAAGAAAAGCAGCGCGTTCCGTTACAGGTTCATTTATAGAATGAATCACGAAGTCGTCACGGAGATGACCAACCAACTCCAGTACCATAAGCTGCGAAAGAGGCGTTCTGCGTGACAGTGTGGTTTACTGTTGAAATTCTGAAAGCCTACGATCCCAGAAGAGTCAATCAATGCATTGCTTCCTCTTACGTATATCTCGCGACAGATCATGACATTCGAGCCAACGCGGAGGCTTAATGGCAATCGTTCTTCCTGCGAACCATTCGCGACTGAACAGAAAGAAAGGGTGGGAGTGAACATGGCACAAAAATTACCCTCTGCCACACACAATAGGAGGGTGGCCTGATAGACGCAGATGTAGAGGAGATGGTTGTCGAGCAGGATTTTGGAGGAATGGCCACAAGCACCAAGGATCCCCAACGGTAACATATAGGAGACGTTTACAGGTTGTGGTCTCCACTTGAGCCAAAGCAATGACTGTATGGCAAACGTGACGTGCGTATTCACTAGCGCTTCTGACTTCGTAGTCGTAGGAAGATCTGCATCTACATCTACATCCATACTCCGCAAGCCACCTGACGGTGTGTGGCGGAGGGTACCTTGAGTACTTCTATCAGTTCTCCCTTCTATTGCAGTCTCGTATTGTTCGTGGAAAGAAGGATTGTCGGTATGCTTCTGTGTGGGCTCTAATCTCTCTGATTTTATCCTCATGGTCTCTTCGCGAGATATACGTAGGAGGGAGCAATATATTGCTTGACTCTTCGGTGAAGGTATGTTCTCGAAACTTCAACAAAAGCCCGTACCGAGCTACTGAGCGTCTCTCCTGCAGAGTCTTCCACTGGAGTTTATCTATCATCTCCGTAACGCTTTCGCGATTACTAAATGATCCTGTAACGAAGCGCGCTGCTCTCCGCTGGATCTTCTCTATCTCTTCTATCAACCCTATCTGGTACGGATCCCACACTGCTGAGCAGTATTCAAGCGTACTGTAACCTACTTCCTTTGTTTGCGGATTGCATTTCCTTAGGATTCTTCCAATGAGTTTCAGTCTGGCATCCGCTTTCCCGACGATCAACTTTATATGATCATTCCATTTTAAATCACTCCTAATGCCTACTCCCAGATAATTCACGGAATTAACTGTTTCCGGTTGCTGTAGCTAAATGATAAGGGATCTTTGGTTCAAATGGCTCTGAGCACTATGGGACTCAACTGCTGAGGTCATTAGTCCCCTAGAACTTAGAACTAGTTAAACCTAACTAACCTAAGGACATCACAAACATCCATGCCCGAGGCAGGATTCGAACCTGCGACCGTAGCGGTCTTGCGGTTCCAGACTGCAGCGCCTTTAACCGCACGGCCACTTCGGCCGGCTGATAAGGGATCTTTCTTTCTATGTATTCGCAGCACATTACACTTGGCTACATTGAGATTCAATTGCCATTCCCTGCACCATGCCTCAATTCGCTGCATATCCTCCTGCATTTCATGATGCAGGGAAGAGGCTTATATAATCAAATGGTTCAAATGGCTCTGAGCACTATGGGAGTTAACTTCTGAGGTCATCAGTCCCCTAGAACTTAGAACTACTTAAACCTAACTAACCTAAGGACATCACAAACATCCATGCCCGAGGCAGGATTCGAACCTGAGACCGCAGCGGTCGCGCGGTTCCAGAGTGTAGCGCCTAGAACCGCTCGGCCACTCTGGCCGGTCTTATATAATCAGTATTGATCTACTCCGAGTTGCGATGTCATGAGGGAACACAGGCTTACAACACTTTTCTTTCTACACTGTTCTGGACGTCACAACGGGTTTCCAAACTCTTACCAAAGTGAGGGACTCGAAATTATTTACTGAGGACCTCGTGGCTCGCAACCATGTCTGAATTTAAGAAACGTGTTGCCACACATGACGGCAGTTGCGCGCGCCTGTTGCCAACTGCTCGTGCCCGTATCGCGTCTCAGTCGCCGTCGTAGAGTTTTACGGCGGGCATTAGTTTCACTGAGCGACCCGACGCCCTCAGCTTCAATACGGAAGCAGCCTCATTACGCCGCTCTACTCGTCCTGAGTGCAGGATTACGCCATCGTATTTTGAGCGCAGGATAAAAACCGGCGGTGCGTCAGACGGGCCCCGACGCGACCATCTGGCAGCTACAGCGTCTTGCTTCCGACGCGATCTGAGCAGCCGGCACGCTTTTGAAAGCCTCCCGCCAATAATGCCAAGGCTGGGCTGCGGAGCACTCCATGATGCCCGTCGGATGTCCCCACACGGCAGCCAGCGACAAGGCTGTGACGTAACAGCCCTCTGCCGGTCAGCTATCGACGACTAGGTTCGCTGCCGGCGTATCTGCCTCAGATAACTCGCTAATTAATTAAGTCTTCACAGTTAGAATGTAAACAACTCGCAGCGCTCTCTGATTAACGACTATGCAAGCTGCTACATAACTTCACAATACGAGGGTCACTCTGAAAGCCGAACTACTGACACAAATTATTTACACAAAAATGCAAAGACTTGTAGAAAGGCGGACGGAATACTACCGAAGTTAAGCGCTGTCGGGCTCGGCTAACACTTGGATGGGTGACCGTCTGGGCCTGTCGAGCGCTGTTCGCAAGCGGGGTGCACTCAGCCGTTGAGAGATCAACTAAGGAGATACTTGAAACTTCCTGGCAGATTAAAACTGTGTGCCCGACCGAGACTCGAACTCGGGACCTTGGCCTTTCGCGGGCAAGTGCTCTACCAACTGAGCTACCGAAGCACAACTCACGCCCGGTCCTCACAGCTTTACTTCTCCCAGTATCTCGTCTCCTACCTTCCAAACTTTACAGAAGCTCTCCTGCGAACCTTGGCAGAAGTAAAGCTGTGAGGACCGGGCGTGAGTCGTGCTTGGGTAGCTCAGATGGTAGAGCACTTGCCCGCGAAAGGCCAAGGTCCCGAGTTCGAGTCTCGGTCGGGCACACAGTTTTAATCTGCCAGGAAGTTTCATCTCAGCGCACACTCTGCTGCAGAGTGAAAAATCTCATTAAGGAGATACTTGATTGAGAAGTAGCCGCTCCGGTCACGAAAACTCATAACGGCCAGGGGAGTGATGTGCTGACCACATGCCCTTCCATACCCGCATGCAGTGACACCTATCGACTGAGGACGACAAGGCGGTCGGTTGGTACCAGTGGGCCTTCCGATGCCTTTTCGGACGGATTTACGGATGGGCAATGAACCTGAAGGCGTAAATGAAGATCAGATGGGAGATACGATTCCGCGAGAATGATTGGACAGAACTCTGAAAGAAGTAAGTCTAAACAGGCCCCTGGAGTAGCAGACACTCGGCAGATTTATTGGGCTGGCAAAACTATTCCTCGTGGTGTGCAAGATGTATGAGATATGCGAAATAGCCTCAGACTTTAACAAAAAACATTAATTCCACTTCCAATGGAAGCATGAGCAGACAGGTGAGAATATAACCTAATTATCCTCGTGATGGCAACTGAGGAGCTAAGTGATCGAGTGGTAGCTGCTCCAAGGTCGAAACGTGGACAACGGCTGGGAGAGCGGTTTGCTGCCCAGTGCTTCTCCATACCGCATCCGATGATGGCTGCTGAGGATGGTTCAAAATTGCTCTAAGCACTATGGGACTTAACATCTGAGGTCAAAAAAGTTGTTCAAATGGCTCTCAGCACTAAGGGACTTAACTACTGAGGTCATCAGTCCCCTAGAACTTAGAACTACTTAAACCTAACCAAACTAAGGACATCACACACATCCATGACCGAGGCAGGATTCGAACCTGTGACCGTAGCAGCAGCGCGGTTCCGGACTGAAGCGCCTAGAACCGCTCGACCACAGCGGCCGGCTGCTGAGGATGACACGGTGGTCTGTCGACTACCGCGTGGCCTTCAGAGCCCGATTGCGGAGTTACTTACATAGTTAGTTTATCAGTTTCGTAAGTCATGGCTGCAAAAATACTGACACACATGTATGGAGAAACTCTTAGAAGCCCATCTGGCGGAAGCTCAGTTTCGATTCTGGAGAAATGTACAAACACGTCAACCAATATTGACTCTACGACTTCTCTTTGGGGACAGATTAAGGTAACGCAAACCAAAGTTTACAGCACTTGAAGACTTACAGAAAGCTTTGTTGACTAGAATACACTTCTTGAAATTCTGGAGGTAACAAGGATAAAATACAGGCAACGGAAGATTATATACTGCTTTCAAAGAAACGATGCTGCAGTTATAAGAGTCGAAGGACATGAATGGGAAAACATTTGTTGAGAATAGAGTGAAACAATCTTGAAGCCCCTCCTCGATGTTAATCATCTGTACATTGAGCAAGCAGTAAATAAACCAAGAAGAAATTTGAAAAGGGAATTAACATTCAAGTAGAATTAACAAAAACTTTGAGGTTAACTGATGAGAGTGTAATTCTGTTAGAGAATTTGGAAGAGCAGTTGAACGACATGGATAGTGTCTTGAAAAGGGGCTAGCAGATGACCATCCACAAAAGTAAAACGAGGGTAACAGAATGTAATCGAATTAAATCACGCAACGTGGACAGAACTGTGAAACGAAAGTCTAGAAATAACAGACGAGTTCCGTTATTTGGGCAGCAAACAAAGTGACTTAGTAAGTGACAACGGCCCACGCAGAGAATGGCAATAGCGAGAGAAGCGTTTATGACAAAGTAAAATTTCTTAAGACAGAATATAAAAGTTAAATGTTTCTTTTCCCATGGTATTCGTCAGAAGTGTAGCCTTGTATGGACGTGAATCATGGACGACAAACAGTTTAGACAGGAAGAGAACAGAAGCTTTTTATAAGTGCTGCTCCAGAAATATTCTGAAGATCAGATGGGTAGATGAGGAGTATTGTATCGAAATGGGGGTTAAATAAATCTGTGGTAAAACTTTACTAAAAGGAAGGGTCAGTTGATAGGGCATATCTCGACAGCATTTGGAGTCACCAATAAAAAAAAGGCAATGACAGTCAGTCCGATCTGCTGGAATAGCGTCATGCGGAGAGTTGCACTTTGAACACTGACAGATCACAAATGACGTCGACACATCCACACACTTCGTGCAGTGCGCGACGATCGGCAAACGAACAAGATCATCCTACAGCACGATAATGTGTGTATCACACATGTCATTTCACTGTGGACAAAATCAGGGCTTTTCGATGTGGAAGTCTTCCACTCCTTCCCTACAATCGCGGCTTGTCATTCTATCACTGCTATCTTTTCTGTTCAGCGAAAGAACCGCTGAGAGGCCATAAGCCAAAACAGCGAATCCACTAAGTGCTACATTATTATCCTGGGCAGCTGGCATGAACCTCTAGCGCAAGGGAACATTCGCACTTACAGGACGGCGAGAGGAATGTAAGCAAAGAAATGGATGCAATACTGAAACGGGAGAGAAAAGCCTGTAGGTTAGGATGATACATGGTTTACATAAAAATGAAAATTTATACTCATAACAATGTGTTTCCCATGACTTTCAGAGTGGGGCTCCTACTTCAATTTCATCAAAATTTTTTTTAAGTGCGAGAAAAAGAGTAAACATTTTTGCTTAGCTTCTTCTGTCATTGACGCATGCTTTCACGAGCGGCGTCGGAGTGTTACCAAGCACATCACAAACACGAAGTTCTGTAAACATGTTGCTTTGTGTGTGGGTTTTTTTTTTTTTTTTTTTTTTTTTTTTTTTTTTTTTTTTTTTTTTAAATTACCTTACAGTGACTGGTCTTTCGTCTCGACACATGAAACATGATATGATACAAAACAATGTCAGAGTTTCATGCCCTTTCCACAAGCATGTTATTGCAGACGGAACTTCAGTTTGGACTGCAACAGGACAGGGAAGACAGCATAACTACGATAATGTATGAGGAATTAATTGCCGTAGATTATAATAAAACACCGCTCCAAAAAGTTGCTGGGATTTTGAACGGGCACTACTGAAAAACTGTTCAACTGAAGATAAAAATCTAAGTTTTGTTTACCGTGGCGTATGAGACCAAAAGTTGACCCGGACATGTGCAGAGTTAGGCAGTGGAGTGCCGCGGCTTTGACTCACATGCCAGTACGGTGTTGGCGGTGCAACAGGATGCACAGTGCATTCTTTGGTACGCTGAGTTTAAATCAATTCTTATGGTGCAGCCTCGCTTTCGGGAAACTTATCCACGATAAAATGCACCCGATGACCAATCGGTCCCAGAAAACGTGAATACACAGTTGAAGAAACCCGGCAATCTCGTATGAGAAGCTCGAAAAAATTCTCTTGCTGAACGATGTCTTCTGTTAAACATACATAAGACAACTCTCTTCAGTGTCATGAAAAGAGGATACGACTGCATGATATGCTCACAAAATTCAGATTAGACAAACATCGCCAGTTTAGAGCCAAATGAAATTGATGACAATCCATTTTTTTTAAACAGGCGGTGTTTTCAGACGAAGCAACATTCCATACAAATGGTTGTGTTAATCGTCACTGGTGACGGATATGGGATTCAGAAAAATCTGACGTTGTGCCCAAACATATCCGTGATTCGCCTAAAATGAACCTGTGCTGTGGGTTACTTTATGACCATGTTAAAGGCCCTTCTGTTTTCGCCGAAAGCACCCTAATAGGCATAATTTATTTGGATAAGCTTGAACTGTTCGTGTTTCCTCAAATAACAGAAATTTAACAACGAAATGCTCAATGTGTGCTTTTCACGCAAGATGGCGCCCCGCCTCATTACCATCGCGAAATGCGCAGCACACTGAGCAGCTGTAACCAACTGGTTGGACAGTCAGGATTGCGCCTACTACCCTGACCTCCAGCTGATCTCACCGCTTTGGACTTCTTTTTCTGGGGCTACGTAAAGAACACTGGATATGCAGAAAAAGTTCGAAATTTGGGGTATCTACGGGAGCGAATTTCGATAGCCATTACGACTGTAACACAGGAGAAGCTACAAAACACATGGAGTGGAATCTAATATAGTTTGGATGTCTGCAGAGCAACAAATGGAGCTCACACAGAAACATATTAGGGTACGAAAAAAAACCGCATTTTTCCTCTACAATTTGACATTTAAATTGTTTCATTAACTTCAACAGTTTTTCTGTAGCAATTGTTCAAAATCCCGGAATTCTTTTTGGAACACCGTGTAATAATAATGATAATAATAATAATAATTATTATTATTACTATTGCAAGGTAATGTTAAAATCCCTGACTCCTTGGAAAGGCCTCTATAAGACAACCGCAGTTAGCATGCATTATTCTGACTGTCGTGCATTCAATAGTAACTGACGATTTACTGCAGAAAATAATACCATAAGATATTAGTAAGTAGAAACATGCAAATTACGTTAAGATGTTCATTAGATTGTTTTCAAAACCAGTAATAATGCAGAGACCAAAATCTGCTGAACTTGGTTGTTTGTGAAGTTTAATAATTTTTTTAAAATCAATCTTTTGATTGGCATGATCCGGCCACCACGAAATTCACTTCTGTGCTTATATCTTCCTCTCAGAGTAGCACTTAAATCCTATCCTCAATGCCATTCCTCTTCCCATAATTTTAATTTGTTAATTACGGAAGAGTATAGAGGAGTTACTCTGACAGTTGCCACGTACTGAAAAGATGCATCGCTGCACTAGTACGGGGACAGAATAGGCAAGAGGTATTTCCCGCGGTCACTGTTGTGTAAGGCAGCGAGAAAGAGAGCTGAAAAGAAGAGGAAAACGCCTGCACCGTAGCACGTGCCAGAGTACTGGAGCGGCAGACGGACGACATTTTCAACAGAGTTCCTGCCGGGAGAAGGGAAGAAACGAGCCGGAAAGCAGGGAGGAACAACACGGCCAGAGGCGCCGGAATGCGGGCCGCGAGGGCGCCACAAAGGCCTGGACGCCCGCCAGCGACGGCAGCGGCGCACAGCGGGGCCGAACGTAAACATCGCTCCACAACTCCGGGGGGAATCCCCCAGTCGTTGTACACGACAATTCCCAGTCCACTCCTGTCTCGCTCCTTCCGCAAGTCAGCTTTCCCTGCCGATGTGTGTAGCCGTTGCTGCAGCCTCAACTATACACCTTACGTACACTGATACTTGTTGTGGGGGATGTTCGGAGAAGAGAAACATACAGATACGGCCGACTCTCGATAATACGAAGTTCAACGGATCAATTAAAAATTTGCGTGACTGCGTGTTCGATTTAACGTGAGTTTGACTGATCAAGATGAAACCATGGATAAAAGTCGATATAAAATACAAGTTAATAAAATGGTACTGCTGTATCAATACAAAGGGAAACAGAAAAAACATAGCAAGTTTATTTTTCACCAGCTTTATTACTGTGTATTAACTATACGATAGCAGAGATCAGAGATTGTAGCGGGGAGTGGAGGAAGCAAGCCCGGTCCCAACAAAGGCGACGCTGGGTGGGGGGGTGGGGGGGGGGGGGGACGACGACGACGACGACGACGACAGGGCACGTCCACGACCTGCAGTGCATCGTGCTTCCGCGAAAGCAGAAGTCACGCACGAAAGTAAAAATCGCTTTAAATATTGTTCGTAAACGAAACTGAAATCGTCTTACGCTTTAACATGGTTAAAAATGATCCTAACTGCAGCAATTAAGTACAGTTATCCCAAGGAAAGAAAACAACATGAAATAGAAATTAAACTCACGACACTTTAAATGGTAGATTTTTTTGTGTTTATTGAAGTTGTCATACTTTTGTAAAAGTATTTCAAACTACGTGACCAGTCGCTTTCACCGCCATTGATCTTCTGTTGTTTGTGATTCTTCCTCTGTTACATCTGATGTGGCTGTATTAATTATAATTTCATCGACAGTGGGAATTCACTGTAAAAATACAGTAATACAATAACTAGTGGTGTTTCCATACAAAGCAATACGACAGTAATGAAAAGTACAACGTAAATAATTCGGACGAACTAGAGGATTCCTTCAAAACTGTCTCGAAGAAAATATCTGAAATGAAAATTCATCTTTTCTTCCCATGCGTTTTCGGTCATTCAAAAAAATGGTTCAAATGGCTCTGAGCACTATGGGACTCAACTGCTGTGGTCATAAGTCCCCTAGAACTTAGAACTACTTAAACCTAACTAACCTAAGGACATCACACACATCCATGCCCGAGGCAGGATTCGAACCTGCAACCGTAGCGGTTGTGCGGTTCCAGACCGTAGCGCCTTCAACCGCTCGGCCACTTCGGCCGGCTTTTCGGTCATTCAAATGGCTCTGAGCACTATGGGACTCAACTGCTGAGGTCATTAGTCCCCTAGAACTTAGAACTAGTTAAACCTAACTAACCGAAGGACATCACACACATCCATGCCCGAGGCAGGATTCGAACCTGCGACCGTAGCGGTCTCGCGGTTCCAGACTGCAGCGCCAGAACCGCGCGGCCACTTCGGCCGGCTTTCGGTCATTCACTCAGGTGTTTCTTGGAAAGAGTTTGAACATCCCAGTGCTAAACATGCTTTGAATTGTGTACGTAGCAGCTTTCACGGACGACTTTTAGATGGAACTGAGTAATTCTTTTTGCTCCCTTTCTGTTTTGCAGCATTCAATCGCGCGTAATACAATTTTGCGAGCATCGCTACGTTGCTTTCAACAGTGGGCCTATTAGCAGGCGTTCTACGCGACTCACGAGGTGGGCATAGGACTGCCACATTACTCATGTTGATAACGTATTGCACAATAATTGTGCAGATCTGAAAGTTACAGGGCTATTGATTGGTATGCCTTCAGCTTACGCGAAGTACTGCTGCTTTCTGCGCGAATGGGATATCAGCAACAAGAAATAACACTACGTGCATAAAGAGAGGCCCCAAGCGAAACGCCTACATTCCAGGTAAAATGTGTCTGCCGTATGAACCGTTAATAAACCCTGAAGATTTAAATCTCCCATCCCTGCAAATTAAGATGGGGTTAATGAAGGTATCTGTAAAAGCGCTGAGCAAAGAAGGGGAAGCTTTTGCACACCTGAAGACAAAATTTGCTAATATCAGCGGTGCAAAGACTAAAGAGAGTGTATTTATTGGTTCCCAAAAACGACAGCTTGTGTAACATACAGACTTCAACTCGTTAAGTGGGACTGAAAAGGATGCATGGAATTTCTTAAAGTCAGTGAGTATGTATCTTCTTGGAAATCAAAAAACTCATAAAGAGATTGTGGGTAACATAATATGAAGTTTCCAACGTCTATAGTGTCATATGTCACCAACGTTACATTTCCTTGGTTGCTACTTGACTTTTTCCCTCAGGACTTTGAAGATGCAAGAGATGAACACGGGGAACGTTTTCACCAGGACATTGTGGTGGTGGTGGTGCAAAAGCGGTTTGTACAGCGATGGAACTGCAGCACGTTGGCAGATTACTGTTGGTCCTAACGGACACCGCGTAACGTGAATACAAAAGGAAACGACCAAAACTGTCCTTCTAAACTTATCCTTGGGTGAAAAGTTTTACCTCCCAAGTTTTCAAAACTGTGTATTTTTCATAAATAATAAAACCTCTACTTTTGGAAAACTGTATGTGATAGGATTTCTTTTCGTCAAATCGTTAATCTCCGTCACCATGACAAGCGAAAAACAATAATTTTATCCACAAAGCAGAGAAAAAGTTAAAATGTGTTGTATAGTGAAATTATTACTTCTAAAATAAACTAACTCATTTGCTAGCAATATCCCCAATGCTAGACCGTTCTGCAGTACCAGAACAAGAACTGGATCATCAATGGAAGAATAATAGAGTAAACCATCTATCACGTGGATACTGCATGTTTCCTCTGTACCCTAGCTCGGGGCTTTGCCATCACTGTGTTTGGTCTGTATAACGCACTTAACGCTTTGAGCGATATTCTCCTCGTGAGTGCAAAACTAATCGTTCTCCTCTTGGGTTAACATCGGCAATTCTTGCTTAGGGCTGGTGTCTTCTAAAATGCGAGTACGTCTTGTGCCGTCTTGGAAAGACAATGAGAAAAAGGTGGCGAAAGACGAAAGAAGGTGTGCGAGAAAAAGTACTGAGACTGAGAACAATGCGAGCGATCTGCCAACGCTGTGTTGTTCTACTTGCGTAGACCGCTGTGTTCATTCCTTCCAGATGCTCAGTCCGAGTTTCAGCTCCCTACAGTCATCACGTGACTTTTTAGAGCCACCAATGAAGCAGTGTTTTGTTGTTCTTGTTTGTTACGAAAATGGAACAGCGGAATTTAGAGCAACGTTACGCCATCTAATTCTGTGTTGCACTTGGGGGAATCTGCGAGTGTGACCTCTGAAATATTTAAAAGGCCTATAAGGAACAGTCCTTACCAAGAGCACATGGTTATCGCTGGCACAAATCATTTTTGGCAGGCCGAGAACACGTTCAAGACGAACCTCGCTCAGGGAGACCTTCAACTTCAAAAACCGATGAAAACGTCCAACGTGTGCGTGATCTTGTGAGATCAGACCGACGTTTAACAATAAGGTTGACGGGATGACGTGTTAAACATAAAAACTTTCACCTTACATCATCAAATGTTGATCGAAGTTTAGCACACGCGAAAGATTGGTTCCAAAATGGTGTCAATAAACCTCACAACTCAACAGAAGGAAAATCGAAGAAACGGGTGCGCTGATCGTCTTGACAGGACTGACAATGGCCACCAATTGTCCAGTCGAGAGATCACATGTGATCCTGGATTTCTGAGTACGATCCTGAGACAAAGCGGCAAAGTGAGGAGTGGCACACCGAGACATCTCCTCGACCGAAAAAAGCTCGAATGAGCACAGCAAAGATTAAAACAATGCTGACTTGCTTTTTACACAATAGTGGTAAAGTGCATAAAGAATTTGTTCCTCCAGGACAAACTGTCAACCAAGACTCAGCAAAAGGGTGAATCGAGTGAGACCGGACATTGCAGAGAAATGGGTGCTGCATCATGACAACGCCGCATGTCACACGGAATTTTTTACCTCAAAAGGCGTTCCCGTTGTTCCACAGACCCCGTATTCACCTGATCTGAGTCCTTGTGACTTTTTTCTTCTACCGAAATTGAAAAAGTCTTAAAAAACGTCATTTTAGGACTCTGGAAAACATTCAAAAGAATGTGAGCGACTTGTTAAAGGGCCCACCAGTTGAAGCCTTTCAGCGCTGCTGTCAAGACTGGGATCAACGACTCCACCGGTGTGCACTAGCCGAAGGGAACTACTTTGAAGGGTCAACATTGCTGTACGGAGGAAGGGGAAAAAAAAACCCACAACGAAAAATTGGGTAGATAAAAAATCTGTGTCATTACTTTTGTCACACAAAAATGGTTCAAATGGCTCTGAGCACTTTGGGACTTAACATCTGAGGTCATCAGTCCCCTAGAATTAGAACTACTTAAACGTAACTAACCTAAGGACATCACACACATCCATGCCCGAGGCAGGATTCGAACCTGCGACCGTAGCAGCAGCGCGGTTCCGGACTGAGGGGCCTAGAAACGCTCGGCAACAGCGGCCGGCTTTGTCACATAATTCGATTCTGTAAATCGTGACACGTGACATGTTGATATATGATCTCTACTAACCTCCGCAATATGGCATCATTTTCTGTAACGTCAAGCGTTAATCTTCAAGACACATGAAATATGTGTGTTCCAGCTGGGGGCTGCACGTGCTAAACTAATTACGACGTCAAAAGCTGAGTGAGTGACACAAGCAGGACAGCTTAAAAAGAGTCTGTGCAGAGCTCAGGTTCTAACAACACAGCACACTCAGTTACTTGTATCTTCTCGAAGTATTCTTTTTCTACTAGTGTCAAGCAGGTCTGTCGGTGTAGCAGTATTTCTCTGCAACTGCATCTATAATATGGGTACTTTATGTAATTCAACATTAACTGCACTCGTACTTTGGCCGCCTCACACTTTGCACATTACAAGATCCACACCAAATACACTGAAAAAAGGAAAATGATCTGCGAGATAAAGTTGCTTGTAACTTACACAATAAATCTGGAGTGGCCGAAGGAGACATCTCTAAGAAAATATTAACATTTTGTCCCACACGGAAAACACTGTTGGAAAATGAATGTTCCGTTTGATGTGTACTGGAGTGGGGCAAAACTTTAAAACATCACGTAACACGCAGTCACTGGAATTTCATCTGTGGCAATGTTGTCGCTATTAACACAACAATGAGCAATACGAAGAAACACTAACAACAGTTTCGTCATTTTAAGTGTGTCGATTTCACGCAATAAGCATTTCAGTTAGCGTCGTGCTGACGTTACCTGTCGCGCTGCAGCCATCAACGAGTTAACTGAAGCACTCACCTGCAAAGAGAAAAAGAAAAGATGACTCAATGCCTTCATTAACCAGCAACTATTGACAGCAATTAAGAGAATATTTTTCCTACAGGTTACTGGTTACTGAGAATGTGGCCATCATTAAGTTAGCCATCCGTGAACGACTGCTAATAGCATGCTAGCTAGATACACCTGGCCGTAAAGGTTGTCCCCATAATTACTTGCCGTGTACAAGCCTATAAAAACTGTAGGATTCCTATGACTGTTCTCTGATCTAGTAATTGCTATCTACCTTGTCCAAAGCCGATAAACCTCCGCCAGCTTCCTCCCCAGTGCCTGGTTGGTCATTACATTCAGTATTTCTGGCAATGCACACGTGGTCTCACTTGGCCACACGAAATTATAAACTGACAACGTAAAGGATACGACAGTATCATGAGACTAATTTCATTTGTTATTGTGGGTGATTGTGATAGGATCAGGGTTCTTAGGCTGCTATGGGTAAGAGCTGCACAACAATAAACAGATTACAACGAGGAGTATTCTTCAGATTGTCAGGAGCTTCCAGTACCATATCTGTGAAGAAACTTCAAGTGATACTTGGAACATGTCCACTTGTCCTACAAATATCCAAGAAGGCAGCAACGTACTGGTTGTGGGAGAATGACTATTATCAAATGCACAATCTTATTGGAGTGCAGGTCACAGACCGGGAACACGAAGAAACTGGGATATCCTTCCCTGGCAAAGACGTTGGCATGGCGTCTGAGCAGGAAGGCGAACGCAAAACTTCTTCCCATAATTAGACTGACCACAGTTCATATGCCACGTACTTCTATCGAATCAGAAGGAAAGAAACAAACGAATGTCCTTGCAGAGAAGGCGCTCCAGAGCACACTGCCCTCAGTAAATGGACGTGGTTAGTGTTGTGCAGCAGATGACTACACATCGAGCGCTAGATGTTAAGGAGATTCTGTGTCACGAGTCAAGTTGTTATAAACTGGAGAACATTGCTAAAAACCTTTGAAGACACATAAACATCTGACTCGACAGACCCTCCCCTTACTACCTCAACTGTAGCGTCGCTGAAGTGTTGGTCAGCGAAGGTCCACATCAGATGTGGCAAGGCGCCCTAGAGCCACTCAAGTGTCCCTCGCAACAAACGACCACGGGAGGAAAGTGTGCAGACGGAGACTGCTGTCCACACACAGTGGACGAAGACTTCCGATTCTCTCACAATGTCCTCTACAGTGTTAACACAGCCAACAGCGCATCTACATACTGCGATGGATTCAAGCGCCTGTCACGCATCGCTTCAGAACGGTTGAAAAACAAGCGCTGGGTCTACCGGATGTCCCAGAAGGAATGGTCGGTATTCCGGGATATGACACGAATGATAATTCGAAGCAAAAAAGTCTAGTAATTATGGGCTCTGAAATGCTTATCTTAAGAGCTACGAGGACTTGTTCAGTAGAAAAGAAGACAAACAAGCACACATAGCTCTTAAGGTATGCATTTTAGCGCCCACGTTTGTTAGACTTTTTTGCTTCGAATGACCGTCCCTGTTATCCCCGGAACACTCTTCTTTTTCTTCTTCTTCTTCTGCCTCTGTCCCTTTTCGGCGCAGCTGTTAAAGGATTTGGCATCGTTAGTTTAAGGGATGGCCAGATGCCTTTCCCGTCGCCACCCCAGAACGGAATATGTATACCCCAACATCTACATCTACATCTACGTGATTACTCTGCTATTCACAACAAACTGCCCGGCAGAGGGTTCAATGAACCACCTTCAAGCTGTCTCTCTACCGTTCCACTCTCGAACGGCGCGCAGGAAAAACTAGGATTTAAATTTTTCTGTGCGAGCCCTGATTTTTCTTATGTTATCGTGATGATCATTTCTCCCTATGTAGATGGGTGCAACAGAATGTTTTCGCAATCGGAGGACAAAAATGGTGATTGAAATTTCAGCTACGTCATTTGCTACGACCTAGCAAGGCGCCATATTCAGTATTTAGAATGAATTCTGAATAGGCAATATTGTAAATCATGTACCGTCAAGAGCGACGTTCATCATCAATGGATTAAAGTTAAGTATCAAACTAACTACGTCCGCTTTCTGAATTCTAATTCCTTGTCATGTTCCAGACCTCACGTCAGTATAGTTCTTCCCTCCTCACGCCAGCCTGCGTGAGCTAAAACGCGTGCATTTCGGCCTCCTCTAGTAACACGGTGTTGGCTCTTCTGCCAACACAACAGATTTGCTCCAGGAACACTCTCCCGAATTTAAACACTACCGTTGGCCACCAAATTCCCCAGACATGAACATTACTGAGCATATCTGGCTGCCTTGCAACGTGCTGTTCAGAAGAGATCTCCACCCCCTCGCATTCTTGCGGATTTATGGACAGCCCTGCAGGATTCATGGTGTCAATTCCCTCCAGCACTACTTCAGACACTAGTCGAGTCCACGTCACGTCGTGTTGCGGCACTTCTGCGTGCTCGCGGTGGCCCTACACGATATTAGGCAGGTGTACATGTTTATTATTTGGCTCTTCAGTGTAAAATCACGATAGCTTTGTTCACGGCTATTAGAGCTAACTTCTACGAGCTAACTCAAGAAAGAAAAAGTTTAGTTTCAGCGCTAAAACGAAACTGTAATTTCTTGCTATCATTGGTTACCCGAAACTATCCTTTCATTGATCATACGAGCTGTCGCGTTACACGATCGATGAGCAGTCCTCGTTAACAGTTTGTTGCAGATTATAGACAGATTGCAGATGAAAAAAGAATTATAGGTGGAAAAAGGAGACCAAATAAAAAAGTGACTACGATGATGAAAATGATGTGTCAAAGAAATACAAATAAAGAAATTACATTTAAACCAATTAATTGCACAAAAAGACTCTTTCGATTAGATTCAGGAAGAAAAAATTCACGACAGTTGACGAGATTCGAACATGGCAGGTTAATATGCTGACCACTGCGCTAAAGTGCATCATTGAGCGAACTCCTTATATTTTTGACTCTGATCACCCAGTTGAACTGATGAATTGCAGCTTTCAAAAATTCGGTTTCACGCCATGTCGTGCGAAGCTTATCTAGTGTAAGCCGATCTCTGTGATATTTATAACCGCACATGTGAAGCCGAATCGCGTCTTGTACGGAAGTATCCAGTAGGGTTTGGTTTATATGAAACGTGTATTTTTCATTAGGATCGTCTTGTTTGTGTGTTGGTTGTAGTGTGCTTATCATATATGATGAAATAAGAAATAGAAGTGCCACACCCATGATTCGGGATCCAAACACATCAAAGAAGAATGCCGGCACGAAGCTGAAAGTGAACTGACCAATTGCTGTGATAGTCCGGCATGGCGTTGAGCGCTCTAATTGGGGGAAACCAGCTTCAACGCGTGAAGTGTCAGCTGTACAGCAATTTTATCAGACTCTTGTCTGACAAGCAGTATGTTCCACGCCACATAAGCGTAATATCGAAACGGTAGTCACGCTGCTGCAAAATTAAAGTTTCATGGAAACGCAGGCGTGGTCCATCCTTCAACCGAAAATAAAGTGATTCTGTTAAGGAATCTAAATAACATTTCTACGCGGTTTAAAGGCCGAAGGCTCGTTAATAGGAAAGGCCCCTTAGAACACTATTACCGAGAGAAATATCGCGTCGCTCCACGAATTCTGATTCAGGAGATGTTTCTCGGAAGTAATTACAGCGTGACAGCCGTGACAAGCGACTTAATCCCGTGGAATAACAACGCGCTGCAGCGGCCGGCGGGCGCAGACCTCCGCGGCGAGAAGTTGCCCGCCGCCGGCAAGAGGGCCACCGGGCTGGTGGGTAGTAGCTGGCGGCTGGGCCATCCCCGGGCCGGACCGGTTGTGCCGTAGTTTAGATACGTATCGACAGCCGGGCGTGTCGCCGCGGTCGTAATCGTGGTAGCCGCGCCATTACATTATACCGTTAACCCTGTTTGATTAAAAGCGGTCCACCGATTATCTGATACAACGTGGCCCGCATCGGCTCCCTCCCTGAAACTATTACCTTCCCATCTGCGCCTACGAGCACAAGACGTGTTCTCTCTCCTGCAGCGACTGCCAAATACAAGCGAGCCACTGCCTGTGCGCCGTCGATGTTTACGCCTACAACTCTTACACTTCCTCGAGGACACGTCTTTTCTCCGTGAGTAACTTGCAGAACAGTAATCAACTCTAATGCACCGTTCAGTCGCTAGATCAGCTGTACAGTCGTGCGATGTGTAACGCAGCTACAAGATTAATTCATCTTAAATTCTCATTTCGAAAGTTTTCTATTGCCTGTACCTAGACATCTCTCTTTCCCAATCATTATCGCATTGTACGGAGAGCACTGTTTTCATGAATCGTCAAATTAAAGATTTATTTATTTATTTATTTATTCTTGGGGCTGGATGCTCTCCCTACAGCCAGTCTTCACTTGGCCGCAGGCAGGATATGAAACCGAGAGGCCATAAGTGAAAGCGCACGTGACTAACTCGGTAGTTTCGTCTGTGGATCTCTTGCGAATCCTACTGTATGTTCACAGTGCTTTTCGGTGTCGGAACATTGTTTTCAAGACTAGTTAAAAGGACTGAACTGTATCTCCGCTATTTTCGGATTTGTTATGCACTGCCGGCCAGGGTGGCCGAGCGGTTCTAGGCGCTACAGTCTGGAACCGCGCGACCGCTACGGTCGCAGGTTCGAATCCTGCCTCGGGCATGGATGTGTGTGATGTCCTTAGGTTAGTTAGGTTTAAGTAGTTCTAAGTTCTAGGTGACTGATGACCTCAGAAGTTGAGTCCCATAGTGCTCAGAGCCATTTTTTTGTTATGCACTCTGTATGCGTTTGCGCTTTGCTCAGACAGCAAGTTTTGCAGAGTTTACGCAAATGGGAGTAAATACAAGCTTTTATGTCACAATGCGACCTTAAGGACCAGCCCACTTCAATTTTGTTCACACTTATAGGTTTTGAAAGTGCGTGACCAGTAGCGTACAAGTCTAACGATCGAAGCGTCTAAGGTTCGAGTCTCGTTTGTACCAACGTTCTTACTTTTATTTAAATTCTATATTTATTGCAAGATGTGAGATCCCGCTTCCTCCGAAGTGCGTCCTGTGTGAAACACCGCACAAAAATTACTGTAAGGGTACTCGTGCGCCCTAATTTCTCTTGTACTTGTGCTACCAAGGCGTGGTGCTGCATTTTATATTCTGCACTAGTATTCGTCCACTACACAAGCTCATGAGCATGTATTGAAAAGATTAATGTTGCCTTACGGGCTTGGGATTAACCATTTATTATTTACATTTTTACTAACGATTCCTCCAGTATTCCTTTACCAGTTACTGAATGTGAAGATCGCATGCGTAATCGTTCTTCGGCTACCGTTCTATCGGAAATACACGAACTCTTCATTCACGAATTATTCCTATACAATAGGAGATATTTATTTATTATTTATTTTAGTTGTTGCTTATTTCGCCTGAGCAGATAAGGGCCTTAAGGCTCTCTCTTACATGAGACCAGGAACAACACATACAGAAAAATATCACATAACAATCGCGATATAGTTCGCAGTATCAATGAAAATAATAAATACTGATTAGTTATTACATAACAAACTCAATAAAATAATTTGCATTGTTAATGAAAAGTAATAACTGGCAATAATAATAATAACATTAAGACAAGGAGATCGACTGTCCCCACCGCTGTTCAACTGTGAGCTAGAAAAGATAATCAGGGAATGGAGGAAAAGGACAGAAGAAGGAATTAGTAGAATCACAAATGGGAGAAAAGGGGATAATCTGAGTTTTGATGGTCTGGCTTTTGCAGATGATCTTGCCATCTTTGCTGAACCTCTAGCAGATGCAACAATGCAGATAAATCTCCTACAAGAGACAGCTTCAAAAAGCAGGCCTACACATATCTTTTGGAAAAAAAAGTATACATGATACATGTGGAGGAGGCACAGAAATGTATGGAAACTTATTATGGCAGAATAAAAAAGGCTAAAAAATGTAAATATTTATGTGAAATTATGCAACCAAATGCTTTAGACAAAGAAGCTAACCTAGCAAGGGCAAGGAAAATGCAGGTGGCTTTTCAACTAACAGAACGCCTGTATAACACGAAATCTATTTCCATAAATGCAAAACTTCGGCACCACGATAGTGTATTAAACCAGAATGACTTTATGCATCAGCATGTCTTTCATTAAACACAGCCAAACAATCAGGTGAAATAGAAAAGAAGGAAAGGAAAATAATCGGGAAAATCTTGGGACCAAAATATAAAAATGGGAAATGGAAATTAAGAAGTGATAATGAAGTTTATGAAAAAATAGAGCGAATATCAGAGACGATGACGAAGAGAAGAGTTGCACTCTATGGACATCTAAAAAGGCTAGATGAAAACAGGACAACAAAAAGAATTTTTAACTTCTTTGACAGAAACCCTAAAAATCAATGACGTGGATAAAAGAAATTTAAGTAGACCTGAGGGAAATGGGAGTAATGGAGGAAGAAATAGGAGAAAGAGAAAGGTTCAGAGCAAAAGTAAAATGTTTCAAAGTCTTCCAGAAGGAAACAAAGAAAAAGATAGGTGCAACATGGACAGAAGAAAGATGAGAAAAATGTAGGACAAGAACGAAAATTACTGGAAAGGAGAAAAGGAAAAATACATAAGTTTTTCCATGTGGTTCCTAGTACGCCAAACCAATTTTTTTTAAACATAATGGAGGCACTAAGAATGACATTGGTTGATTTTGCATTTGTGAAGCTTTGTTTGTATTAGAAGAAACAGAAGTGATAATGAAAGAAGAGAAGAATGAAATGAAAGTGACAGTGGGCACCAGGAAAGAAGAGAATTTCAACAGAGATCTCCGTAGACAAGGGACGTGATGAGGGAGGGAGAGCTGACGAGAATGAGCTGCAGAAGAGATAGCTATTATGGTAGAAGTTGCGCCATCAGCTGTCTTTTGAAGGTTGAAAGGATTTTAATTTCTCTAAAATTTTGAAGAAGACTGTGCCAGAGTCAGGTTATTGATACAGAAAATGATTTAGAGAACGTGTCAGTGTTGTGTAGTGGTCCAGAGAGGATTTTGGTATTTCTGCTGTGTTGTTCAGATACTATTGTAAGAGTTGGAAATAAATAGGAAGGAGTGCAATGACTGAGAAGACGATATAGCAGACACAGGGTATGGTGATCTCTACGCTTGTCGGCACGTAGCTATGACAGTTGTTCATAGACAGGAGTGATATGGTCGAAATAGCGTACATCAGAAACGAATGGCACACGAGCATAGTTTAACTTGGACAAGTTTTCTTCTTCTTACTATTTGTGACAGCAGGTGCTAAAAGTGACACTACCACGAACAAGGGCAGAGGTTACACAATAAACGACAAAGAGGAAAGTTCACATTTCGCCACTTTACGAATGAGTACAGTGACAATCCACGAATGAGTACAGTGACAATCCACATCTCAAAGAAAAACAAAAATGTCGTACTTACGACTAAGAAGCACCACAATGACCAAATCAAGAAATGAAACGCTGAGACAATCTTATGATTACATGACAACTTAATGGACTGTTGAACGTTCAGTCAACAAACATGTAACGTACTTACATCCGTAAACGAAAAATAGTCTATGGCCAATGACAGTTTTTTATATCATTCTTGACGTTTCTGCATACGCTGCATATGTGTTTTTGGCTTCAATAGATCGCAGTTGGAACACAAACAAACCGACAAGGCGTATTCTTAGAACAACTTGAAAAATCACTCATAAAGCAAGAAACTATGTCATGTCTGGGGGGAATACTAGGCGCACAAGAAACAGGAAGAGTTGTAAAACGTGCGCGCAGTAAACTGTGGCCATGAATTAAGACAATAATACGAACTTCTTGTATGGAAACTAAAACAGTGTCTTACTTGCGGCCGGTCGGGGTGGCCGAGCGATTCTAAACGCTACAGTCTGGAACCGCGCGACCGCTACGGTCGCAGGTTCGAATCCTGCCTCGGGCATGGATGTGTGTGATGTCATTAGGTTCGTTAGGTTTAAGTAGTTCTAAGTTCCAGGGGACTGATGACATCAGCAGTTAAGTCCCATAGTGCTCAGAGCCATTTGAACCATTTTTCTCACTTGCGCCCAAACTGAAACATACATGTCCTCATCGCTGTCCCCATATCATACTACCGATGAACCATGTCAACAAAAGAAAACAGCTTCATAACAACATTATTACTAAAAACTGTATTCAGCTGAACACAGATTTGTTAGCCTACTACTCTGTCCAGTACTTACATTTTAGAAATTTCTTTTCCAGTCTGTGCTCAATTTCAACAGTTAGGCTCACACTGAAATGAACGGTTTGTCCGTGCCCTAAATTCGAACATAATAGCAGGATCAAGTCACTTGTTGCTGAGTGTCCAACGCTCTACATACTGGCACGTTCTTCTACGGTCTGTGCCCTTCTTAGTTCACGTCGGGCAGGGCAGTATCTGTCGACAGCTGAAGCAGAATTCCGCTCTGGCGGACGGCACCCCTCTAATTCCGCAGACGCGCAAGAAACTCGCCACCTAATTTCACGGCGGCGCTCTGCCGCGGCTCTGGCCGCATACTGAGGGGGGGGGGGGGGGGGGGGGGGGAAGGCGTAAAACGCGACTGCATCCGCCGCTGCGAATCGCCGAGACTGCCCGTGACAGACGGTCGTAATGTTCCCTCCGCGGAAAACGCGGTTTATGCAGAACCACAGCATTCACGTCTCCTGCAAGGTTACTCCTTCCAGAGCCTAACCGAGGAACTTTAAGAAAGTCGACAATGGAAGGTCACCATCAAAACGCGTTGCGTTCACACTACGGACTAGACGAAGTCGACATAACGGCAAGTCTCTTAACTCAGCACTGATTAGTGCAAGTGAGGTTATGACATACCGTCCGTCTTGTAAAGAAGTCGGAAACAGACCACTAGACAGATGAGTTGGACGAATTGTAACGGACATTACTAAATAAACTAGCAATGACAGTACATGGGAACGAAGTTTTTCGCGTCGGCACTTATATGCAAAACATTCTCGGTATTCTTGCCACGTCAGCAATTATATAGGTCAGACGATTCGTACCGTTTCCAACCGCTGTGCAGAACACCGACGCCATATTAAAAATAGAGAACAGGAGAAATCGGCAATTGCGGAGCACAGCCTCACGAACAAACATAAAATATTGTTCGTGAAAACGAAAATTCTGTCCCCATGTCTCCACGTACTGGGATTCTGTTATTAAGGAGGCTGTTGAAGTAAGAATGAGCCAAAAGAACTTTAACCGCGATAGCGGATACCATCTGAGCTGTGCATGGAAACGAGCGCTTGATGCAGAGAAGCAGCAGCGACGTTCCTTCCAAGGTTTACGTTCCAACGGTAGCGATGGCGCCACCGGCGCACACAGTGACACCGTCTGCGACAGCAGTACGTAATCGCCGACCAATCATAAGCCCACCAATCAGATGCCGTCCACGGGCTATAAAAAGGTTACCACAGCAGCAGTGAAGACAGTCAGCTCCTGACGATGACGATGGAGGTAATCATCGAAAGCTCGAGATTTTATCCAGAACTGACGCGGCAAGAATACCGAGAATGTTTTACACATAATTACAGTACGGTTCATTAATGGCTCAAATGGCTCTGAGCACTATGGGACTCAACATCTGTGGTCATAAGTCCCCTAGAACTTAGAACTACTTAAACCTAACTAACCTAAGGACATCACACACATCCATGCCAGAGGCAGGATTCGAACCTGCGACTGTAGCAGTCGCGCGGTTCCTGACTGAGCGCCTAGAACCGCTAGACCACCGCGGCCGGCAGGTTCATTAATGCCACAATCCTTTTTACTAATATTGAGAAATGTGGTGTGATAAACTTTCCACACTGCTGAGATGTAAAAGAATGGGAAAAGCGTAGTCGGATCATTTCAAAAACATCGACATTTATTTGCTCAAGAAATACATATACTCAAATACGACGAGCAATATTTAGCAAACAATAGAAAGCGCCTTTTTTACTTTATCGATTGTTTTCTTTTCTTTCTGAGTAGCGAACAATGAAAAAAAGCTATAATTATCTCCTTCACATAAGCTCAAGTTTTCGCAGTCAAAAAAAATTTTAATCAATGAAAATTGTTTCTTCTACCTACGTTCTTCTTTATGCGCAGCGTAGCCTTCTCCTCCATCCACGTATTGTAAGGCTTGCATCATTTTTCACTTTGAAATATTTGATCTCTTTGTGGGACACACGTAGGAAAGGTATCCCAATTCTCAAGCAATTTTCGTCGTGCGTACGGAAAACAAATCAAACACTATAATAGAGATTAAGAAGGCACAAAAGAACAAAATGCACAACAATTACCATGAGTGAGCGATAGTTAACTTCCGATATTAGCAGACGACACGGCAGTCCACTACACCTGTCAACGCTAAAACTTTCTTCTCCGTAATGCCTCATGTTAATATTTCGTTCTGTTTACGGCCTACGTAAATGCCACCACTGAAGAGTGTTGTGTAATGTTTTGACGTCCCGTACGGATCGATCTTTACACAATTAAAACACTATAAGTATCAGTATGGTATTACCACATTGCATACAAAATCAGCGTAAGAGAAAAATATGGTTCAAATGGCTCTGAACACTATGGGACTCAACTGCTGAGGTCATTAGTCCCCTAGAACTTAGAACTAGTTAAACCTAACTAACCTAAGGACATCACAAACATCCATGCCCGAGGCAGGATTCGAACCTGCGACCGTAGCGGTCTTGCGGTTCCAGACTGCAGCGCCTTTAACCGCACGGCCACTTCGGCCGGCCAGCGTAAGAGACATTACATTTAGATGTTTAGACTTTCGAGCTTATCTGGAAATGTATCACTGGGCTAAAGAAAAACACGAGTACAGTTTTAGAGACTAATATTCCATGCTTTAAGTGCAGTACATTAAATTACAAAAGTAACACACATTAAAGTGTTGTGGACACCCATATATTCCATAAACGTTTCGAATTATGGAAACAATGTTTTTGACAAGACACGTCCGCAAAAGGCTGCATCATTAATATTTGCGCCTTTTTTTATTCATCGTCATAGTGAAGCACTTACGGCTTTTTGAAAAGTGGAATGATACACTTTTTCAGTCTTAGAGATCCCTAGAAAAGATTAACACTGATGTTACTTCTGTAAATGTACTCATATTAGGCCGAAGACTTATCGGTAGGCAAAGCTACTCCCATTGCACCATAAACAACAGACTGTAAACTGAACTGCACGCAAATATCGACCACATAGTCCCCAACTACTGTTGTGACACCTTAAAATGCAAATACCAGCCAATGTAAAGAGTCGTCCGTAAATACAAATACCAGTGGACAGAGCATCCCTTCAAGTTTTTAACTCCAGGTATTGAATATGGGAGCCTTTTCTGACTTGGTAAACGTCCATAGCTTGTTTGCTGTTCACTGAAGTAGCTCCAGCTACACGGAAAGGCGCAATTACAACAGGTGCCTCGGAAAGCTGTTCATTGGGTTGCCTATCTGCAGGTGCGAACTAATTCGATAAGACAATACGAAGCGGATGATTAGTCTACATGTTCTGACATACGTGTCCTCTAGTACGATTACGCTAATAGCGCGTTTTACGACCCGAAACTTGGAGAAATGCTCTATCCACTAATAGGAGTCATTTTCCTGTATGTTTTGTGGTTTTCGCGTAGTCGACCTCTCAAACAATGGATGTACTTAACGAATAACATTGTATATGTATATAACGTTGATGAAATAGTATTCGTACACTTACAAGAAATATTCGAAAGGCTGAGGTTTACGAGTCTGACTCTTTCTAGCGTCAACTTATTGGGCAAATGTGAACGAAACGGGTACGTTCAATAAGATTGTTTTGACAACGGAAATTTTTGTTCCTAAGGTTGCATGAAGACGAATTACTGTGCTACGAAAAATACGAGGGTCGTCCACAAAGTAAGTTCCGTTTCCACTTCTATACCCGGCAGCGCTACGATCGCAGTTCCGAGCATGCGCGGCGGTTACTCTGACTCAAGGAGAAGATATGTACGCCATTTTCAGATCGCTGCTGCCGACGAGTGCTTTTTAGTGCTTCTTTATAACGTCAGTCGTAATTGAAAATGCCGCCATGTGTGAAATCATATCTGTGATTCGTTTTCTAAATGCAAAGGAAGTTAAACCAAAGGAAATTCACCGGCAAATCTGCGAGGCTTACGGACAAAATGCTATGAGTGATTCAATGGTTAGAAGATGCGTCAGACTGTTCAATGAAGGACGTGATTAAGTGCACGACGAAGAACGAAGTGGACGCCCGTCTGTGGTTACTGATGAACGAGTTCACACAACTGAAGAGAAGATTAAGCACAACAAGTCCTAGCGACTTTAATCTCTTCTTACACCTAAAATCTGTCCACTGTGGTCAACACTTCAACGATGATGACGAGCTGAAAGAACATGTTACCACATGGTTGAATACACAGGCGGCAACCTTCTATGAAGAAGGCATACAAAAACTTGTGCCACGCTATGACAATGGCCTACAAAATTTAGGAAGCTATGTGGAAAACTAGTTTAACGGTTGTAAGATTTTTTTTACAATAAATACTTTTTCTGTACCTGTACACGTTGGCTTTATATAACCAAACAGACCTTACTTTGTGGACGTACTTCGTATAAATGGAGAATTGATTCGTTCAGATTGTCTGATTATAATTTCTTAGTTCAGCAAACAGAATTAAATCAACAATTATAATAAAGTACAATAATAAATAACCATGCATTTGTACTGCACAAAATACAAGCGCAAACATTAGTAACAAACGTAAAGCTATTTCTGCGTCGTGCAAATTCAACATACACCTGTCACGATACGTAGGCATGTTTATTATTGGTTCTATGGGTTTATGTCTCAGTCTTATCTGCTTCTTTCTGAAATGTGTTCTTCAGTTGATCTCAAACGTTGTGATGCCTGACGCGAAGTCCTAATATATTCTGGAAATTGTGCCCGCATTAAAAGCAGCAAATTGCGGGCACGTCTTAAATGGCTTTGAACGACATCGACATTGCAGTTTCCTTCAACGTGTGCTTCGCAGCATTATGCTGTAACGGAAACAAAGTTATACTCTAAATCCAGTTTCCCGCATACAGTTCCACATTACCCATCAGTGTGCGAAACTACTAGGCCAGATGAAGAATGTTTCCGATTCCAGAGGCACTTAAACATCAGCGACGACCTACACCAAGGGTTTAATACTGCAATGAACTAATAAGTATCCTTTACACATCACTGTTTGTCTCCCTTCGTATTTAAAACTGTTAGATTTTTTTTCCCGCCCGGAGTTACGCTTTGCTGGTAGTTCTCTCCGTTATTTCTATGTTCCGTGACGGATTCAAAAAGCTCTTTCCGGTTTATCTACCTTACGAGTTCCCGTCTCCTAAATACTCCTTATTGCCCTAAAATGAACAAGCGCTTTCGTAAGTAAGTGGATATATTTCGACGTGTTCATTGATTCCTAGTTCATGAACAGCAGAATAATCCGTATACGATTAT
Source organism: Schistocerca americana (assembly GCF_021461395.2). Lineage (NCBI taxonomy): Eukaryota > Metazoa > Arthropoda > Insecta > Orthoptera > Acrididae > Schistocerca > Schistocerca americana. The sequence goes on from NC_060126.1 coordinate 468,178,343, forward strand.
TATCCGCCTTTTGGGTCATTCTGTCGCCTCAATGTATTTGCTACATGGTTTATCGCCGAATAAAGTCTATAGGCCTTTCGTGTTCACCCTCCCGTGTCTGTATTCATTACAAAGCCCAATAACAGCTGCTAGTTTGATTGCACTAGTTCCCGTACAGCTACTGTTGGTTTCTGCACGCACTGTCCATTCATTAGCTACGAGAGAAAGGCAAATAGGATTAGCGCAGTGCGTACACCATGTAAACAATGTGATTATGGCATACCTCAGGCTACTTTGTTTATCAGCCGGGAAAAGAATTTGGAATTTATTGAAATACTTCTTTGGAACTGGACACAGGTAGATAATTAATACTCATCTTTGCGTTACACAATCAAACTTTTTTAAATTGTCGTTAGTCACGAAATAAAGGGCAAAGGCTCTAAAAGTTACAAGATTACCTGTGCATGATTTCTTCCTATACTTCTTAATTAAAAGTGCAGCGTATGTGTCCCTGCAACTGTATGAATTAACTCTTCCTAGACAGACACAAAACAATACAATAAGAACGAATTTTTTTTCCGACTGTTGAATACCTATCTAGCATTACCAGTTGACAATTGTTTACGACGTGGCCTTGTTTTAACCAACAGGTACTGTGTTATGTACGGGATAAATGTCAGTGTGGTATAAATTCCAGATTTTTGTGTTAGTTTGCACAATGAAATTCATCTCCACTGTCGTTTCATACGGGGCGCCCACGTTGTGGTCAATAGCAAACAAGTTTCATTTTAGGATGCGTTTTGTGCATTAACTGGAAAGAAATTACGTCTTATAAGCGATATCCTCTTGATACTTTGATCCGAGAATCTCTCTTAAGGTAAAGCCTCCAGTGTTCGGAATATGTGAACTGGAACTAGAACAGCGTTTCTCCTCTTGGGGAAATCTGTGCTTGGTGGTACGCCAGTTCATCTGGATCCCGCCGCAACAGCCTACCGCGTCGGCTGCCTGTGCTGGCACACATGGCGCGATGCCGCTCTGAGCTTTTGTGGGCAGATGTTAGCAAGTCTTAAATGTCGCGGGGTTAGTGCACGATTTGTGTTTGTTGTCACCCGTCCCATTCTTCTACTGATGACGGCATTCTGTCATACAAGCAAGGCGTCTAATGTGGCTAAGTGTTTCCACTGCGGTGCGTGACATTAAAATTTAGGGCTCACAAGAGGGCAAGTATGAAAGCGAATATGAAGAAAGGCCATCTCTTTGGAAGCACTCCAGACGCCTCCTCGCTTTCCATGTGCTGCTGAGAACTGTCCAATTTCAGCTTCGTCAAATTGCGAGAGCGACGGCACGGCTTGGATTTCGGCTCAGCTTACTGTCAACAGCGTCATACAGCCGCCTCCACTGCTCCTTCTACAGAGCGAATCAGCAAATCTGTTCATCTCATTTCAGCTGTTTTCTGGATCATTACCTATGAGGAATGTTGACATAGTCGAAATGAGGCCCACGGTATGTTTATCAACATCCCTAGCAGACGGATGTCATACGGATACGTTTGCATGTCGTATCCACCAGTTTGTTCGTCCCTTGGAACTCAGTGGATAACTGTACACTCAGCAAGGCAATGGGCCCATCCAAAAGGAAGTATGAACGTTCCGTCGACGATAAAGTAATTAAAGACGAGCGCAAACTCCGATTGGGCAAGGATGGACACGAAATAAGACGTGAAATTTTCCAAGGGATCATTACAAGCAATGGGCATAATCGATTTAAGGAAACCGTCAGAAACCTAAACCTGGAAATCCGATAGGAAATTCGAGCTCCGTCTTCCCGAAAGTGAGACCAATGCCTTTATAAGTCGTGTCTGAGATGTGCGTCCTTGCTTTGACCAATCTCCGTTAGATGAGTAACAAAGAAAGGAAGATCTATTTTAATGTCTGGTCGCGGACCAGATAGTTGTGGACGGAGGACAAGCTCGGATAGAGAGAAAATGGTGAAGGAAATCGGCCGTGTCCTTTTCAGAGGAACTATAGCGGCTTATAGCTCAATTGATTTAGACACACCACGGAAATCCGAAATTAGGTTGGCCAGACTGGTTTTGAACACTACTCCCTCAGAAGGACAGTCCAGTGAGGGAGCCACTGCACCAACCTCGTTCGGTCCGTGAGCTGCGGCCGGCAGTTAAGCTATAAAAGTGGTTCAAATGGCTCTAAGCACTATGAGACTTCTGTGGTCATCATTTCCCGAGACCTAGAACTACTTAAACCTAACTAACCTAAGGACATCACACACATCCATGCCCGAGGCAGGATTCGAACCTATGACTGTAGCAGGCGCGCGGTTCCGGACTGAAGCGCCTAGAACCGTTCGGCCACAGCGGCCGGCAGTTGAGCTATCATGGGTCAGCATGCTGACGTATGTTTTCCGTGTCTATGAAACTTATGCAGCGACTGTACCACTTTTAGTCTCGAAGACCATTTTTGGCTCATATCGTACCCGTCCAAGTCCTTAATAAAAATTTCGTGATCAACTTCTGGATCAATTCGCGGACAAAAGAAGGAACAGTAATTGCCTGTCTCTATATTCCCATTAATCTTTCGCGTCTTTGTATTTTCCTTGTGATTCTAGCATAAAACAGAAGGTTGTATAACATCATGAAGATTTACTTTTCCAGGAGCCTCTTTTATAACCAAGTAAGCACTTAATAATACGTAAGCAAACTTCTGTAAAATTCTAGAGCCGTGCTCATTAGTAAGCATGAGCACAATGTGATAACCCAGAAATGTGTGTCGGGAAAAGATAAAACTGCTACCGCGAGTATCACATCCGCACCCCATAATTCCACGAGACACTGCATTCAGGTCTGGAATTTAACTCAAGGCACTGGCGTATAATCTGATCAGTAACATACAACCACATCCTCTGTTTCTCTTGAAAAAGTTATTTTCCTCTTCAATATTTCTAGTATCACTGCGGCTGGGGCCGATAACTTCTGCTATAGTGACGCTTTATCCCAAAAGAGGTGTTACAAGATCTGGCAGCGTCGAAAGGGAATCACAGAATGGCGCCATCAGATTTCGATAGATCACCGGGTTGTATGAGTGACTTCTTATGTACGAAGTATTTTCAAGCAGTCAAAAGGAATGAAAAGTTCATGGAAAATATATAAAACGGTAAGGTTTGTGGGGTGATATTGTAGTTCTGTCAGAGATGGCTACGGACTTGGAAGGTCAGGTGGACGGAATAAACATTGTCTCGAAAAAAGGTTAAAAGATGAACATAAACAAAATTTTAACGACGGAAAGGATTTTAGTCGTATTACGCGAGATGACACTCAGGGAGTTACAGACTGGTCATAATTAAAGTTTCCTTAGTTGAGCCCTCGTATGTGGAAGTTAAAATGTGTTTCTTTCAATGGTTTATTCGTATTTTCTCTTCCGCGTGTCCTTACAAATGTTTCCACTAAGTTTCATCGCCCTACGATCACTCGTTTTTCATGGCAGCCCTCTCAAGTAGCGAAAGTTTGATTATAACCATCCTGTACATTAAGAAACGATGCTCTGAAAGTAGTACACGACTTTCGCTATCTGGGAAGCAAAAAACTGGCAGCAGCAGAAACAACGGTCTCGTAAACTGACATATGGCCGGGTGAGCGGTGTGCTGGCCACATGCCCCTCCATATCCGCATCCAGTGACGCCTGTGCGTGGGGATGTCACGGCGGCCGGTCGGTGCCCATGGGCCTTTATGGCATGTTCGGGCGGAGTTTAGTTTCAGTTTTTAGTACAAACAAAGAGGTATTAAAATATAGACTGAGAATAGTATGAAGAGTTTTGCTGAAAAAGAGAAATATATAAAGATGAACATAAAATTATATATTAGACAGTTTTTTCTGCAATTGAGCCTTATAAGGAAGTAAAACGTGGACAATTAGAAGTACAGACAGGAATAGAATAGAAGCTTTTGAAATGTGATGATATAGATGAGGCTTTTCGCGGATGATGCTGTAGTATACAGAGAAGTTGCAGCATTAGAAAATTGTAGCGAAATGCAGGACGATCTGCAGCGGATAGGCAGTTGGTGCAGGGAGTGGCAGCTGACCCTTAACATAGACAAATGTAACGTATTGCGAATACATAGAAAGAAGGATCCTTTATTGTATGATTATATGATAGCGGAACAAACACTGGTAGCAGTTACTTCTGTAAAATATCTGGGAGTATGCGTACGGAACGATTTGAAGTGGAACGATCGTATAAAATTAATTGTTGGTAAGGCGGGTACCAGGTAGAGATTCATTGGGAGAGTCCTTAGAAAATGTAGACCACCAACAAAGGAGGTGGCTTACAAAACACTCGTTCGACCTATACTTGAGTATTGCTCATCAGTGTGGGATCCGTACCAGGTCGGGTTGACGGAGGAGATAGAGAAGATCCAAAGAAGAGCGGCGCGTTTCGTCACAGGGTTATTTGGTAAGCGTGATAGTGTTACGGAGATGTTTAGCAAACTCAACTGGCAGACTCTGCAAGAGAGGCGCTCTGCATCGCGGTGTAGCTTGCTGTCCAGGTTTCGAGAGGGTGTGTTTCTGGATGAGGTATCGAATATATTGCTTCCCCGTACTTATACCTCCCGAGGAGATCACGAATGTAAAATTAGAGAGATCCGAGTGCGCAGGGAGGCTTTCCGGCTGTCGTTCTTCCCGCGAACTATACGCGACTGGAACAGAAAAGGGAGGTAATGACAGTGGCACGTAAAGTGTCCTCCGCCACACACAGTTGGGTGGCTTGCGGAGTATAAATGTAGATGTAGAAGAACTCTCAAGATCAGTAACTTATTAAGAGGTACTGAATCTAGCTGAGGACAATAGAGATGTATTGTACAACTTGACCAAAATAAGAGAGATGAGGGCAGGACACGTCCTGAGACATAATGGAAACGTTAACTTGAAAATTGGGGAAAAGAGACGGTTGTGTGTCACTGGGGTAAGACGGTTAAAATTTGGAGGAGGGGGGGAGAGAGTAAGGCTCAAATGGCAAATGGATGTAGGGTGCAATAATCAGATATATGTGAAAAGACCTGTACATAACACGCTAAGGTGGAGAGCTGCGAGGACCAGTCTTCAGAACGAACTCTGCAACAACAGCCCATTTATGGCTAGAAGTACTGCGAAGAAATACTTCCCGAATTCCTTACCCATTCAAACCATGAGGCGGGCAAGGAACTTCACTACTGAAGTCTTGGAACACGAGCAGGCTCCTGGCGGCACAGCTCTTTAGACAACCTGATCCCCTGATCACAAGTACGCCTCAAAAGACCAGGCCGTCGACCTTCGAGGACCACACGGCTGCTGGCCGACTGTCAGTAAAAACACAGCGTGCAGCGCTTAAAGCAGACTCTTCCGTCGTGGCCAAATTTTTATTTTTAAGGAAGGCAATCCTCGAATAACCTTAGTCAGTATTTATTTGAACAGAGAGATGCCACTGGTATTGCAGAGTACGGCAATTCCTGCACAGAGAAGATTTAGTTGAGCCCTTCGCTGGTAGCTCGAGATGCGCGAATACACATACATGTAACAACAAGTCTAAAACAGCTGATTAGCCATAGATTCACAATCCAATACAAGAACGTTCCAAAAAAGTCCAATCAGTAGTGTAGGTTCAGATACGAGTTTAACACAACCCAATTAAATACAAATCCTCGCTCTGTGAATGAGGGATGAGATGGAGATAAACAGAGCAGGCGAAAATCTACAAATCTGTAGATCACTACTACGATAGCAACTACCTGAAGCCAAACCCCTCCACAACACAAGTGTGTGCATTCCACTTTCGGAACAGAGAGGCACGGAGGAAACTGAGAATAACCTGGAGAGGTCAACAGCTGACCCACTGTGACGCCCCAAAATACCTCGGAGAGAAGTTGGACCGGTCCCTCACCTTCAAGGACCACTGTACAGATACAAAAATGAAAGTCAGTGCGAGGAACAACATTATTAGGAAACTGGCCGGCAATAACTGGGGAGCACACCCACAGGTCCTCCGCACATCTGCCCTCGCTTTGTGCTTCTCCGCTGCTGAGAAATGGTTCAAATGGCTCTGAGCACTATGGGACTTAACATCTGAGGTCATCAGTCCTCTAGAACTCAGAACTACTTAAACCTAACTAACCTAAGGACATCACACACATCCATGCCCGAGGCAGAATTAGAACCTGCGACCGTAGCGGTCGCGCGGTTCCAGACTGAAGCGCCTAGAACCGCTCGGCCACACCGGCCGGCGTCTCCGCTGCTGAACATGCAGCACCTGCATGGCGGAACTCCAGCCATTCCAAACAGGTAAATATTGCCCCAAATGAAACAGGACGAATTGTGACCGGCTGCTTGCGGGCAACCCCTGTTGACAAAATCCACCACCTCATGGCCGTAGCACCTCCAGACATCCGAAGGAGAACAGCAGCTAAAGTGGAAAGAAAGAAGCAGGAGACGGATCAGGGATACCCCCTGTTTGGTTGCGAACATCAAACACCGAGACTCAAGTCGAGAAAAGTTTTCTCCGGACAACGCAACTAATCCAGACATCACCTGCAGACCATAGGATACATCTCTGGCGTAGCTCATCATCAGAGAAATATTGGGACAACCCCACGGAAGAACTTGCTACAGGTCATCATTTCCCATACACGACATGCAAGGTACTCGCTAGACTGAGAACTGGAGTATCTCGGTGCAAGGAGAACATGAAGAAATGGGGATACATCTCAGGGGACGAACTATGTGAGTTAGGTGAACCCCAAAACCATCAGCACCTACTCAACTGCAAGAAACTGTCGGAACCTGTGTCCATGGACGATCTGATTATCGCCAATGATAAGGCAGTCTGTGCAGCGGAATTCTGGGCAGCACATGGAATATAGATATGCACATATTCTCTGTAACACTTGTAATATATATGTATGATATGCTATGTATGATAAATTATGTTATGTTCTGGACACGTATAAATAGCTAACCAAGAGATACGGGCATATGAATGCATGGATAGGGATAAAGAAGAGTCTTCTCTATTCATCTCACAAGTACCACACAAAACAGATATTAAATATAAAGAAGAGAAATATACATGGAAAAATTAATCAAAAGACAATTTATAAACAAAGAAATTGAAACAGAAGGCTGTAGGTACTAAACAGAACATAAGTGAAGACGAATGAAATACTTAAGCTATACAGGATATTTACACAAGAAGTGACCAGTATTTGGCTACTCTGATGGCACTGCGTTGAGCCAGTGCCATTTCCAAGCCTGAGCAAGAATCCAGACAAAGGTGGCAGTTCATGAGATGACTAGAAGTTTGTTCCTCCCCCCATTCGCAGTAGGTCTCTATCTTGCACGATGCTCCATTTCTAGATGCTGTTCTTGGATCCTGAGACGCCTGTGCGCAGACTGTTTAAGGACGTCCTCGTACACTGTCCCTCTTCGTGATCAGGTGGAAATTCTTCTTCAATTTTGATACGTTCCGGATGATCAGAATACCTCTGTTATATAGTTCAATCCTGGCTTTTCTTGGGTCGGACTGAAGTGGAGTAGAAGACAGTAAGAAACTCTTCTTGGACTTCAGGTGAGCTGATGGTGGATGATGATTTCTGAGGGGATGGGCTAAGATGTTACAAATCTTTTGCGCCTCTACATTAGACGTCACTTCGCGTCTCTGATATCGGGCTGGGCTATGCCCGCAAGTGAATACAATTTCTGTGCGTGTGTTGGTTTCAAAAGCCTCATCCGTCTAAGAGTCACTAGTTATTACTGCTCTCCGTCATAAATATTGAAAACATTGAATGTGCAGAAATCTACAAAGTATCTTAAAAGAAAATGAAGTATTTATTTATATTTTTAAAAAAAGTACTTCATGAGCACGCCCAGAGGGCCGCACGATTCCGACCACTCGCCATGTCATTCTCTACCATATGACGTCATTTGGATGCAGTATGGAAGGGCATGGGATCAGCACGCCGCTCTCCAGACCATTGTTCGTCTTGGAGACGCTACTTCTCATTCGCGTAACTCCTCGGTTAGCACCCAGAGGCTAGATGCAGCCAGTTCTATTCCTCCGATGAAGGAAACACACCTAGCAGTATTGGGCGTAGAACCCAATTCCTCCGCAGGTCTGTCAGACACGCTGAACACTCAGCTACACGTACATTCAAGAAATGGTGTTAACTGAAGTAAAGTAAACCTATCCTGAACTGGAAGCCGGTCTGAACACAGCAGAGCTTTATTAAACATTGTCCTGTTAGAGGTGATATTCCCCCGCTTTCCTGAGACCTATGAAACGACTTACGCAACCAGATACAGGAGAATCCTCGGTGTAATGTGGACCACGCAGCAACCTGTCAATTTTCACATTATCAAATTGTTTTCAAAGATGAAAACAAGCGATAAATTACGGAAAAAAATCCTAAGACAGACAGAGGAATGAAGCCCGGACGCTTGAATTTGTTCTGCAACGCTTCCCCAATTAGCCACCACGTTACACCTTACATTCCAAATCGCTATTGAAAGACGCAGCAGATGGCAGAATTTGAAAAACGCTATCAAAAGCCGACAGCTAGAGCGCTTGTCCACGGTCCGTCGGTTAAAATCTCATCGAGCCTTTATTAATCAAGGAAGTCTATTTTCTGTACGGGTCCACGATCACTGTGAAAATCCTCTGAATAGAACGGTTTGGATCGCTTACTACATTTCTTCATTTATCATGTCGTTTCAGCAGTTCCCCACATCGGATCAGAAACGAGAACTTGTAAAACAACGCTCAGTGGCAGTATCAATAAAACCTATGCCTCAATGGTGCAACAGTTGACACTTCTAAGTTTTTATCTTATGATGGAAGTAGCGGAACGGACGTGATAAATAAAGATATACAGGATGATTTAAAAAGAAAGAACAGATTTCAGTTGTTTGTTAGAGGTAGACTATGAAGGTAGAAAGACATTGCGCATGTCACTGGATAAAGGAAGGTTCTAAGTTTTAAGTTAGCGCAGACACTATTCCATAGACGCAACATGAGAACCATGAGTTGGTCGAAAAACATGGAAACGGTAGTCATTTCAGTCCGCTCACGAATAAACAGGTCCCTGTTTATTGAATCGATAGCTTCAACAATCCGATTTCTCAGCTCTTGGAAGAGTAGCTGCACAGATGGGACGGAGTCTGTCTTGTGTGTACCCGCACACATAAAAACCGCAAGGTGTGAGGTCTGGTGACCTGGTAGGCCAAAAGCAATGAAGAAGGTCTTGTTGTTTACCTCTTCCAATCCAACGATGTGAGAAGGTGTTGTTAAGATAAAGCCGCATCTCAAGGTGAAAGTTAGGTGGGGCGCCGTAATGCATAAAAATGAAATCGTTGGAATCATGAAGTTAAGGAAATACCCGATTTTGCGGCATTTTCATGGTATGACGTTCCTGTCACAGTTTCCTCCCCCAAAGGGGTCCATAAACTTTGTGAACAGTTTTCGGTGAATGTCTTTCATGTTCGACGACGACGCCAAAATTTGTGACCTCCAAATTCTTACATTACGACGGTTTACTTTTCCCAGGAGATGAAATGCCGATTCACCTGAAAAAATGAGACGCTTGGAAAACTGTCCTCTGCCATACCCAGGAGAACTGAAATGCACAATTTGTACCTTCTGTTATGGTCGTCGGGACGCAACTACTGCTGTAACTTCAAATTGTATGGCTTCATATGCAGGTGTCGTTTCAGAACACGCCACACCGTTATCATATGTGGTTGAAGTTCCTGGCCTGCCCATTTTGTGGACTTCCGAGGACTCCGTGTGAAGGCATCCTGATACGCTCGACACGAATTCACTTCCTGCCAACTCCAACACGCAAAGTGATTTCTCCTGTGGTGTAGTTGCCATGTCGCTACATTTACCAACAGAGCGGCTGTGTCAAAACTTTGGACTACACCTTTCTAGAGGCACGCACAATGTGTTTCTATCTTTCACAATTTGTCTGTAATAAACAGTTGAAATCTGTTCTTTCTTTTTGAATCACCGGGTATACTAAGCAATCTAGAATGTATTATTCACAAAAAACCTCTGCGAGACCCCGAAATCACTAACGGTAGTACACAGTACTCTCTTACGATGATGTGTTTTATACCTACGTAGTCAATAATACAAATTGCCCCAGTGAAACTGAAAACAGCAATGCCAGACAGTGTATGGTACGACGAATCGGACGGTGAGAGAAGACCGGGAACAGTCGGCGTACGAGATATCGAGCAGGACGCACGTGTTCTGCTGCACTCCGGGTTGAGTGACGGGAAGTGACGTTGTGACAGCTGTAACCAGCCGAGTCAACAGAATGACAGCAGGGGGTAGAGGGGGCGCACCCAACGTTTACCCGCGCGGGTCCGTGACCTGCGACTCGGGATTCCAGTACCGAAGGACAGGCAGATGCACTCCACGCAACAGTAGGACAACAGTCTACAACATGCTAGTTTAACGTAACCTAATTCCTACCTTCTTACACGAGAGAATATCCAAAAGTTTCGGGACTAGCTCTGTTTACAAGAAAGTACTTCATGCATCTACATATACACACTACCGCCTTCAAAATAGTCACCCTGCACAGCAAAACAACTCTCCCATCGTTTCTGGCACAGCTGAAATGTGTCCCGGAAGACTTCTTTTCGAAGCGTGTCAAGCACTTTCTGCAGTTCTTACTTGACCTCCACTGTGATGGCAAAAGGACTACTTTCGACGTTTCGTCACCTGCAATGACCCTCGCCATGAAGGACGGGTCATCCACGGCACGCTGATGGAGGTAATGGAAGACTTTGCCACGGCGTTCCTTCTGCTGCTGGGCCAGCAGCCTGTGGTCGCAATTAGCACGTTGAAATCACGTGCAAGGAATGTTCGCACTGTTCGTTACAACTTTCTAAACGTAGCAGGAAATATAGGATTAAATTGTTCAGTCGAAGAAGCAAGAGAACACATTAAAAATGCCATTCCACAAAATTTTAAGCAACAAGAATTAGCACAAGCATCCTTCACTGAAATTAATACAATTAAAAAAATTCTAAAAAACAAAATCTCTTGTGTGGGTTAGTGGACCTCCAAACCGAATTCTGAAAAGTTTTTCCAACCTAGTAAGTAATGTCCTTAGTGATATATGCAATGCATCACTGGCACAGGGAATTTTTCCAGACAGGTTAAAATATGCAATTATTAAACAACTTCATACGAAAGCAGACAAGACAGACAAACATTTACAATCCAGTTTCCTTACCGACGTCTTTTTTTCAAAATTTTCAAAAAAATAATCTATTCCAGAGTAGTCGCAAGCTTAAGTAGAAACAATTGACGTAGCACATCACAGCTGAGAATGCTCGTATTTACACATTCACTCCTCAAACAGTACAAGCCTTAAATAATAACACACCGCCAGTTGGGATTTTTTGTGATCTTTCCAAGGCCTTCGATAGTGCAGATCATCACACTCGCTTAGAAAAACTGAAGTGTTATGGAATTAATAGAGCTTTCCACACATCTGGTTTCAATCATACTGACAAATACAATGCAAAAAATTGCGCTGAATAATTCAGCGTCGGAGAGGTAGAAAATTTTAGTGACTGGGGTTCAATTTCGGGTCCGCTCTTATTCCCTGTACACGTGAATGACCTTCCACATAACATTCAACAAGCAAAACTGGTGCTTTTGGCAGACGATACCAAGTGTTACAATAAATCCTTTAACAGAGGAAACCACAGAAGAGTTAGTAAATCATATTTTCCAATGAATTAAATTAGTGGTTCACTGAAAATGGATTCTCCTTAAATTTTCAAAAAAGACACTACATTCAGCTCTGTACAACAAACAGAGTCATACCAAGAGCTGATGCAGCATATCAGCAGGAATCAGTATAGGGTAAGACGCTTAAAATTTTTGAGTGTGCATAATGACGAAAATTTTAACTGGTAGAAGCATATTACTGATCCTATCAAACAATTAAGTTCAGCTATTTTTGCTCTTCGTATAATTGCTAGTGTTAAAAACAAACGAATCAACGTCCTGACGTATTTTGCATATTTCCACTCAATAATGTGCTATGGAATAACTCATCTTTTAGAAATTACTGATTGCACAAAAGCAAGCACTAAGAATAATATGTGGTGTTGACCCACGGACGTCATGTAGGTGACTCTTCGCTTAACTAGGCATTTTAACCGTGCCGTCACAATGAATATTTTCGCTAACGACATTCGTCCCATCACAATTTGAGAAGAACAGTGATGTACTTACCTACAACACTCGTGGGAAAAATGACCTTCATTACCCACTGTCAAAACTGTCAGTGGCTGAGACAGGAGTTCAATATGCAGCAATTAAAATATTTGATCATTTGTCTAATAACACCTGTAGTGAAGCAACTTTTAAATGTAATTTAAAATCATTTCTCCTTGACAATTCCTCTGACGAATTTCTGCTTAAAAACTGGCAGCTGGTAAAGAAAACCTTTTTTTTTTAGAGTAGTTGCTGAGTAGGAATAAAATGTCAACATTTTCATTAGTGTTAATGGTTCAAATGGCTCTGAGCACTATGGGACTTAACATCTATGGTCATCAGTCCCCTAGAACTTAGAACTACTTAAACCTAACTAACCTAAGGACATCACACAACACCCAGTCATCACGAGGCAGAGAAAATCCCTGACCCCGCCGGGAATCGAACCCGGGAACCCGGGCGCGGGAAGCGAGAACGCTACCGCACGGACACGAGCTGCGGACATTAGTGTTAATATCAATCATGTATATGCATTCTGTAAACTGATTAATTCTACGTCATTTCGATAAAAGAATTTGGTAAACAAATAAATAAATGCACACCGACAATGGCAGCAATGTTGTGGATTGTTCTCTGACGATAAAATAAGATTCTCAGGCACAAGCTGCATCTGTGGGCGTGTTACAGGGGTAGTCTCGAAACTTTTTGATACCCTCTCGAATGTTCTAGTCAGTCCTTCCTCATTACACTCCTTCTGGATCTACCGTCGCTTCATTTCGGAAAATACTTAAAATGCTAAAGTACGGAAGTAAGCGACGTTTTGGCCGTGTTGCAGCGCCCTTACTCAGGGCGTGCAATAAGTTAGCTGCGTCTCTGACGGTGTCATAAGACCAACGACGTCAATTTCTTATATTTTGTTGGCCCTAAATACCACTCCTTGGCGTTATGAGAGAAAGGTGGGGGGGGGGGGGGGGGGGGCTGTATGACAGGCTATACGTCGGTTACACAGCTTTCTGATAATAGGCAGCCCACATCGAATCGGGCCAGAAAATCGACGCGAATTTGTTCAGCCGGTCGCGGTAGTGTCCGGGCCGTCGTACTGGTACTGCTGGCAGCCAGGACGGCAGGGGCCTGTAGCATGGCGGAGGGTACCTTACACCACTGGTAGTCGTTCCCTGTCCTGTTTCACTCGCAAATGGATCGACGGGAAAACGACTGTCTATATGCTTGCGTACGAACCCTGACTTCCCTTAACCTATCTTCGTAGTCCTCACGGAGATGTAGGCTGGTGGCAGTAGTATCGTTCTGCGGTCTGCCGCAAACGCCAGTTCTCTAAACTTCATCAATAGTGTTTCGCGAAAAAAGGTTTTCTTCCCTTCGTGGATTTCCTTAGAGTTCAGGATTTCCATTAGAGTTCACGGAGCATCTTCACAATACTTACGTGTTTATCGAAGCTACCGGTGACAAATCTAGCAAAAAATAGTTCAAATGGCTCTGAACACTATGGGACTTAACTGCTGAGGTCATCTGTCCGCTAGAACTTAGAACTACTTAAACCTAACTAATCTAAGGACATCACACACATCCATGCCCGTGGCAGGATTCGAACCTGCGACCGTAGCGGTCGCGCGGTTCCAGACTGTAACAAACCTAGCAAGGACGTATCTGAAGTGCTTTCACGTCTTCCTTTATACGACTTTATCAAGATGCCATAAACTCGAGAAGTACTGAAATATCATCGCTCTGTCCTAACGGATACGTTCGTCGTACAGCCCACATTGATTCATGCGTTTATTTCAGGCAGTGTTGCTTGTCTTTTAGCACTGACACATCTACGCAAACGCCGCTGCCCTCGGTCGTTAAGTGAAGGCTGTCGGCCACTGCGTTGTCCGTGGTGACAGGCAATACCTGATATTTGGTATTCTCGGCAAACTCTTGACTCTGTGGATCTCGGAATATTGAATTCTCTCACGATTTCCGAAATTGAATGTCCTATTCGCCTAGCTCCAACTACCATTCCGTTCAAAGTCTGTTAATTCCCTTCGTGCGGCCATAATCACTCCGGAAAAGTTTTCACATAAATCACCAGAGTACAAATGACATCTTCCCCAGTTCACTGCTGTTTTATAGCTTGTATACGCGATACTACCGTTATCTGCCTATGCCCATATTGCTGTCCCATGAATTTTGCCACTTCAGTCTGTCCGTTGCCGTCTCCTACAGAGTTACAGTGTACTGGCAAAAGTCAAAGTTCTTATTTCTTCTCCCTGAACTTTAATTACTTTACCAAATATCTCGTTGGTTTCAAAAATGGTTCAAATGGCTCTGAGCACTATGGGACTTAACATCTGAGGTCGTCAGTCCCCTAGAACGTAGTACTAATTAAACCTAACTAACCTAAGGACATCACACACACCCATGCTTGAGGCAGGATTCTAACCTGCGCCCGTAGCGGTCGCGCGGTTCCAGACTGTAGCGCCTAGAACCGCTCGGCCACCCCGGCCGGCTCTCGTTGGTTTCCTTCACAGTTCGTTCAACACATAGTCTAACCAACACAAGGACGACAGGCTACAGCGCTGTCTCACTACTTTCTCAAGCACGTTTTCCCTTTCATGTCCTTCGAGTCTTATAACTGACTGAGCGAGGTGGCACACTGGACTCGCATTCGCGAGGACGACGATTCAAACCCCCGTCCACCTATCCTGGTTCAAATGGCTCTAAGCACTAGGGGCCTTTACATCTGACGTCATCAGTCCCCTAGACTTAGAACTACTTAAACCTAACTAACCTAAGGACATCACACACATCCATGCTCGAGGCAGGATTCGAACCTGCGACCGTGGGAGCACCGCGGTTCCGGACTGAAGCGCCTAGAACCGCTCGGCCACAGCAGCCCTCCCGGCTATTATGATTCAGGTTTTCCGTGATTTCCCTAAATCGCTTCAGGCAAATGCAGGGATGATTCCTTTTGGCCGAGCGGTTCTAGGCGCTTCAGTCCGGAACCGCGGTGCTCCCATTGTCGCAGGTTTGAATCCTGCCTCGAGCATGGATGTGTGTGATGTTCTTAAGTTAGTTAGGTTTAAGTAGTTCTAAGTTCTAGGGGACTGATGACCTCAGATGTTAAGTCCCATAGTGCTCATGGCCATTTTTTTTTATTCCTTTAAAAGGGCACGGCCGACTCCCTTCCCCATCCTTCCCTAATCCGACGGGACAGATGATGTCATTGTTTGACCCCTTCTCCCAAATCAATCGACCAACCAACCAACCTTATAACTGTCGTCTGGTTTATGTACAAGTTGTAGATAACTTTTCGCTCCCTGTACTTTACACCTGCTACCTTCAGAGTTTCAAAGAGTGAATTCCAGTCAATGATGTCAAAAGGTTTTTTGAATCTACAAATGGTATAAATTGGGTTTTCCTTGTGAGGTATGGATCAGTCAATGATGTCAAAAGCTTTTGCTGAATATATAAATGGTATAAATTGGATTTTCCTTGAAACTTCCTGGCAGATTAAAACTGTGTGCCGGACAGAGGCTCGAACTCGGGACCTTTTGCCTTTCGGGCAAGTGCTCTACCATCTGAACTATTCAAGCACGACTCACGCCCCGCCCTCACAGCTTTACTTCTGCCAGTATCTCGTCTCCTAACTTCCAAACTTTACAGAAGCTCTCCTACGAACCTTGCAGAACTAGCACTCCTGAAAGAAAGGATATAGCGGAGACATGGCTTAGCCGCCGGCGGGGGTGTCGCTACAGTCTGGAACCGCGCGACCGCTACGGTCGCAGGTTCGAATCCTCCCTCGGGCATGGATGTGTGTGATGTCCTTAGGTTAGTTAGGTTTAAGTCGTTCTAAGTTCTAGGGAACTGATGACCTCAGAAGGTAAGTCCCATAATGGTCAGAAACATTTGAACATGGCTTAGCCACAGCCTAGGGGATGTTTCCAGAATGAGATTTTCACTGCAGCGGAGTGTGCGCTGGTACGAAACTTCCTGGCAGATTCAAACTGTGTGCTGGACCGAGACTCGAAGGTAGGAAGGAAGGTACTGGCAGAAGTAATGCTGTGAGGACGGGGCGTGAGTCGTGCTTGGTCAGCGCAGATGGTAGAGCACTTGCCCGCGAAAGGCAAAAGGTCCCGAGTTCGAGTCTCGGTCCGACACACAGTTTTAATCTGCCAGGAAGTTTCGTATCTGCGCACACTCCGCTGCAGAGTGAAAATCTCATTCTGGATTTTCCTTGTAAGGTATGGCTCGCGTGCGTTTATATTTCTCCTGAACCCAATCTGATCTTCCCCGAGATAGTCTTCTACAAGTTTTCCATTATTTCGTAAACAGTTCGTGTCAATATTTTGCAACCACGACTTATTAAGCCGATATTTCGGTAATATTAACACCTGTCAGCACCTTCCTTCTTTGGAATGGGAACTACTGCATTCTTCTTGAACTCTGAGGTCATATGGGCTATCTGATATATCTTGCGTACAGCTGAGAGAAGAATGCGACTATACAGCGCAGAGTTCCAAGAACTGTTCGGCAAAAGTCTGAGCTGGCAGGGTCGTACCTTTTTCCAAATTGGGGTAACGTGGGAATTCGCGAAGGAAGAAGCGCACTTTTCGGGCGGCAACAAACGGCTGTCAGCGGGCGGTGAGCTCACGTCGGCAATTGCCGTGGGACGCACCGCACTTCAGAGGGACGGCGACCGGCCGCCGCGCTGGCGCCGGCGTCGGGACGCCACTCGTCCGTGACAGGCAGTCAGTCGTGTAGCGAGCGGCGCGCGCCGCCGACGTGACAGCACGAGACGAGGCGAGGCGAGGCGGCCGCATTGCGTCACGCCACGCTGCGTCAAACGAGAAGCGCTGACCGGCCCTCCCCCGAGTTAATTGCATCTCGGACATGACTAACGCCTCAAGCAGCCGCCTTCCCAGAAAAAGAACCGGACCGCTGGCCCGGGCCGTCCAGGGTCGCAACCCCGCTAACCTCCGTTGTTTTTGTTTACTTCCCGCTGCGAGGCTCGCGGCTGAGCACGAGTGTGCGGTTTGCAGAGTTGGAGTTGTCAGCCAACTTGTTTTTTTTTCCTCCCGAGAACGATATATACAATAACTCAAAGTAAGAAGGATTTAGTGCAAGTGTTAAATGGAACGAACAGGCTGTTTAGCACAGAAATTTGGGAATAAAAAAAAGGCTTTGTGTATGTGTATGTGTATGTGTATGTGTGTGTGTGTGTGTGTGTGTGAGAGAGAGAGAGAGAGAGAGAGAGAGAGAGAGAGAGAGAGAGAGAGAGAGAGGGGGGGGGGGGGGGGGGGGAGAGGTGGGGGGTGTTCCATAAAATGTATTGTCGGAGTACCGGGAAGAGAAAGAAGCGAATGCGGAATTCGCAGCCTCTGTGGCGTCGGTATAGAAACTGTTTTCAGGACAAAGCAATTCTTGTCATTGTACCAGTCATGTAAGGAACGTTTTGACGCGACGAGCCGCCGTGTAATAGACCTTAATTGTCGACGACAGTATGACGCTTGGCCGGCCGGTGTGTCCGTGCGGTTCTAGGCGCTTCAGTCTGGAACCGCGTGACCGCTACGGTCGCAGGTTCGAATCCTGCCTCGGGCATGGATGTGTGTGATGTCCTTAGGTTACTTAGGCTTAAGTAGTTCTAAGTTCTAGGAGACTGATGACCACAGTTTTTTTTTTTTTTTTAGTAGGACGTTTAAAGCGATTACGAACGGTTATTTATTGTTTATTTGTGCGATTATAAATCGTGTGACAAAATTAAAGATGCCGTCAAGTGTGTGGTTCTTAGTAAATGTTTTCTGTGACAGCAAAAATTTCCGCTCTATTGCAGTTTATGGACATATAACATGAAGCTTGAGTTACAAAATAGTGCACCGTATTTAACAGCGAACGAACGAATATTCATGATCAAGAACTATCAGGCTGACGTGATGATCAGACTCACCTTCAGTTTTGACTGACGAACTCAAATCAACGACTGAGGAAAAATTTCAACAGGACGGGCGTTTCATTGTCGAAGGACTGAGCATGTGCTTTCCTGAAATTTCACGATCAGTTCCTTACCAAATTGTTAGTGGTGACTTGGGCTACAGAATAGTGTGTGTCGGATGGGCTCCTCCACTTTTCATACACAAATGGTTCAAATGGCTCTGAGCACTATGGGACTTAACTTCTGAGGTCATCAGTCCCCTAGAACTTAGAACTACTTAAACCTGACTAACCTAAGGACATCATACACATCCATACCCGCAGGAGGATTTGAACCTGCGACCGTAGCGGTCGTGCGGTCCAGACTGTAGCGTCTAGAACCGCTCGGCCACACCGGCTGGCTTTCATAGACAAAAAAACGAATGAGAGCTGCACTAACTTTTCGCACTCGGTACGATAAGGACGGCGAAGAGTTTTTGAAGCACATTGTTATTGATGACCACGCTTGGATTTCGCGTAAAAGTCTACAAACAAGGTGCCAATCGACTGAATGGTATCATCCACGATTCCCAGCAAGACCAGAGAAATTGTCAGCACCAAAACGATTATGGCCACAGTATTTTGGAACAGAAAGGGCGTCCTACTCTTCGGCGGCCCGCACCTCGTGGTCGTGCGGTAGCGTTCTCGCTTCCCGCGCCCGGGTTCGATTCCCGGCGGGGTCAGGGATTTTCTCTGCCTCGTGATGGCTGGGTGTTGTGTGATGTCCTTAGGTTAGTTAGGTTTAAGTAGTTCTAAGTTCTAGGGGATTGATGACCATAGATTATAAGTCCCATAGTGCTCAGAGCCATTTGAACCTACTCTTCGGCTTCATGGGCAGAGGAGGGACCTTAAAAGCAGGAACTACTGTCAGGCCCTTCACAGACTACGCCGCGCCGTTCGAAACTAATGGCGTGGATCGTTGTCAGCAGCGTTGTGCTTCTTCGCGAAAACGCTCGCCCGCATTCTGCTTGGTTGACAAAGGATCTGCTTCGGCAGTTTAAGTGGAAAGTTTTTGAACATCCACCTTATGCCTGGACCTCGCCCCACGTGATTATCCTCTTTTTCTCAAACTGAAGGATGTTTTTGGCCGGAAAGCACTATGGAAATAACAACGAACTGAAAGAGCACTTGAGTGAGTTCGATAATTTGACGGTAACTGAATACGCAGAAGTCACAGGAAAGTTTGTGGAGCACTGCGAAAAATGTTTAAACTTGAACGGCGACTACGTAGAAAAATAGCCAGGATATCAAAATATGATGTAAAATATGTTTTGCCTGACAGTGTTCGAGCTCTACGGACCAGAGGCTTCAATACGGAATTTCTTTGAGATAGAGGTTGATGGCTCGAGATGTGGGGACAGCATGCGCAGCTTTTACTACATATTCTCTGATCCAGGCATCCTTCCCTTCTTACCTATACTAACTCGTCGAGGAGACGACGACTAAGTCGGTCATCGAATTATCGTGCAGAAAATCGAATCAACAAATTGGCTGAACATATCAAAGCACTTCATTAATTAATCACGTAGAGTAAACCTGATATATTACAGTCTCTACATACATAATATAAGAATAAATAAGATTTTTTAACAAATTATCCACCCTAATGCTGACTCTAGCATGTTACAGGAATGATTTAGCTCGAGGGATTCTGTCAAGGAGACACCAAAAGAGCTGACCATATCGGTAACTCATTCACAGACCAAATTATAATATTGTTTACACCTAGCAAGAAATGTCGCGAGTTCCACATAACTTTCGTTACGTCAGTCACCAGGGTACTTTTTCTATCAGCCATTACGTTTTTCCTCACAGTTGTTATCTCCTACATATCGCCGTGTTCATGTTCGTACCATGTCAGACACATATGCGACATGACGCACAAGTACCCTATAATTTCGGTAATAGCTTAATAACTCTATGCGTGGCAGGAGTGAGGTAGAACCTTTGGATTGTTACTATGTAAGTGCGGAATTGGAGGGGCTCCAAGTTATTCAGGTACCTCTAAAGATTTTAGTGAGCAAATTGCAGACCGCTTTTCACCAAACGTAGAAGAAATGAAGGCAGTTTAAAGTTTCACGTCTCATGGACAACGAAGTCATTCGAGATGAAGCGCAAACACAGACTGAGAAAGTTATGGGAAGGAAATCGGTCCTGCCTTTTTCAAAAGAACCATCTCGGCATCTGCCTTAAGCGATTAAGGAAAACCACGGGAAAGCTAAATGTGGAAGGCCGAGCGATGGAGGGTTTGAACCGCCATCCTTACAGTGCGACTGCAGTGCCTTACAGGAGCGCCACTTCATTCCGTGGCATCAGACGACACATCCCTGTCAGATGCTTTGATGCACTGATGTGTAGCCCCCGTGCAGATGCCGCATAACTTTCCTGTACAATAGTTCTTCGATAGCATCGACATATCGCTCATTAACAGTCTCTCATATTACTGAGTGTTACATCACAATGCCTTTTTCGGAAGAGCAGTGAATGGCTGCAGAAACGGCAGTGACTCAACGATAATTTTCGGCGTTTTTCAGCGTAAAAGGCAGATACTTGTACCTTCTGCCAATCACTTGTGCTGTTCTATCAACTTCAACGTATCAACTTCAACGGCGTCGCTATTTTATCGTCAGGGCCACGATTGATTTTGAAATCACGAGCTGTGTTCGCAGAGTTGGTAATGTATAGCGTCGATTGAACCACTTGCCACAGGCCAATTGTATCACTTACTGAAAGCACCTTCTCATTAACAGTGAACTACTTTCTGATTGCTGCGTCAGCAGGAGCCAATTGTCCACATTACTTCCATGAAAAGCGCGCAAAATGTCACGGCCACCCGTTATTTCTTCCGTGAAGTCAGAAGACAGATTTACAACTCTTCCGGATATGAGAAATCTGAAGCCCATTCCTCGTCTCAGACATACCGCAAGAAAGAAACAACCCTGTTCTCGCTGTTGCCACTTTGTTCATTTGTAGTGATTGAGATACAATAAGTAGAAACTTAATCATAAAAAAGCGACGACCGAGGAGGAATTCAAGTCACTATCTCAGTAACAGCGGTTGCCCTGTGAGCAAACCAAACGCTTACTAATTTATATTATGACTGTCTCAGCCATCACAGACTTCTTTTTCCTTCGATGTTTCTTTTTTCTCATTTGCTTTTTATTTAATTTTTGAACTGTTATATCCAAAATACTCCAAAGCTTCATTCTTCATATGGATGAGATAGGTTTCAGGCCCAACCAAGTGTTATGAGGTAAAGTTGTCTCCATCTCGGAAGTTTGTTTCAACACCGCGGAGTTTACCAGCCATGGGCGTATTGGAACTGCCCTTGTCCTCGATTTCCTCCGATCACTGATCTGAC
Organism: Schistocerca americana; assembly: GCF_021461395.2. Lineage (NCBI taxonomy): Eukaryota > Metazoa > Arthropoda > Insecta > Orthoptera > Acrididae > Schistocerca > Schistocerca americana. Next base: position 468,199,929 of record NC_060126.1, read on the forward strand.
TTACTCATTTAGTTATAGGGTGTCTTACAGTTTAAAACTGACTCTCAATCGCATGCGTACCGAGCGAGGTGGCGCAATGGTTAATACACTGGACTCAAACCCGGGAGGACGACGGTTCAAACCCGAGTCCGGTCATCCTGATTTCGGTTTCCCGTGATTTTCCTAAATCGGCCCAGGCAAATGCCGTGATGGTTCCTTTGAAAGGGAACGGCCGATTTTCTTCCCCATCCTTGAAACAATCCTATCTTGTGCACCGTCTCTATAACCTCGATGTCGACGGTACGATCCTAATATTCTTTCCTTCTTTTTCACACGTTCCCAGAGGTGAAAGAAACCACACATTACAGAAAAAACTAGGATCGATGATTGAAGCCCAAATATTTGTACCTATAGTCTGCCACCTACTCAAATACGAACCTCTACTACTCACGATGCATATCAATGACCTGGTGGCCAATGTCGAAAATTCCAAATTGTTAGAGGACGATGTTTCTGTGTTTTAATGCAACTAGCGTGGAGGAGGAATGACTCTTGTTGTAGGGAATGGCAGCTGACACAAAAGTAAACTTGTGGCGTATTGACCATAAATAGGTAGAAGCTCATTACTTTCAAAGTGATTCTTTCACTCTGCAGCGGACAATTTACTGCTTAATTAAACCAATGGTAATCAATCAATGGAAACTGTCATAACCGTAAAATATGTAGGAGAATGGCCAGCATTGATTTAGATGGGAGAACCACGTACACCTATTTGTAGACTTGGCAGACGGAAATTCACTACCAGAATTCGCCCACTAAGGAGGTACCTCGCATACTGTCGTTCGAGTGATTACTGGACCTTTCTTGCCCTTTTGCAACCCTTACCATGTTTACTTAAAACGAGTGCCGAGATGGCACCTACGGACCAATTTCGTTCCCCATCCTGGCCCAATACGAGCTAGTGCTTCGTCTCTAATGACCTTGCCGCCAACGGGACGTTAAACTTGATCGTCCTTCCTTCCAATACTACCAGGAAAGCACCGCGGTTTTCAAGGAACCTTCAGGTTAAGGGCAGTTTACCTTTAATCCCACTATCTGAGGCTCGAGAGATAGCTACGGGCAAATAAACATTTCAGAAAATACAAATCTTAGATGAGATATAAATCGTAGCTGATTCATGTTCCCGTTAAAATTATTCTTCATGTACGCCACTACTGCATCGTTGAATAAGAACGAAAATGAGCAAGACAATAGAAACCGTTAACGTACAGGCTGACCCAAACGTCCGTTAACATTTGAAAATGCATTAATTCACGGAATAATGTAGGTAGAGAGGTAAAACTTGCTACACATGCCTGAAATGACATGAGCTTCTCTCAAAACAAGAAAGGAGTGCAAAGCTGGCAAACAGTTGGCACTGGACAGCAACACGTCAGCGACGCCGCGGGTGCGAGCTACGCCGATATGTTACGGTCTCGTATCATTCCTAGCCTGGCTGATAAACACCTGGTGGAAGGCACGGCTTTTATGCAGGGTGGCGCTCCAGCCCATCTTGCTACACGTGTGAAATATCTCTTTTCGCACATCGTTTAGTGATGATCGTGTGATAAGTCGCCACTTCAGTTATGCCCCTAACTCCCCACGCCTCAATACGCGTGATTACTGGTTGTTGGGTTACCTGGCAATGCAAGGCTAGCGCGATCGTTCGACGTCATCAGAGACGCTAAAAGCCAACATCCGACGGCAACTTCTGACCATACCTACTGATATGTTGTACAGTTCACAACATCGTACCGTGAACACAGGTGCTGTTGATGAATGACGGCCGACATGTTGAGCATTTGTTATAAAGAACATCGTCTTTGATTAAAAAATCAATTGTTATGCTAATCATTGCTTTTGTTTCATATGAAGCGCCATTTGTTGGTTGTGCGTAAATTTTTACCTCACTACTTACATTATTCAGTGAAGTACTGAATTTTCAGCCGGCCGGAGTGGCCGTGCGGTTTTAGGCGCTACAGTCTGGAGCCGAGCGACCGCTACGGTCGCAGGTTCGAATCCTGCCTCGGGCATGGATGTCTGTGATGTCCTTAGGTTAGTTACGTTTAATTAGTTCTAAGTTCTAGGCGACTGATGACCTCAGAAGTTAAGTCGCATAGTGTTCAGGGCCATTTGAACTGAATTTTCAAATATTGACGAACTTTTACGTCACCCAGCATTTCTTTCGATTTCCACGCAAATATTTGTCTCAAACAAAGTGAGCAAATGGAAGGAGAGTAGTGAACGAAATGAAATTTCGCGCGTTGAGAGGGTATGTGATGCTATTTCAGTGATCATATAATTGAGCCAAATTTACACAGAACTTGGCAGTATAAGAGCTTTTATCAACATGACGTTGAACCACCTCTGTTATGGATACGGGTATCGATTCAGTTGGGAGAGGCGTTGCATCCTCTTCTCAGTAAAGATGTAACTGATGTAACAGTAAAGATGTAACTGTCGTAACTGGTACTGGGTGCTGGCATAAGGACGAAGTTGACGTCCGAGCTGGTCCAACACGTATTCTATGGGGAACAGGTCTTTGGATCTTGCTGGTCACGGGAGTACCGCAAAACTACGCAGACAATTCACAGGCGCGAGAGGTAACACATGAGGACGCAGGATGTCCGTGACGTCTCGTTGTGCCGACAGAGTTCCCTCTGCCACTACCGGTCGTAACCTGAAATCATATCCGATGCATACCCACACCGTGACGCCAGGAGTAATACCGTCTCGCCTGTCCAATACACTGGAAGACTGGAATCTCTCCTCAGGTCACCGCCACACCCGTCGACGGTGGTCTTCCGGGGTCTATCAGAACCACGACTTAATGCTGAACACAGTGCGACGCGACGCCGTTCATCAGCACTCCATCAGCCGTTTGCGTTCTGTTAACGGCAGACTACGCACGGGATGGCAATGCCCTAGGTCACCTGCTGCTGCTGATCTCCCGCCAACGGTTGCGCGCTGACATAGAATGTTGCAGGGAATAGTTACTTGTTCTCGGATGGCAGGCACAGCTGTGAAGGGGTCACGATATGTTTGCCGCACAATATGGCGATCCTCCCTTGTGGTGGTCAGAGGTAGTCGACTGGACCTTGACGGCGACTATGCCTGCCCTCACACTCCCATGCAGACCAACACTGAGTCAGTGTCACATCCTAATCCCCCCAAAATTTGGGTAATGTACGATTCCAGCAGCCAGCCAAATGGAGACCCACAATGGGGCCACTGACAACACTGTCAGGTGCTGAGAACGCTCAGGTATGGGCCATCTCCGTGTGCCTGACAGAGATCACTCAATTCAGGCTGTACATAAAGCCCGGGATCACTTTCAATTGTTTACTGCACAAGAACCAAACATTGTACAGATATCATACATATGTCATTTTGAAGAGAAACCTTGAAAGTGTTTTTTCCCCACAGCGTAGTTCGGTAATTTGCCGATAGTCAGCGCTAGTCGCAAACATGGCGAGTTCAGGTGCGGAGCGAGCTTTCTGTGTCTTGGAGTTCGACAAAACCAAGTGTGCTACAGCTGTTCAACCGATGTTTAGAACCAAGTACGGTAAGAATACACCAACAAGGAAGGCCATTTACCAGTGGCACAACAAATTCGTTACGACGGGTTGCTTGTGCCCGGCAAAGAGAAGCGTACGTCCCAGTGTGAGTGAAATGAATGTGCAACGCCTACGAGAGACATTCATGTGGAGTCCAAAGAAATCTGTGCGTCGTGCATCCTGTGAATTCGAAATGGCTCCAATGACAGTGTGGAAAGTCCTGTGACAGAAGCTATGAAACCATTCAAATTGGGGCTAGTGCAGAAGCTCAATGACGACGACAAAGTCAAGCGTTTTGAGTTTTGTTCGCAGTTGCAACAATTGAATGAGGATGGGGATGGCATTGTTGATAGCTTAATTTTTAGCGACGAAGCCACTTTTGACACTAATGGGAAAGTGAACAGGCATAATTGTCGAATCTGGGGTACAAAGCATTTGAGCGTGCACTGCATTTGAGCGTGATTCCAGAAATGTAAATGTTTTTTGTGCCTTGTCACGTCGAAAACTGTACGGGTCATTCTTCTTCGCCGAGAGCACTGAAACTAGCTATTTCTACTTGGACATGTTGCAGAAATGGCTGATGCCTCAAACGCAATCGGACCCTCCGTTCATCTTTCAGCAGAATGGGGTCCACCCCATTTTCATCGTGAAGTTCGTGGGTACCTGTACACAGAGCTGCCGCATCGATGGATCGGCCGTGCTACAGAAGGGGACAGCTGCTTCCTGAAATGACCTCCCCGATCACCAGATCTCACTTCGTGTGAGTTTTCCTGTGGGGACACATTAAAGATCTGGTGTATGTACCGCCTATACCACGTGATGTAGCAGAGCTCCGGGAGAGAATACGGGAAGCGACTGCCACAGCCGACGATGCCATGCTAGCACGGGTATGGCAAGAATTAGATTACCGTATTGACGTCTGCCGGGTCACTCATGGTTCGCATATAGAATGTTTGAAAAAAAAAAAAAAAACAACTTAGAGTTTCTCTTCAAAATGCAATATGTATGAAGTCTGTACAATGAAATGATCGTATGACATTTTTTGGCCTGGATATCCCCTTGGGGGTTCGGCCGCCGTATTGGAACTCCTTTTACTTGACGCCACTTAGGTGACTTGCGTGGCAATGATGATGAAAACGATGGTGAAGCACACACAACACACAGTCCCCTGCCGGGAATCGACCCCGGGCGACCTTGCGTCGTCGGCTATAACGCTACCGCTGCGCTACGGAGGCGTACTATCTGTACAATGTTTAGCCGTTGTGCAATAAATAATTGAAAGTGCTCTCGGACTTAATGCACACCCTGCATGAGACACTGTTCATGCTCCCTTATATACCCCACCAGGCCTGGTTACAACAGCAAACACAAGCACCACTAATGCTCTCTGGTTACGTTCTACCTGTTGCAGACAATTGCGGAAATGGAACTTTTATCATTTACAAACCCGCCGATGGTCTCTAAGTACACAGGGTTACACTCACATTCGACCGTGCCTACGGCTACAATATATACTCCGCAAGCCACGGTAAGGTGCGTGGCGGAGGGTACCCTGTACAACTACTAGTCATTTCACTTGCCTGTTACACTCGCAAACAGAGCGAGAAAAAGCGACCGTGTGAGTTTCCCACGAGCGGTGTTTCGATGTTTTCTAAAACAATGCTGATTTGTGGAGAGAAGCTTCTCCCTGTCAAGGAAATTCATTATATTCAAACTGAGAATATGTTCAAGGACACTGTAGCAAACCCATGTTGAGGATATTGATCTGTAATTTCTGGGTGCTTGACTTTTTTTTATGAGGCAGCGTATATTCGAATCTAGAAGCAATTTACTGGCTTCAATTACTTTTCGCCAACAATACTTCCAACAAGCCGATGTATCCAAGCTCTGCTAAAGGCGTCTGCATACCGAGCAAGTTCTCCCTCACCAAATCACGACACGCGGCAAGCGAACGTAAAAATGACCCGAGTCAAAATCTACGCCCGCGTACGGGAACGCTTTTTCCAATATTTTTGTTGGCTTTACGAATCAGGCCGGCCAGTGTGGCCGAGCGGTTCTATGTGCTTCAGTCTGGAACCGCGCGACCGCTACGGTCGCAGGTTCGAATCCTGCCTCGGGCATGGATGTGTGTGATGTCCTTAGGTTTAAGTAGTTATAAGTTCTAGGGGACTGATGACCACAGATGTTAAGCCCATAGTGCTCAGAGCCATTTGAACCATTTACGTATCACTGGTCCCCGACTCACCCACACCCAACGGGGCACACTAGTTGCTCTCATCGCCGAGAGGTCCCTGACGATCAGCGCGGTCCACCGAAATACTTGGGCTCCGCGAGTGGGAAATCCCGCTCATAAGCTGCGCTGCGCTTTGCGGAACACCCGCAGCGCGCCCGATGACTGGCGGCAGATGTTATTCCGGCTTTTAGCCGGAAAACGACGTTAGCGCACGGTCGGACAGAGGGCCGCTTTCCGCGCGCCGAACGCCGCCTTTGATCGGAGCTAAATATACGTCAGCGATGGAGCCGTCGCCGATTCGCGGGTCACGCGGGCGCCGGCGCGGCTGAAATACGGCGGCAGACTCGCGGTGGGCCGCGACGCTAATAGCCGGCGGCGGCGGCGTCGCGACGGAGCGTATTCTGGGACTCTGACGGACGCGCAGTGCTGCTGCCGCGGTGGCCGCGCTCACCGCTGTCAGCGTCGCCGTCGTCTGACAGCCGGGGACGCACTAGCGCCCCAGGCGGCAACAAAGCCAGTCCTCATTTAAGTTACATGTGTCACACGGTTGTCTGTTCTCAATTACTTTTCTACGAAACGGTTACTACATTTATGGGCCCCCAAGAGTTACTAAAATATCAAGAGACTTGACTGATCGTAAAATAAATGTAAACAATACCAGAACCCATGGCATAAATAGCAAAAGCTAACATGGCTTCTCTCTAAATCTTGTTCTTCTTATATCTTCTACGTTCTACACTGAAGCGCCAGAGAAACTGGTATTGGCACGCGTATTCAAATACAGAGGTATCTAAACAGGCAGAATACAGTGCTGCGGTCGGCAACGTCTATGTAAGACAACAAGTGTCTGACGCAGTTGTTTACGCCGATGACACCGCCTTCCTTGCCCTCGCCCTCACCCTGCAGCGCTCCCAACACCTTCTCCAATCCCATCTTGACCGGTTCACCGCTTGGTGCAACCAGTGGTTGCTGCAGGTCAATCCGTCTAAGACCCAGGCGATCATTCCGTCTCCTCGGCTTCTACGTCACCATTTATGGCCGTCCTACCGCCTTCACTCCCACCCTTAAGTACCTTGGCGTCACCCTTGACCGTCGCCTCTCCTTGACTCCCCATTTCCGGACAATCCAAGCCAAGGCACGCTCCCGACTCCGTCTCCTCAAGCTCCTCTCTGGCCGCACATGGGGTCTGGACGCCTCCACCGTCCTCCACACATATAAGTCCCTCATCCGCCCTATCGTCTGCTACGCCCACCCTGCCTGGATCTCCGCCCCTCCTACCTCTTACAAATCCCTTCAAATCGTAGAACGCCATGCTCTCCACCTCGCCTATCGCATCCGTCTCCCCTCCCCCACGCGGATCCTGTACGACCTTATTCCGTTCCCACACCTCCCCCTTTTCCTCGAACGGATATGGATCCTCTACACCTCCCGTAAACTTGATCCCCCTCACCCACGTGACTCTCCCATCCTCTCCCACCCACGTCCGCTGCCGCACCTGTATTCCCACGTCCCACCTGCTCTCCATCTCTCCACTCTCCTTACTCTTTCCCAAGGTAGCTTCCACCAGCTCCCCCTCCCTGATGATGCCCTCCTCCCCTCCATTTACCCCTCCTCTCAACTTTGATCCTCCTCTTCCACTTCCTGTGCTTTTCCCTCAGGTCACCCTCTCCCCTTCCTCCTTTCCTCCCCCCTCCTCTCCACAGACTTCCCCTACCCCCATACCTTCTTTCCCCCCCCATCTCCTCTGCCCCCTGGCATCTCCACTCTCCCTTCTCCCCCACCTTTTTTTCCCCTTTTGGCAGGTCCCCGGAGTCGCACACGTCACGCGAACATTAGCGCGCCGGAGATCATCGCCATCAGTTTTGTGTGTGTGCCGTCGTATTAGTGCTTCAGTGTGTTTCGCCGCACACGCTCCATCGTTCACGTGTGTCATCTCAATCATCAGTGTTTGTGCACAGTGCTGACAGTCTTTTGTTTTTCTTTGCGTGTGTTTTTTTAACTACTGTGTCTACTGTTTTTTGTCCACCGTTATGTTATGTTATTTCTGTGTCTTCATTGCTTTTCACTGTTCAAAATGGCTCTGAGCACTATGCGACTTAACTTCTGAGGTCATCAGTCGCCTAGAACTTAGAACTAATTAAACCTAACTAACCTAAGGACATCACACACATCCATGCCCGAGGCAGGATTCGAACCTGCGACCGTAGCGGTCACGCGGTTCCAGACTGAAGCGCCTTTAACCGCACGGCCACACTGGCCGGCGTTTTTCACTGTTTGTATTGCCTGTGGCTGAAGGGCGGCGTAAAACTGCCGCTACCAGCCCACCTTGTGTAAGGTGTAAAATGACAATAAAGGAAAAAAATGCAGTTGTTAGATCGGTTACTGCTGCTACAACGGCAGGTTATCACGATTTAAGTGAGTTTGAACGTGGTGTTACTGTCGGCGCACGAGCGATGGGACACAGCATCTGCGAGGTAGCGGTGAAGTGGGGATTTTCCCGTACGACCATTTCACGAGTGTACAGTGAATCTCAGGAATCCGGTAATACATCAAATCTCCGACATCGCTGCGACCGGAAAAAGAACCTGCAAGAACGGGATCAACGACGACTGCAGAGAATCGTTCAACATAAGAGAAGTGCAACTCTTCCGCAAATTGCTGCAGATTTCAATGCCGGATCATCAACAAGTGTCAGCATGCGAGCCATTCAACTAAACACACTGGTATGGTCTTTCGGAGCCGAAGGCCCACTCGTGTAACATTGATGACTGCACGGCACAAAGCTTTAGACCTCGGCTGGGCCCCGCAACCCCGACATTGGACTGTTGATGGCTCTGAGCACTATGGGACTTAACTGCTGTGGCCATCAGTCCCCTAGAACTTAGAACTACTTAAACCTAACTAACCTAAGGACATCACACACATCCATGCCCGAGGCAGGATTCGAACCTGCGACCGGAGCGGTCACGCGGTTCCAGACTGAAGCGGCTTTAACCGCACGGCCACACCGCCCGGCCGGACTGTTGATGACTTGAAACATGTTGCATGGTCGGACAAGTCTCGTTTCAATTTGTATCCAGCGGATGAACGGGTATGGAGACAACCTCATGAATCCATGGACTCTGCATCCCAGCAGGGGACTGTTCGAGCTAGTGGAGACTCCGTAATGGTGTGGGGCGTTGCAGTTGGAATGATGTGGGGCCCCTGATGCGTGTAGATACGACTCTGAAAGATAACATGTACGTAAGTATCCTGTCTGATCACCTGCATCCATTCATGTCCATTGTGCATTGCGACGGACTTGGGAAATTCCAGCAGGACAATGCGACACCCCACACGTCCAGAATTGCTACATAGTGGCTCCAGGAGCAGTCTTCCGAGTTCAAACACTTACGCTGGCCACCAAACTCCCCACACATCAACATTATTCAGCATATCTGGGATGCTTTGGAAGGTGCTGTTCAGAAGAGATCTCCATCCCCTCGTACTCTTACGGATTTATGGACAGCCCTGCTGGACTCATAGTGTGACTTCTCTCCAGTAGTGCTCCAGAGATTAGTCGAATCGGTACCACGTCGTGTTGCGGCACTTCTGCGTGCTCGAGGGGGCCCTACACGATATTAGGCAGGTGTACCAGTTTCTTCGGCTCTTCAGTGTATCTACTTCGCTATCTTGTATCTACATATACGGGAAGTTTCAGATGAAGTGTATGCCTCTGTAACTTACAAAATACACTAAGGTGACAAAAATCATGGGATACCTCTTAACATCGTGTGGGACCTCCTTTTGCCCGGAGTAGTGCAGTAACATGGAACCAACGAGTCGTTGAAAGTCCCCTGCAGAAATGTTGAACCATGCAGCCTCTATAGCCTTACGAACTGCGAAAGTGTTGCCGATGCAGGATTTTGGGCTCGAACTGACCTCTCGATTATATCCCATAAATGTTCGACTGGATTCATGTCGGTCGATCTGGGTGGCCAAATAATTCGCTCCAATTGTCCAGAATGTTCTTCAAACCAATCGCGAAAAATTGTTGTCCGCTGACATGGCGCACCGTTGTTTGGGAACATAAAGATGCACGAATGGCCGCACATACGCTCGAAGCAGACGAACATAAGCATTTCCAGTCAATGATCGGACATGTCCGAAAGATCAGACACCACTCATACAGATGCATATGACCCGTGAAGGCAAGTGTGGTCATTCAGCGCAGGACATTCTACACTCGACCTCGTGCGGGACTTCGAGTGATGCGACGAGCAAAAACGAGAAAAAACGGCTAGGGAAAGCTACTCCGGTAGTGTGCGGCAAATGGAAGGGGGAGGCGTGCTTGGGTAGTCCGAGCAGTTGCGACTAACCACTGTGCCAAGGTGGCGTGGTTGGTTAACGCATCTGTCTGGTAAGCAGGAGACGCTGAACATCGGCCTTGGCACAAATTTTCATTTGTCGCGAATGACTTCCTTCACAGCCCGAATGCGGCAGAGATCTGAATTTCTCCTTTCTGAACATATTCTACGTCCGACTGCGGGATCAAACGCAGAAAATGTGTCTGTTCTTTCGGACATGTCCAAACGAACAGACGCCACGCATACATGTATTCTGTATGTTTGTGGTAGCTAAGTGACTGCTAAGTAAAGACAGGACATTAATAGTTTCATGAAGAATGTCTACTACACCTACTTTGGTACAAGGCTTGGTGATCAAGGCAAAAGTTGGACTCCGCACAAGGTATGCCGTACATGTGTTGAAGGACTCAGACTGTGCAAAAATGGGGAGAGAAAATTAATGCCTTTTGCGAATCCTACTGTTTGGAATGAGCTGCAAAATCATACGATTGTAATTTTTCACATGGTTAATGTTGAAAGTCATAACACAAAAAGTAAGAGGATATAAAATATTCTTTCAACGGCCTTATGACCAGTACGCGTAATGAATCTCTTTCCCTGCTCCAATTCCAGCTACCATTCTTGAAGATTTGCAACAGGAGAGCAGCCAGGAAAAGTATGATTACAAGCCGGAAGAAGATTCTGCAACAGAATCATTAAGTCAAAACGAGCAAATTATTTAACTTGTGGCCTGAATCTGATAAAACATGCCAACGAATTACTTCGGTCAAATCTGAAAGCAAAACAGCTTCTACCTGCCGGAGAATTACTCCCTTGGTACAGGAACAGAGAAAAGGATTTAATGCAATTTTTTAAAGAATAAGACCAGATTTTTTTTTTCGTGATATAGAGGATTTACTGACTTCCTTCAATGTGTTCTGCATGGTGCTACGCTCCATTTCAATAGTGGTTGGTAACTCTTCCTGTGACAGATGGTTCTAACTGTCCATTTTAACTAACGACAGGTGACTTATTTACAGTAATTAGTAACACACACACTGACAGACCACGAACGGATAAGCTTCAGTTCACACTTAATACCGCTTAAGTAACACGCAGCTTTCTTTACAAAAAAAAAAAAAAAAAAAATAAAAAATAAAAAATGCCACATGTGTTACGTTAAAGATGCTGCACCGTAGAAAAGGCGAGTCTCTACTTTTAATTCCGAAAAGATAAATCAAATATCTGTTACGTGTCGGAAAAAAGTGCTTATAACGCAATGTGTGTGTGAATACTCAAGGAGGTAAAAAAACATATTTCGAGCCAAGAGAACTTAAAGAACACGTTTCCACGGCAAGTAGTAAAAAAAAAATCGAAATTTATATTCCGGAGCTCTAAAACTACCGTCAATAAACTTCCACACAAGTTCAGCGTTCGAAGCAAGCTTGATTTAGCACGCACTAAAACAAGATGGGAAAAAAGCTCCAGGCTTTGCAGCAAGCAAGAGAGGTGCAGAAATCGACAAAAAAGGGGAGGATGAAGCTTGAAGCAACTGCATCCATGTAAGACGTCTTTCACTTTCTGGAGATACCGGTTTCAGAAAAAGATACAAAGCAGTAAGGTAATACGATGGCTGCCACTGTGCGTTTCCCGTTCTACAACTGCGCTGCCGCATTACAGGGGAAAAGCCGCAATGGGTTGCACTTCTTTATTTTACATATCGACTGCAGATACGCCCTTGCCTGCTATCATTTTGTTTTCTTCTACAATGCTGTGTGGAACATGATATGTCGTTAAGTGTAACAATTTTTGGTGTATTTTGACAATTCCTACGGCGTCGAAATTAGGTAGGGCCTAACTGCTAATAATGAAATAAGGGGAAAAAAATCAAAACATCTAAAGTCCTCGACCTCCAGTTAAATAAAACCTTCACATTGTAATACGAGGCCCCTCTCCATCAATAGCCAACGCAATGCAAACCATCTCCCAGTGTTTCAAAAATGCTCGACAAAATGTATACATAAAGAACTAGTCAAACAATATTTAGAAGCCAGTACATAGCGGGTTTCTATTTTATTCTTTATCTTGTTTTCTTATTAAGTAATAAATAAGAATCGACACTACTTCTCTCATGAATGTTTTCACTGTTGAAACAGTTTTCAGGTTTTTATCTATTTGCATTTTAGCATGTATACAAGGCAGCCAAACAGTTGCCATAAATGGTGGTTTTCAAATAAACGTTACCGGGGTTTCGACGGATTTAAGCCCGTCTTCTTAAGAAGGACAAACGAATTTCACATCAGTAATTCATTCAGTAAAAGCTGTCTCCATATAACATGCATCGGCGACGGTCTGCATGTCTATTTGTGAAAATTGCGGCCCCTAGAATCAAGGCCTTGTCACATTAGTAAAACCAATCACTTAAAATAACAGACCGAGTTAGTAGTTATATTCCGACACATGTCACGTAGCTGCTAACATGGTCTTTTACTTTAAGTGATTGGTTTTACTAATGTGACAATGCCTTGATTCTAGGGGCCTTAATTTTTTACATACAACATACAGACCGTTGCCGATAAATGTTATGTGAGGACAGCTTTTACTGAATTAGTTGCTAATCTGAAATTTGTTTGTCTTCCTGAAGAAGACGGGTTTTAATCCGTCGAAACCATGGTAAAGGTTATTTTAAAACCACCTTTTATTGGAACTGGTTGACTGTCTATCATACCTGCTGTTCTGTAACCCTGTAACTGTTCCTGCAGTGCAGCCATGTTCAAAATATTTGCATTTTATTTATGCACAGTGTAGGCTCCTTCTTTGTCCTGGCACTATAAAAACGAAACATTTTTCGTTCTGAGAATTTTGCTCTCTCATATGAGAGAATACTAATTGGAAAAATCATCAATTCCTCATACAACCTTCTCAATACGCCACTACAACAAAGCAAACAACACAATACAAATTAAGAAGAAACAAAACGCATTACTATAACATCAGCGAACGCAGCGTGAACAGATAAACTTGCACGAGGGGCACTACAAAAGAAATCCACTGTCTTCTTTTAATTTATTTTCCATACTCTCACATTTTTACAGCCTGCTGATACATTCTTGGGAGACAAAATGTCATTTCCCTACACATTCTGTCCCTTTCAGGTGCGTTACGCAACCGCGGAACTCAGGCGTGTATACCGTCACTGTACAAGTCAGGATCAGAAAGTTTGAGGCACAGTTTATCAGCTGTCACGAGAGAATCATCATCTTCAAATCTCGTTCAGCGAGAGGATTCCTTCGGTTTACCGAAGACTTGGTAATGTAACGGTCCCAAATCGCGGTGGGCAACACCACGCTGAATTCCAGCATTACCGATGGAGGGCGTCACGAAGTTGTAAGTCATTTTCAGCCAGGTGTCCGGATAGTTTTGATTATATTGTGTATGTGCCTTTTTGCTAGTAGGTAGCAGTAGCACAGTGGCTAACGCCCCGGCTTCACACTTTTGCGCCCCGTGTTCGAAACCAGATTATTATTTTTTATTCTCGTTTTTGACTGATTAACCGTTGTCAAGAGAAGATTACTATACGAATGTCTTTCAATGTTTACTGCAATAACGTTGTCCTTATTCGTCTACTAATTTTACCATGAATGAATTAAAAAGAAAAAAAGACAGTAAGTGAAAGGAAAAAATTATTTGAAATTGTTTTCGGTGCATTCCTGTGGTGTATTATGATTCATAATCAACTGATAGCGCCAGTTTTCGGAAAACTGATTCGTTATGCGTGGTTTGCCACGCAATGTTAACGACGTTTATTTTCCGAGTGAGAATCATACGAAGAAATGTCGCTGTGGCACAACTGTCTTAGCGCGATGCTCGTATTTTTACGAATTTCTATGTTTCGAATGTTCTTATGACCGGCATCATCCAAGGGAATGCACCAAATCTTCCTGAAGAATAATCATAAGAATAAAATATAAGAATTAAGAAGTGAGATAACAATGAAATATAAGAATATGAGAATTATAAAGATTAATATATCGTAAACATATATTGTATAACAAATGTCTGACACTTGCTGTGAAACACAGTTGTAATATTACAATTAAAATGACGCCGTTGTAAGTGCTAATTTGATAAGAAACACTGACGTAGTGACCTTCATCGTGTTTCGAACACGGGACACAAAAGTGAGAGACTGCGACGCTAGCCGCTGTGGCAATAGTTGGCCTGAGCTTGAAGCGAAAATTTTGACGGTCGTATTCTCAGAAACTATGGAGTATCTACGGATAAGCCGAGACACGTGTTCGCTTATTTTCAGTCCTCTTCCAATGAGCCAATTTTCTGGGAAATCGGCCGTGTTCTCCTCGTCAGACCAGAAAATTGCTAGTGTAGAACGGGGCTGGGTCAGCGGAGTCTGCCAGGTCGGAGCGCGTGGCGGCGTAGGTCAGTCAAGCCGGGCGCCACCTGCGCCGGTGCAGCTGGGTGTATAAAAGGCCGTTGCCCCTGTCTGGCCGGAAGCCGCTGGCACGGCCGCCGCCCGCATTCCGCCAGGGCGAGGGGCGGCGAGCCAGCAACGAGCACATGCGGAAGGAAGCGCCGCAGCCGGAGGGCTCTGCAGTTATACCCACTAGGAGAACGGCTCACCTCCACCCTAACGGCTCTCCTCCACCCTACTAAAACTACCGTAGGCTAGTGTTGACTATCGTTAAGAAAGCGTTGACTACGGTAGTTTTCCCAGTAACCGCGGTACCTGTACGTTAGGTGTGTTGCATACCTACCGGGCGTTACCTCATTTCGATCGCCTTGTTTGCGTATGCGATCAGTCTCTTGCTTGGTTCGCCTAGAAACCAGAAACGGTGAACCATCTAGAAACTGAGTGCGGGTGTATAAAGGGCTGTGTAAATCACAGAACATGTTTCTTCTGTATAGCTGTTCTCTAGTCTGTTACTTAAATATAGCAGTATTTATAGCAAAATTAAAACTGTCAATGTTTAAGTCTCGCTTTATTCGATAAATGTTGATTTGTAATGTGAGACAGGGAGAGAGATGCTGTAAAAAAAGTAAAGAAAACAATAAAGATTTATCACATAGCGCTAGAAAACGCTATTTCCTCAACAAAAAGGTAAAATAAAAATAACCGCAAAACCAGCATATATCAAACATCTCTTCAGTACTTCGAGCTTATATAAAATGTATTTCTGTTATTCATAGCCGGCCGGAGTGGCCGTGCGGTTCTAGGCGCTGCAGTCTGGAACCGAACGACCGCTACGGTCGCAGGTTCGAATCCTGCCTCGGGCATGCATGTGTGTGATGTCCTTAGGGTAGTTAGGTTTAATTAGTTCTAAGTAATAGGCGACTGATGACCTGAGAAGTTAAGTCGCATAGTGCTCAGAGCCATTTTTCTGTTATTTATAAGCACTTTCGCACTTATAAATAGTAACAGAAAACTTTTGCCTTTGATCATGATAAAGAACGTGCTACTGAGTACAAAATAACAAAGATCATATACATTTTTTTATGTTACTGCAGGTAAACAGTGCTTGCATCAAAAGCAATTGCTTTGGTTACGTTAAAGCGCAGAAGTTACGCGATCAATAATTTTTATTGGTTATAAAATGCAATTTGTATTCTTCGACGATACAAAACACTCAATGGACTAACACTGAACGATATGCGGTTCTAATTATCTGCAAAACAAACAAAAAACAAAGAACGTCGTCCGCTCCTAGTTTAGGTCACACATCTTTACTTGTATTTCTTTCCTTATCAGTGCTACCGATACTACCAGTAATCCTGCCATTTACTACGTCATTTATATACCAAAACAACTGAACAGTAGTTTTGGTACAGCGCAACTTACTCTCCTTAAAAGCGGAGGGCGGCAAGATTTCCTGAATACACAGACCTTTAGCGTCAAACTGAACAGAATGGACCGCACGGGCTGTGTTACATAAGATTGATAATCATGAAAATTTAAGAGTTTAAGATCCTGAACGAGAAGTAGCGGTTGAGAAGGGAGTGAGACAGTCTTGTAGTCTATAGCTGATGTTCAATCTGCATACTGAGCAAGTAGTAAAGGCAACCAAGGAAAAATATGGTGAAGCAATTAAAGTTCAGAGAGAAGACATAAAAACTTTGACGTCTGCCGATCACATTGCAATTCTGCTAGAGGCAGCAAAAGACTTGGAAGAGCAGATGAGGGGAAGAGACAGTGCCCTGAAAGGAGGATACGACACGGTAAAGGCAGTAGATGAGTCTTGCTGTTTGGGCAGCAAAGTAAGTGATGACGGCCAGAGCAGAGAAGACATAAAATACAGACCGTCAATAGCAAGAAAAGCGCTTCTGACGAAGAGAAATTTGTTACCATCGAATAAAAATTTAATTGTTAAGGAAGTGTTTTCTCGAGATATTTGTCCGAAGTGTAGCCGTGTTAGGAAGTGGGCGATAAGCAGTCCAGACAAGACGATAACAGAATCTTTTGACACATACTGTTGCAGAAGAACGCCGAAGATTAATTACATGGTGAACCGATATACTGTACAAAGTATTAAAACGTGTGACGAAAAGTGAGACAGAAAAAAAAGTAAAACGAAAATAGTAAAAAACTCTGAAAATGCACGAGCAATTAGCTCTCATAATGCTAATTTACAATAAAATGAAATAATACTGGTACAAACAGACTCTAGAAGATAACAGTATAGTATCGCTATGATAATAGATTATTCTTTTACTCGCTGACCAAAGAAACTAAAAAGACCAGCGTTATTACTCACTCTTTGTAGTATTCTCGAAGCTAACACACGCTGCGGCGGCCATTAGGCATTGTAAGTTGTAAATTTTAAATAATATATCATAATGTATGCTGATTATGTGTTTTTCCTTCATATGCCGAGTGACCTTCATGCACAAATAAAAATCGACCATTCTTGGCAGTCATCTTGCGTAGCAAAAATTTCATTATAAATTTCATTGCGTCCCGTCATCAACGGACGCTTTAAAAGACTTGTACCATAATTATTAAGGAAAAGAAAGTGAAAATACTATTTTATGTTGTATGAAAGTAAAAACTAAGAACACTCCATTAAGTTCACATATTGGACGCTTCTCGGCAAGACGAAGATTATTACTTTAATAAAGAGAGAAATACTTTATTTCATTACAAGGTTTCTTCTAATTAAATTTCACTACAGTAAAGATATCCTGCAGCAATATTTTAATGTGATAACGCGAAATACAATTCCTGAGATTAGGTTTACGTTTTTTTGTCGGTATGAAAGCTCCAAGTAGACCTCAGTTTTAACAAATGCTACAAGCGCCTCACGCAATCCTATATTAACAAGGCAGTGAATCGCGCGCTGTTGAATAATCAGAGTTCAGAGAATTATTTTGCGAAAGAATAGATTCAGGTCCCACATATTAACATGATTTTTTTCTTGTGTCCGCTCCGCCAAATAAGTGCTCTATTCACGCTCTTTCCGGGCATAAATATCAGTACAGTTAAGTGGTAAAATCTTACACTCTTTTCGTCACCTTCGTTGAGTACACCGTAAGTATACTTAAGACCGTGTACGGACCTGAGCGGTAGCGGCACAATGGGTGTATCGCGTATGAGGAATTGGGAAGAAAAGAAATGTGTGGCATAACTTGTTTAAAATAAGGGAACGGTTGGTAGGACATATTCTGGCACATCATGGAATCATCAATTCAGTATTGGATGGAAGTGTGGGGTAAAAATTGTAGTGGAGAGCAAGAGACGAATACAGTAAGCAGGTTCAAATTGATGTAGATTCCAGTAGTTATTCGGATATGAAGAGGTGAGCTGCATCAAACCAGTCTTCGGGCTTAAAACCACAGCAACAACAATCATTAACTGTAAGAGATATAAAGTGACTGTAATGATTCCGATTCGTAAGATTTTATATTTGGTATAACTAAGCACCGCCGGCCAGTGTGGTCGAGCGGTTCTGGGCGCTTCAGTCTGGAACCGCGCGACCGCTACGGTCGCAGGTTCGAATCCTGCCTCGGGCATGGATGTGTGTGATGTCCTTAGCTTAGTTAGGTTTAAGTAGTTCTAAGTTCTAGGGGACTGATAAACTCAGATGTTAAGTCCCATAGTGCTCAGAGCCATTTGAACCATTTTTGAACTAAGCACCAAAGATACACAACAGACAGGGAAAGTACGTATAGGACATAACCAGTACGGTAGCATTCCCGGAAAAAGTATTTCAAAATTAATAATTCGTTAAGCAAATTTTTCCGACTACTTTGTGCATGACATGCAGTCCAACCATAAGAAGGCATGAAAGCACGCCCATCTGTAGAAATCCGCTTCACCATTACGGTAGTTTCGAAGGACCAATGAAAACAACATAAAATTGCGTACTTTATAGAAGAACAGCCATTAACTTTGTATAATATTTTTACAGAAATACATCGAGACCTACAGAAGACGACATACAGGAGTCGAAATGTGTTTGGCTAAATATGCAAAAGAAATACACTGTGTTTTGCAGAAATCAGAGCTTAAAAACCTAAATCCATTAAAACAGAGAATACATCAACAGGAGCCTCCAACCCAGACATACGATTACACTTAGTCATATTTCACAAAGTACTGGTAAATGAAAAGAAAGAGTCCATGCGTATACGTGTATATTTCTGTATTTACAGAGCGTCAAAACACTGTAGGGCTCACTTATTCCCGCTTTGCCTACACCCACCAGAATCATCTCATTTTTTGGGTCTATAGAACGAAAACTGAATCTAATCTAATCTAACATCCCTTCCCCCCCTCTCTCCCGCCAGACACACACACACACACACACACATATATATATATATATATATATATATACATATATATATGTCTTTGTTGTAGAATGGCAACAAGTGGGGCAGTAGCGTCAATTACTTCAGCGTTCTGTAAAGCTTGATTTAAGTAAGAAGTGCAGTCGCTGCTAGCGGTCCTCGATTAAATCGTGGCACTTCGTTACGGGCTAGACTTTTCGCCGTCTTACTCTGTGTAACTGTTCCGGCGATAAGCAAAACAAACAAGCTGCAGCTCTAAGCCGTTACACACGAGTGCCACGTCCGCGAAGTGAAGTGTTTCCCAAACACTGGTGTTTCTTTGGCAGGTTCAGCCGTCGCCCTACTTCGTCTTTCGCTACGAGCGTTGCGTTTGTTTCCGCTTCCCTAGTAGGAATCACGGGCACTCTCTAGCCCACTGACAGACAAACTCCATCCCGCGGAAACATTAAATTCGCTCCGCCGCGAAAATTTCATAACACAGTACTTATGAACATAGCGATGCTTCGGCTCAGGAAGCGGAGTAATCCGCACCAATGAAATGCGACAAACTACCACCGTACGCCTTTCTGTTTCAGCAGGAGCCAAATTACTAATGAGTACAATGACGAGCTACATCTGTGGCACGAAAATAAGGCACGAGATTAAGCAGCCTTCATCCCTAAACTGCTGAAGCATTCTCGTTTAGAAAGAAGTCATTTCAGTATAAACTTCCAAGTGACAAAATCATGCCTTCCATTTAATCACGAGAGATTCCTCCAGCACTTGCATCGTACCAATCTGCGTACTGCTTCTATGCTTTCTTCGGTTAACCTCGGATACAGTTTAAGACCACGAAATTACCGCGGGAAGTGGTGCCGTTAGGAAGCGAGCTAGCGGCGGACATGAAATCCTTGGGTGCGCCAAGCGATGCAGCCTCTTACAGACATCTATGCCACCTCTTAGTAGAAAATCAAAAACGAAGATGCAAAGTTTCAGCTTCATATAGCACCAACTTCTGGATATGAATCAAAACAATCGTACCAAATTGTGATCTTTTATGCAATAATTGGTTTACGTGTAACAGTGCCGTGTTAAAGAATTCTATAAGGAAGTGAAACTAGATTGTTTTTAACATCACAGTGCTTTAATAGATACGGTCCTGTTGGAGGTGGTATGCCTACAGGGAATAAGCGAGGAAATACAGATATATTGGTTACGAGGAATGGTGAGAACCTGAGACACAGCGCGAATCGGAAATCGACTCACACGGATCGATAGCTACACAAACTATCAAATAATCATGCACTTCAGAAAAAAGAGCTATGTATAATACCATCGCAACGGGCACAAGATGAATAGGAGAGCCGCAGGGCCGGCCAGGGTGGCCGTGCGGTTCTAGGCGCTACAGTCTGGAACCGCGCGACCGCTACGGTCGAAGGTTCGAATCCTGCCTCGGGCATGAATGTGTGTGATGTTCTTAGGTCAGTTAGGTTTAAGTAGTTCTGAGTTCTAGGGGACTGATGACATCAGAAGTTAAGTCCCATAGTGCCTAGAGCTATTTGAACCATTTTGAGCCGCAGCACTTCGGACGCGAGATGTAAACAATGATTTTATCTTGGAACTCTTCCATTTGGTCCGTGTTTTCAAAGAAAAACAGTAATATCAGAAATTGAGTCCGCCTTGATGCAAATAAATAAACGAATAACAAGGTGTTTTCCATCAAGGCGGACTCAATTTTTGATTTTACTGCGAGATGTAAAACCTGGAAAGCGCTCATAAGGGCAATGGGTACTCCAGCAGTTGCACAAGTGTCGCGAAATCTAACGTTCGCCGAAGTGACACGTCGGAAAAAGAAATGTCAGTCAGGTACGGAATTTCTACCTGAAATCCCCGGGATAACGGACAGAAACGGTCGTATATTGCGCAAACGTCACGTAAAACCTATTTATAAATCAGTATAGGACAAAAGAGACCCACTCGCAATGCTGGGAATGTACCGCACATCTTGTATATGTGGAAAAGTCCGTGTGGGAATAACTGGGCGATCAATCAACACAAGGATCACCAAAAATACACGGAACTGCCGGCTGGGACGTGTGGAGAAATAGGGCGCGGCGGAACACGCGCTGTGTGAGACCGATCATACAGTAATATTCCCCGACAGGGATGTTCTCGCTGCGGAGAAGGGCTACCACGCCCGCTTGTTCAGGGAAGCCATACGTACCCACAAACAAGACAAGGAGAAGGGAAGCTTCGAGGTAAACGGAACCTCGACTCCATCGTTGCTGAGAACAATGGATGAAGGGATCAAGAAGAAATTCGCAGCCGTAACGACAAAAAAAAGCCCCCAGAAGTTGCCGAGACAGGTACAGATAAACCGTCCGCAACAGCAAAAGATGGTGAAGCTTTGACATGCCAGCCACGCGTGCTGGCGAAGCGCCAGAAACATCGTCAGACGAACGTCAGCCGTAGAACCCAAGACAGAAGACAACAGGCAGTATGTCAACAAGTAGCCACGAAAGCCGGAATAACTTTGTGACCTACATCTGAATCACACTCCGCAAGCCGCCTTACGGTGTGCTGGAGGGTACTTCTGGTACCACTAACTGATTCTCCCCTTCCCTGTTCCACTCGCGAACGACGCGTGGGAACAATGATTGTCACAAAGCCTCTGTGTTAGATCTAATTTCTCGAATTTTCTCTAGGTATAGTTAACACAGCGCTGGAAGGAGCAGCAGAGATGGAAAATGGTAGGGTTGGACAAGATTAACAAGAGGCAAAACAGATCACAGAGAATACCGGATGCAGTGGTTATGTAGTGATAAAAACGTAGCACAAGAGAGGAAAAGATGGATGACAGTGCCAAGCCTGTCAAAAGATAGAGGATTTAAAACTGAAAAAAGTGCATGTAAGGACGCATACAGACAGCCTACATACACGAATGGAATAGGACAGAGCTCCTGCTAGTAACATACAGTAAGGGTCACTTTCCGTCAATCACCGTACGTGGGTTAGTCAGAAGGTTTTCATTATCACATTGACTAAATGCAGTAGACCGCCTCCGTAGCCGAATGGTCTGCGTCGCTGCCTTCGGTGCAGCGGCATCACAAGGATTCATCTACTGGTAATAACGGCTGGAGGGATTGACGACATGTTAATCATATGTCCCAGGACCATAGATCGCTACTCGTGCTGCCTTGTAGGCAGGAGCCGGCCAGGTGAAACAGGCCTAAGGCATCATTCGCGAGTCGTGTTTGCTTCTAATAAATACACGATGAATGAGAAATACCGACTTCGGCGGGTTGAGGACACTGAAATAATTTAATGGCGATAAGAGAAAATTTGTGCCAAAGCGGGACTCGAACCCGGACATTGCACTTTACGCAACCGGTCGCCTTAATGGTTTTGGCTATCCGAGCACGCTTTCCTTCCAACCCAAAATCTCAACTTGTCAAACACTACTTCCCAGTTCCCCTCCTCTTCGGTTATTTCAGAAACCAGTTTTAACACTCAGTGTGAACTGGCGTTGAAAAAAAATCTACGTAACCGAAAATCGGTTGTTTCAGGGATAACCGCCATCCTTACTTGGGGCTAACTCTGGTGAATGGAGTGGATGAGGAAGCAATTCAAAGTCCAATTCATGCACTTTCGCCGTTGTTGCCCCTGATGTGTAGGATGGCGCGTTATCCTGGTGAGAAGGCCCGTTTCGCGTGCCAACCTTGGTGTTTTTTCAGCAAAGACGAGTTTCAAACGATTTAACAATGAGGCATAATAGGGTCTAGTTATGGTTCTCCTTTTTTCCAAATAATGCATGAGGATTATTCTTTGCAAATCCCAAATAAGAGTGACCGTCACCTAACCAGCTGACCAAATACTCTTTGTCTTCTTCGGGGTCACCAGCTTTTGTCCATTGCTTTGACTGCCGTTTTTACTCTGGTGTGTATGATGGATCAAGGTTTCATCAACAGTCGCATATCGGCGCAAAAAGTTTCGCGTATTGCGATCAAACATCGGCAGACGTTCTGTTGAAATGTTGTGCTGGATGCGCTTCTGGTCGTCTGTGAGCAATCGCGGCACCCACCTCGCACACAGCTTCTTCGTAACCAATCGTCTGTCCTGCAAATTACGCACACGCACAGTTGAGATGCTTACAGTCTCAGCAGTCTCTCCATATCATGGACTTTGGGAATGGTGTCCTTAGTGGTGACCTCAACAGGACGGTCGGCGCGGCCTTCTTCTTCGGTGCTTGTCCGACCACGTTTATACTCATTAATTCAGAAGTAAATGGTCTTCAATGATGGCGCAGAGTCCGTGTGAACTTCATCCAATTCTCTTCTGATTTGTGCGGCAGTTCAACTCTTCAAATGAAAATGTTTAATAAGAGCACGAAACTCAGCTTTATTTTCAATCGCAGTCGATAAAATGACCAATATAGACGGCTGTCAACAATGAACTGTACGCTGTACGTTGTTGAACTTCTTTACACGATCCACAAGTTGAACAACCATGAAGGCACAACAAAAATGTTCCATTCTTTCATGGAAATTTACCAGACTTATCGAACCACGCTCGTGCAGTGCGAAATCATTTTTTATGTGATGATTAGCAAAAAACTGGTGATTTCTCAAACTGCGCAACAATCAAGAATGGGGTGCCGCAAGGTTCGGTCTTGGGTCCTCTGCTGTTCTTAATATATATTAATGACTTGCCATTCTATATTCACGAAGATGCAAAGCTGGTACTTTTTGCCGATGATACAAGTATAGCTGTCACACCCGACAGACAAGAATTAACTGGTCAAATTGTAAACGATGTTTTTCAGAAAATCATCAAGTGGTTCTCTGCAAATGGGCTCTCATTAAACTTTGACAAAACACAGTATATACAGTTCCACACAATAAATGGAATGACCTCATTAATAAATATAGACTTCGATCAGAAATCGGTAGCTAAGGTAGAATAATCAAAATTTCTAGGTGTATGCATTGATGAGGGGTTGAACTGGAAAAAAACACACTGAGTATCTGCTGAGACGTTTGAGTTCAGCTACTTATGCTATTAGGGTCATTGCAAATTTGGCGTTATACATCTCAGTAAATTATATTACCACGCGTATTTTCATTCTCTGCTTTCGTATGGTATCATATTCTGGGGTAACTCACCATTGAGTAAAAGAGTGTTCATTGCACAAAAGCGTGTAATCAGAATAACTGCTGGAGCTCATCCAAGATCATCCTGCAGACACTTATTTAAAGAGCTAGAGATCTTCACTGTAGCCTCACAATATATATATACACTCCTGGAAATGGAAAAAAGAACACATTGACACCGGTGTGTCAGACCCACCATACTTGCTCCGGACACTGCGAGAGGGCTGTACAAGCAATGATCACACGCACGGCACAGCGGACACACCAGGAACCGCGGTGTTGGCCGTCGAATGGCGCTAGCTGCGCAGCATTTGTGCACCGCCGCCGTCAGTGTCAGCCAGTTTGCCGTGGCATACGGAGCTCCATCGCAGTCTTTAACACTGGTAGCATGCCGCGACAGCGTGGACGTGAACCGTATGTGCAGTTGACGGACTTTGAGCGAGGGCGTATAGTGAGCATGCGGGAGGCCGGGTGGACGTACCGCCGAATTGCTCAAGACGTGGGGCGTGAGGTCTCCACAGTACATCGATGTTGTCGCCAGTGGTCGGCAGAAGGTGCACATGCCCGTCGACCTGGGACCGGACCGCAGCGACGCACGGATGCACGCCAAGACCGTAGGATCCTACGCAGTGCCGTAGGGGACCGCACCGCCACTTCCCAGCAAATTAGGGACACTGTTGCTCCTGGGGTATCGGCGAGGACCATTCGCAACCGTCTCCATGAAGCTGGGCTACGGTCCCGCACACCGTTAGGCCGTCTTCCGCTCACGCCCCAACATCGTGCAGCCCGCCTCCAGTGGCGTCGCGACAGGCGTGAATGGAGGGACGAATGGAGACGTGTCGTCTTCAGCGATGAGAGTCGCTTCTGCCTTGGTGCCAATGATGGTCGTATGCGTGTTTGGCGCCGTGCAGGTGAGCGCCACAATCAGGACTGCATACGACCGAGGCACACAGGGCCAACACCCGGCATCATGGTGTGGGGAGCGATCTCCTACACTGGCCGTACACCACTGGTGATCGTCGAGGGGACACTGAATAGTGCACGGTACATCCAAACCGTCATCGAACCCATCGTTCTACCATTCCTAGACCGGCAAGGGAACTTGCTGTTCCAACAGGACAATGCACGTCCGCATGTATCCCATGCCACCCAACGTGCTCTAGAAGGTGTAAGTCAACTACCCTGGCCAGCAAGATCTCCGGATCTGTCCCCCATTGAGCATGTTTGGGACTGGATGAAGCGTCGTCTCACGCGGTCTGCACGTCCAGCACGAACGCTGGTCCAACTGAGGCGCCAGGTGGAAATGGCATGGCAAGCCGTTCCACAGGACTACATCCAGCATCTCTACGATCGTCTCCATGGGAGAATAGCAGCCTGCATTGCTGCGAAAGGTGGATATACACTGTACTAGTGCCGACATTGTGCATGCTCTGTTGCCTGTGTCTATGTGCCTGTGGTTCTGTCAGTGTGATCATGTGATGTATCTGACCCCAGGAATGTGTCAATAAAGTTTCCCCTTCCTGGGACAATGAATTCACGGTGTTCTTATTTCAATTTCCAGGAGTGTATATTCACTCATGAAATTTGTTGTTAACAATCCGAACGAATTCAAAAGTAATGGCAGTGTACATGGCTACAACACTAGGAGAAAGGATGATCTTCACTACTCAAGGTTAAATCTAACTTTGGCTCAG
The DNA here is from genome assembly GCF_021461395.2 of Schistocerca americana. Classification (NCBI taxonomy): domain Eukaryota; kingdom Metazoa; phylum Arthropoda; class Insecta; order Orthoptera; family Acrididae; genus Schistocerca; species Schistocerca americana. The sequence goes on from NC_060126.1 coordinate 468,225,687, forward strand.
AAGGGGGTAAATTATGCTGCCACAAAAGTCTTTGGTCACTTACCTAATAGCATCAAAAGTCTGACAGGTAGCCATACAGCATTTAAAAGGAAATTAAAAGAATTTCTTAATGGCAACTCCTTCTACTCATTAGATGAATTTTTGGATATAGTAAGTGGGTAATTCCCCAACCTCAAAAAAAAAATTGAGTGACATGTAATATTTTGTCTAATGTAATATCTTGTATAGACATCTTTTATTAACCTGACACGGTCCACATCATTACGAAGTGTCGTATTCATGATCTATGGAACAAGTACTAATCTAATCTAATCTTCATGACTAGCCTCGTACAAAGACTAGAGGATATCACGTGTAACCGAAGAATAGCCCCCATAAGGGAGTGAAGCCGTGACGGGCGGCCATACGTCATGCAGAGACCAAGGCAACTGCGAACAAGCAGCCTGCTGCGGATGCGGGGTAGCCGTAACGACGAGGAACTGGGTTATGAGAGTGGCCGGCGGGAAGGCGGCAGCGGAGACTGCCGGCGTCTGCCCAGTCCACAGGCAGGCAGGCCGCTGGTGAGTCACGCCTCTGGCCAGCGTCCGGCCCGGCTAGCCGCGGCTATATCGGTCACGCCGCTCTGTGTACGCCAAATATCGCGCATCCTGCGATCTCTAGCCCCAGCCCCGCTTCCAAACACCGCAGGGCCACCGTTCCGACACAAAGGTAGTATTCATCAGGGGAGCGTTGAAGGGAATGTACGAGGGGCGTTCAATAAGTAATGCAACTCTCTTTTCTTACTCGGCCAATTTCGGTTGAGAAAATGCATGCTGGAAGATTCCCACTTCAGCCCTATAGTTTCACGTAATTCGATACGTGATGCCGCTTTACACAGCCTTCAAAATGGCATCTGTAACGGAGGTGCTCATAGGTGCTTGCAGAATGCCTACGGAGACCTAGTAGTGAACAAAAGCACGGTGAGTCGTTGGGCGACGCGTCTGTCACCATCGCAACAAGGTCTCGCTAACTTTGCCGATCTCCCGTGTGTCGGCCGGCCGGACGCAACTGTGACTCTTGCAGTGCTGGAACGTGCGGACACACTCATTCGAGGTGATCGACAGATCATAATCAGACACGTCGGTGCACAACTGGACGTCTCTGCTGGTAATGCTGACACATTCGTCTACCAGTTGGGTTCAATGGTTCAAATGGCTCTCAGCACTATGCGACTTAACTTATGAGATCATCAGTCGCCTAGAACTTAGAACTAATTAATACTAACTAACCTAAGGACATCACACACATCCATGACCGAGGCAGGATTCGAACCTGCGACCGTAGCGGTCGCCCGGTTCCAGACTGTAGCACGTAGAAACGCACGGCCACTCCGACCGGCGCCAGTTGGGGTGCTCAAAGGTGCGTGCCCGGTGGGTTCTTCACCATCTAACAGAAGACCATAAAGAGCAACCAAGAGCTATCTATACAGAGTTGCTTGCGTCTTACGAGGTTAATCGCGACCATTTTTACCGACCATCGCCAAAGACGATGAGACACATGTTCATCACTTCGAACGGGAAACAGAACGGCAATCCATGCACTAGCAACAAACACACCACCTTTCCTCTGAAGTAAGAAAGTTCAAAACCGCACATTTAGCCGGCAGAGTCTTCTACGACTTTGAAGGGGTTATCCTGTTTGATGCCCTCTTGGTGCAACGATCAAGTCTGAAGTGTATTGGCTACCCTCATGAAACTGTAGAAACGTGTTCAGCGTATTCGTCGCCACAAAAATGCAAACGGGTTTCTCCTTCTCCACGACAACGCATGGCCTTACACAAGTCTGCGCACCCGAGAGGAGCTCACAAAACATCATTGGACTGTTCTTCCTCATCCACCCTACATGCACAGACCCAGGCACCCTCTGACTTCCATCTGCAACTATGGCTCAAAGAAAGACGCACTACACGAGAAGCAATAATTGAATGATGGGGAGGTTATTCATGCAGCACGACACTGGCTTCAACCACCAGAGCGTTAGCAGGCGAGCGTACAGGCGCTCCCACTAAGGTTCAAATGGCTCTGAGCACTATGGGACTTAACATCTTAGGTCATCAGTCCCCTAGAACTTAGAACTACTTAAACCTAACTAACCTAAAGATATCACACACATCCATGCCCGAGGCAGGATTCGAACCTGCGACCGTAACAGTCCCGCGGTTCCGGACTGTAGCGCCCAACCGCGGCCGGCTTCCCACTAAGGTTCCGTAAGGCCGTCGCACTGTACGGAGATTATGTCCAAAAACAGGATTGTTCAGCCAAAAGAGTCCGGAATAATATGTTGTATTGGAATCCTGAATAAAACCAACTCGCTTTCAGAAAAGAAAAAAAAAAAATGTGTTGCATTACTTACTGAGCGCACCTGGTAGTAAAATCCCAGAACATATTCCGCGCTCAAATGCAATTATGTGCTTCACACAAAATGACATCCATGCCAACCACCAACCGCCATGTGATCTTTCGTGGAACGTTAAACTGTATTCCAACGTTTTTGAGACTCGACACGGTTAGAAAACTTCCGTATCAGTGAAAGACTCATTCCTACTGCTGCGCACAGAACTAGTGAACGTCTTGACGCAAGATACTGACTGTGTAAAAGAGATTTCGCATCTAAAACATACGAATCAGCTTACCAAATTAGCCAGTCCTGAAGAATACACTATTGATAACAATCAGATTTTGATAATTTAGCTAATGCTCTTACATTTATGTGTCTCTTTACATCTGATACAGATGAACTGAAGCCTCAAAGAAACTGGTATAGGCATGCGTATTCATATACAGAAATATGTAAATAGGCAGAATATGGCGCTGCGGTCGGCAATGCCTATATAGGGCAAGTGTCTGATGCACCTGTTAGATCAGTTACTACAGCTACAATGGTAGATTATCAAAATTTAAGTGAGTTTGAACTTGATGTTATAGTCGGCGCACAAACGATGGGACACAGCATCTCCGAGGTATCGATGAACTGGCGATTTTCCTCTACGACCATTTCACGAGTGCATCATGAATATCAGGAATCCGGTAAAACATCAAATCTCCGACATCGCTGCTGCCGGAAAAAGATCCTGCAAGAACGGGACCAATGACGACTGAAGGGAATCGTTCAACGTAACAGAAATACATCCCTTCCGCAAAATTGCTGCAGATTTCAATGCTGGGGCCATCAGCAAGTTTCAGCGTGCGAACCATTCAACGAAACATAATCGAAATGGGCTTTTGGATCCGAAGGCCCACTCGGGTACCCTTGATGGCTGCACGACACAAAGCTTTACACCTCGCCTGGGCCCGTCAACATCGACGTTGGACTGTTAATGACTGGAAACATATTGCCTGGTCGGAAGAGTCTCTTTTCAAATTGTATCTAGCGGATGGACGTGTACAGGCACGGAGACAATCTCATGAATCCATGGGCCCTGCATGTCAGCAGGGAACTGTTCAAGTTCGTGGAGTCTCTATAATGGTGTGGGGCGTCTGCAGTTGGAGTGACATGGGAGCCCTGGTACATCTAGACACTAATGTCAACGACCTTAGAGGACAAGCTGAAGGCAGGGATGAAAATCGGTTATAATAAGACTAAAATAATGTAAAAATGAACTACATCCACTTGATTGCTTTGCAATTCACAAATGTTAAAATGTGTGTGAATTCCTAAGGGACCAAACTGCTGAGGTCATCGGTCCCAAGACTTACACACTACTTAAACTAACTTTGCTAGGAACGACACACACACACACACACACACACACACACACACACCCATGCCCGAGGAAGGACTCGAACCTCTGGCGGGAGGTACATGTCTAGTGACATGTACGTAAGCATCCTAACTGATCAAATACATCCATTTACATCCATTGTGCATTCCGACGGACTTGGGCAATTCCAGCAGGACAATGCGACACCGAACAAGTCCAGAATTGCTACAGAGTGGCTCCAGGTACGCTCTTCTGAGTTTAAACACTTCCGCTGGCGACCAGTCTCCCTAGACATGGACGTGATTGAGCATATCTGGGATGCCTTGCAACGTGCTGTTCACAAGAGATCTCCACCACCTCGTTTCCTTACGGCTTTATGGACAGCCCTGCAGGATTCATGGTTTCAGTTCCCTCCAGCCCTACTTCAGACATTAGTCGAGTCCATGCCGCGTTGTGTTCCGTCAGTTATGCGTGGTCGCGGGGGCCCTAGACGTTATCAAGCAGGCGTACCAGTTTCTTTGGCTCTTCAGTGTGCGATTACTTCAGCTTAATAACGGAGACGAATAACAACCTAGTCAGTGCCATACCGGTTAAAATACAGTAGAACGTTTATCTAGAGGGATTACTGACTGCGGTAGCAGACAAACGGAAGCCAAACTCACATTATCAGAATCTACATTGGAGTGGTTATATGAGCAATCAAAAGCGGTATTGGGTTATTATTTTTACGGCGATCTGATTATGGGAACCTCTGTTAACGAACAAACAATAGAATATGTGGCTCTATCGAGTCAGTGAAAATACGGTTCAAAAGACATTGCGCAGTCCACATCTTAAAACATTTTGTTTCCACATGTAAACACCCATTTCATTGCTAGCAAATCGCGATGTCTCTTCATCACAATGACAGAATGACTTTCTTTAGCAGATTATACGTCGGAACTATACCATGAAGAAGAGTGATTGTGCCATGACATAACTAGCTGCTGATCAGTTAAAAAGACAGTCTTTTCATTGAAAATTATAATATCTTGTGAAAGAGACAATGTTATTACAGCTTGCCTGTAGCCAGAAATTGGTGAAAAATAGAAAAGTGAAGAAAAAGACTCGAACTTTGACGCATCATGTGATTCCTTCCAAGCACGCCAATTTTTATGATTTTCCTGCTTATTATAATTTTTTTTCAGCACAACACGTAGTAATTAAAGTGCAGCTATTCACAATGTGGGCTCTAATTACCGTATGGTAGCGAAACTTCGTAGATATTCCTATGTGTCAATGTAGAAGCGATTTACACTGCAAAAAATAAAATAAAATAAAAATAAAAAATAAAATAAATAGTTCAAATTTTGACCACCAGGTGCTGACCAAGACGCATTGAAATGTTTCCATATGTAACAGATTAGGAAAGGCACATGGGCAGAAAAGGTCAAAGACGTAAGAAAGTCATAATGTAGATTTTATTATTAACCGCCGCTTACACAATTTGTTCAATATGAGCAATGGAGACGTCGACCAGATGCTGCATCCGTGAAAAGGCCTGATCAACAGTTGCTCGCAGGAGTTCAAGTGGAATCTGTGCAACGTGTTCCCATACACTGGCGTTCAGATCACGTACAGACCGAACGTGCCGCCAGTAAACGCGTTCTTTTAGATATACCCTGAGCCAAAAGTCACACACACTCAGATCAGGTGATGTTGCAGGTCTTGCTTCTGGAAGACCTCTGGAGACAGCACGTTTGTGGACGGTTGCATTAAGCAGACGTTTCACGGGGCAAGCGACATGAGATATTGCCCAATCTTGCATGAAAGTAGTGGTTTCCATAGAGTTGCGGTCTTCTGAAGTAAAGATCACGTGCTCTACAAGGAGGTGTCTCGATATCGTGCAGACGTCGCGGTGAACCTGAAAAGCCTTCTGGGTGTATTCTCTTCAAAGAAGAAGGGACTGAGAATAACGCCACACAGTAACATACGGCGAGCGCAACAGGCGGTTTAACAGTATCCCAAATTTGGCAGTTCTGGGTATTCACTGCACCCTGTAATGTAGAATGTGTCTCGTCACTCCATAGGCTATCGCCCGGACACATGTCATCAACTTTGATCCGGGCCAGAAACCGAAGGGATAATTCAGAACGTTGGTGTGGAGCATGAGGTTTCTGTTCCTACACCGACTAGATCTTGTACGGGTACCAGTACAAAAATAGACCGCAAAACTTCCCATACTGTTGACCATGGGATGGACACTTCTCGTGACACTGCACGGACATTAGGACTACCCGGGTCACGTGCTGCATTGTCGTTTACAGCGACAGCAACGTCGTCAACACCTTCCACCGGGATAGGACGCCTTCCTCTTCCAGGTGACACACCACGCTCACCCGCGTTTTCGAATTTCATTATCATCATCATCTTCTTTAAACCATGTAATAACATTGGGCCTCTCCGCAGAACTTTCATATGGCGATACTATCTCCGCACAGCACTGTAATCGGTGCTGTTCATGTAATACAGTTTCACTAAAAGGGCACGATCTCTCTTCTCGATTTCCATACTGTTCTCTCACGTTATACATTGTCAAATGACTTCGCGGATGTCATACCGTCATACAAACAGTACACTAAGCCAGCTTTGGACCTGGTGGTCACAACTGGAACTAATGTTTTTTCTTTCAGCGTAAAGCGGTTCCACAGTAACGCATTAGCATATCTACCAAGTTTCGCTGCCAAACGATAATTACGGCCCAAATTGGACGGCCGTGAGTAACTGCACTTTAATTATAACCGCCAGGTATATTATCATTCTCATCCATCTGACAGACTGCTGGATAATGTCTCCTCCACGTCTAATGCTCTGTGCTACGTGTTCATTTCTTCCAAGTGGTATTCGAGGGCGGAAAAGGCGAGAAATAGTCTGAAAGTGGTTCTACGAATCTTCTGCCAAATACTTGAAGTGCGAATTGCAGCCGCGCGTAGGGGGCGCGCGGTTTGAGGCGCCATGTCATGGATTGCGCTGCCCCTCCCGCCAGAGGTTCGAGTCCTTCCTCGGGCATGTGTGTGTGTGTGTGTGTGTCGTTCTTAGCAAAGTTAGTTTAAGTAGTGTGTAAGTCTTGGGACCGATGACCTCAGCAGTTTGGTCCCTTAGGAATTCACACACATTTTAACATTTGTGAATTGCAAAGCAATCAAGTGGATGTAGTTCATTTTTAAATTATTTTAGTCTTATTATAACCGATTTTCATCCCTGCCTTCAGCTTGTCCTCTAAGGTCGTTGACATTAGTTTCGGTGACATGGAATCCCTTTGCTTGACTCTAAATTTTCCACTTGTCTCACAAAGTCTAATGCGAACTGTAACGTTGATGTATACTAACTAGAGCTTTTTTCCCATAAGCTTTTAACAATTCTAGTCTTCTTTCACAATACTATTACGACTAATCAAGCCGTCTTCGTGACGAGCAGCGAGTCCCAAATGTGCTCGTTATCTGGATAGGCATATAGTCTAGCCGACAAACATTCAGTGTTTTGAAAGTGGTCACGACGGTGTGAGGTGGTTCACTTTTTTTTTTAAAAAAAAATAGCAGACTGCTCCCCATCATAGCTCCCCTTGCAAGCATCATGAACATTAAAACCGGCGCCAAACAATTTCCTCAGAGGTATCCCCGCAAAACACGCCTACTCCAAACGGAACATGCGATTTCACAGCCGTCGCTGACCTAAAAACATTGCGCCCGATGTACCGTTCAAATCAGCGCGTCGGATAAAAAGGAACATACTACTACATCGATTTACAACTTTTTTTACTGCAAGCTTCTCAGTAGCAAGGCATCCTAGAATTTCCATGGGCTTTTCCGCATCTCTCGTCTCATATCAAGGAATATACTTGCCACACATAAGCTAACTATACTCCAAACCAGTTACAGCGTCACCTACAAGAGTTGCTGCAATCTATTCAAATGTCCAGGCGTAAATATTTGATAACTGTGAGATTCTGTTTCTCTTTATCAAATTTCGAGATCGCATCCTCTCACAGTATCTATTCTTCTTCTTCTTCTTCTTCTTCTTTTTGTTGGAGAGGAGGGTGTTGTGAAAGACTCCGTCTATATGCACTCCCTTACAACAACATTGGGTGAGCTTACTTGTACATGAGATGACTCACTAGAATAAGCTCTAATTCTCGGAAGAATGGAAGGTCAAAATAGTATAGGAAAACCAGCGAGAGGATGGATAAGGGACATCAAAGAATCACTTGCATGAACGTGGAAGAACTGAGAACAAAAACAACGTCCATGAGTGCAGAGGGGGACGACGACGACGACGGCGACGCAACATCGTTCATCATAGCACCAGGAGTCGGAGACGCCTTGATGGATCATAACAACAACAAAAAACATTTTTTTTAAATTTTTCATTGTTTGCGGTTCTCCTACAGACAAGCGATAATGTTGCATGGGCCATGTGATAATGTCGCGCGGGCCACGCGGTAATGTTGCATGGGTTGGTGTTTCGTCTCACAAAGCCACTACCTCCTTTTTTTTTAATTTTTCGCAGTTCGTGATTTTTCCATGGCCCAGTGACAGTGCTGGATGGACATGACGGTCGAAGGACGTGTGGGACAAAAAGAACACGGCTCTCCTACACCGACCAGTTTTCTAATGGGCTTCCGAAGAAGACAGGTGGAGTGACAGGTACAGGTTTAGGATATCGCCTTACCCTCCGTGGAGCGCGACAGCCTCTGAGGTCAGCACAATCAGCAGTGGTCAAGGCATGCAGGTATAGGAGGCGGCGGAAACTGCAGCAGAGATAAACTGAGGTCTTGTAAAAATATATTTGCAGGAAATCTGTGTAAGAGTCATCGCCCTACAGCGGCCACTGAAATAACTCCTCTCCACAGAATAAATATTCTTCTGTGTGCTGCAGTAAAATAAATCTTGAATGGTATTGTTTTGCTTAGAAAATCCTCTCGGTCAAGTAATATTATGATGTCTAGAATTTCTTTTGTGCTGAAGAACGAGAAAATCAAGACAGCCCCTACATATAAGAACAAAGGGGGAAGCTTCGGAAAAGAACGACCAACCGATGTCGTCTATTCCGGCGACTTACATGCCAGGCGATACAAAGTGGACAAAGAACTAGCTCGTCGACACTGTTGGAATTCCGATCAAAGGCTACGAAAGCCATACAATCTTTCGCTAACCAGATCTACAAAATAATTCACCATAACTTACCACACCCGCGATCGGTGATGAGAAGTCCAACGCAAAATCGCCTTACCTGCAACAACAAGAACAACGGCCTGAAAACACCATTTGTCCAAAGACATATTTATACAGTATTTATTTGATTGGCTGGCAAATCGAGCACATATTACTTTCAAAGACATCGTGGCTTTTGCAATATGCCTTTAATTAACTAGCTTATCTACGTATCACTGATACGAAACATTTAAAAATGAGCAAGGAGATAAAGTCGTTCATCACACACCTAAAACGGAGATCAGTCGTTTAGTTTTATTAGGCAGTCACAATAAAAAACGAACAATTTTTCTAGTTACAAAACTGAGTATATACACCTCATTTACCATTAGCATAATACAGGAAATTATGAAATGTTCTTTGCAAACGTCACTGATTTTAAATTAGTAAATTCGTTGGCGATGTGCACCGTTATCACATACTGGAGGCACAGGTACTTGAAACGAATGATGTCAGATAGATCATCAGCTGCATTAGACAGAATGGTAAAAGTAGCGCTAGGAACATCATCTGCTTGTCACATTTCAAAATACAGAACAGAGAGTTCTGTGAGAGTGTGACTTCGTTCCAAGATAACATGTCAAAGTTTTTGGCGAGGTGAAAAACTCTCCACGGAGTATTACCGTTTATAAAAGTTTGCTGCGACTGTTATGGTTTTCCCTCGTACACATCACGGTCAACAGCACTATTTATATACTTCATGCTTTTGTAATAAGTTTCGAATACAATTTACTCATTGTCGAGCATTTAGCGCTATCGGATACCATACTACAGTAACAGCGACTTTAATTCCCTGCGGCAGTAATACAACTATTCTTCACATACATAGCAGGAAATGTCCGCTCGAAACATGTTTCAAGTAAATGAGGGCTAATACGGTTACTTCCCTAAGCAAAAAACATATACCGCATCATCTCCCTTCTATTACAATAACTGCATACAGATTATTATAATCAGCAAAAATACTCTCAGAATCTTAAGCGAATGCAACACTTCTGCAGTATTTGATTTTAAAACAATGCACGGTCCAGTCACTTTATGTTACCACCGCCTATTTTCGACGTCAACGTACAGTAACCACTCACCGACGGCAGGTGGGAGCACTGGAAGGCATACAAAGCAAGTCGGGGGAACGCGGAACACAGCACAGTCGTCGTTTTAAAGTGGAAACGGAGCGATCTGCCTGACTTCCGAAAGGTCAAGATTAATGGCTTTCGGGCCAAGGTTGGAAACATTTCCGAAACGGCTAGGTTTGTAAACTGTTCGCGTGCTTGCAAAATGGTGCTATCCAAAACCGGCAGCGAGTCACCTTTGGTGCACCATGGGCCATAGATCACAGGGGTGAACAAAGGCTCCGAAGGTGTGTACGGGCCACTCCCTCCTACCACGCTCTGCTGACATCTGGGCGATGTTCAAAAAAAATTTGCCTATACTTTCAAAATGTATTCTACCTATTCATAAGAATGTGAGCACAGAGTTGAATGATTTCGGCAGAATTTGTTTATTTTTAAAAGTTCAGAGTCTGAGGTTTCTTTCAATATCTGAAATTTTTTTTTTTTTATTTTCTTATTTACAATGAAGTTCCTCACTTTGCTGGCTAAGAGAGTCAGACTACAAATTCAAAGGTAAAGATTTCGTTTCTCTTTCGATCCTAGAATTTTTCTCTGTCAAGTTGAACCTTGCTTCGGGGCTCACGTAAAGCTGGCTGGGTAACTCAGCTTAAAAGTAGCTGAAAGGCTTGCATGTACCACCTCCGATAGGACCATCCCAGGTAAAGCGTTGCGGTGTTGAAATCATCCTCCAGGTTGTGGGTAGCCTCACCTAATACAAAATGCATGATACAAGATAGTTTTATTTCTGACGCAGCTATATGACGCTGCAGCTATTTCGATCGGAGGAGTAAGGGAGATTTGGTGTTTCAATTTCTCGCAAAGTCACCATAGTTGTACTAGAGCATATTCTGTTAGTTGAAGAAGGAAGGGCGAGAAAGAAAGGAAAGGGAGTGAGGATGTCAGCTGTTTCAGGACTTTGTGCGGCATCAGCAGCGACGAGTGAAAATGTGTGCCGGACTGGGATTCGAACCCGGGACCTCCTGGCAGCATTGTTAACCACTGCGCCACCCTGCCACAGTGTTTATGGCAAGTGCTCGGACTACCTCGGCACGCCTATCGGCCGACTGACAAGCCCACCAAGCGCCACCAATCTGCAGTCGCCGCCCATGTCCTCCAAGCTCACTACTTTGAGATTCCACAGGAGGTCGGACGATAATGTGCATCCGCACTGAACGTGCTGGGTTCATTGCCCATCGAGGCGAATCAATTATGTGAAGGCGGATCAGTTCGCTGCACACCGGTGCCATCGAGATATTTCCGTAGCAGCTGGCGAACAACTTTCAGACAATCCGGCATAGATCAACGCGTGCTGTCATGTCTGCTAACGAGCACAGGAATTTTCCTGGAATAGGTGTCAAGGTACGGAGCGTCTAAATCCGCTCTTCCGGAACGTAAATGCAGCGCGTGGGCGCCGGCCAGCGGCAACACGTGCGAGACACATCCGTCATGGCGGGTCGTATAACGCGTGACGTCGGTGCCCCGATGTGCGTGGGTGACGTTTTAGTGTCTGCCGGCACACGGCGACGGCGTTTCTCCCCTCTCAGAGTCCGTCCTTGTCTGCCAGTACAGAGACTCCACGAATCCGGGCAGATACCGCCGCTTTTTATGGCACAGATCCATCTCCGGCTTTTAGCGAACCGCCTTCCCTCAGAGTTTTACGTCACGCTCCCGTTTCTATCATGCACTCTATACGCGAGCTTTTGCGAACTGCGTCTGCTATTTGTCTATGAGGAAACTATTTTAAAGCGTCAAATGTCATATGAACTTTCAAGAGGTATCCAGACTCTGAGCTGTGGAGCGTGGAAAAGAGAGAACTCATGTCATCCTCACGATGAATGACAAAATTTCACGACAAATAGCTATGGATACAGGTGCTATTTTTTTACGTTTTCATTCCATACTATTAGAGAGGTGGGCTGTAACAGAATTTTCATCTTTTAAGCGAGAAATCGCACAGACGGTGTGAGTGTGAGGGTTTTCCATCCGGAAATAGCTGGGAGGGGGATTTCTAGTGTCGCCAATCGCCTGGTAGCCAAGGGAAACCTTCCGAAAACGCTGGTAAGTACTGGGGACTGGACTTTTTTAATTTATTTGTGGGAAAATATTGTCCACTGTCCCAGGCAAAAATGTGTGTAGTGTATGATACTGTGCGTGCGACGCGGCTCTCTGTGTGTGTCTACTAGTCGATGCTCATTACATTTTCCAGCTTTCTTCAAGTTGATACGTCTCTCTGGTTGACGGGGTGAGACGATAGGTCGGTTTCTGAAGATCTTTCTCTCCCCCACCCTCACCGTCTTAAGGCGACGAGGAGAAAAAAGGATGCTGGGGGATATCGTTGCCACCCCCCCCCCCCCGCCTTGTTAAGTTTCATTCGCTTTATCCATCTTTTTCTTGATCTACCTGCTTTCTCTCTCTTAGCACAGATCCATTTCCATGATATTTGTGGCATCCTCTTCTCCGGCAATCTCCTCTTGTGACCATGTTGTGGTAATAGCTTCTCCTCTATGCCATCGCAAAAAAATATTATTTTTCAATTCTATTCTCTTATTTTCTCTCATTCTAATTTTGTCTTATTGAACACATCTTCTTTATATGACTTCTCTGAAGTTATAATGACGTCAAGGTATCTGAATTCCCGACTATTTTTAGTTTTTCTGTGCCTGTTAGAAACCAGTTCCCCAAATACCAAATATTTTGCTTTTTCCCATGTTTATTTCCAGACCCCACTTTATATGTTCCTCTATAACTTTCATCCTTCCATACTCAATATCTTTTTGATTTCCAGCTACAACTTAACATCTATGGTCATCAGCCCCCTAGAACTTAGAACTACTTAAACCTAACTAACCTAAGGACATCACACACATCCATGCCCAAGGCAGGATTCGAACCTGCGACCGTAGCAGTCGCGCGGTTCCGGACTGAGCGCTTAGAACCGCTAGACCACCGCGGCCGGCAGCTACAGCAAACTGGCCTTTAGCAAACGAAGCAGTCATGTAAAAATCCTTCTCCAAGTGGCACACCCACATGACCACAGTTTCTACGCTAGTGTTTCAGTATTTTTTTTTCTGATATTTACAGAATATGTGAAGGGGACTTGAGACATGAAACAGAATGCACCTCATACCTCAATGGCTGAATGATTAGCACATTTGCTTTACTCTTTTACGTCGTACTGTTTTGCCAGATGGTCTGACGACAGAGACCCAAAGTGTCTGAAGTCATGACTCCATATCCACTTAAGATTTTTTTCTGAAATTAAATTCGATGTTTAGGTCAGGGAAGGCATAGTGAAAAACCAGCGAGTAACACATTTGTTCGGATACTGCCTCAAACTTTGCGTTCACTGGTAACTAGATTGGGAAGATGGTACACTCCGACAGAAAAATTGCTAACACCAAAAAATAATTAATGTAGAGCAACGAAATTACGGGAATACATTTGTATAGGTAACATATTTAAGTGTTTAATATTGCAAGACCACAAGTTAAAGCATGCTGATACATTACTAATCGGTGTAAGCGCGAAAAAAGTTGAATGCAAACATGCAAATGTGCATACCGAGCGAGGTGGCGCGGTGGTTAGCACACTGGTCTCGCATTCGAGACGAGAACGGTTGAAACCCGTGGCCGGCCGTCCTGATTTAGGTTTTCTGTGATTCCCCTAAACCGCACAAGGCAAATACCGGGATGGTTTCTTTGAAATGGCACGGCCGATTTCCTTCCCCATCCTTCCCTAACCCGATGGGACCGATGACCTCGCTGTTTGTCCTCCCCCCAGATCAACCAACCAACCAACCAACAAAACGTGCATGCATTACGTTGGAGAGGTGCCGGATGTCAGTTTGTGGGATGGCGTTCCATGCTCACTGCCCTTTGTCGGTCTGTACAAGGACGGTTAATGCTGTTTTCGGATGACGCGAGTTGTCGGCGGATGATGTCCCATATGTGTTCGAGGCCAAGGCAACATGTCGTCACTCAGCAGAGCTTGTTGGGTTATAACAGGGGTGCATGGGCGAGCGTTATCCTGTTGGAAAACACCTTCTAGAATACTGTTCATGAATGGCAGCACAACAGGTCGAATTACCAGACTGACATAAAATTGGCAGTCAGGGTCGTGGGACAGCCACAAGAGTACTCCTACTGTCGTAAGAAATAGTCCCCCCCCCCCCCCCCCCAAGACCATGACTCCAGTGTATGTCCAAATGCAGAACCAGCTTCATCAGAAAACAGAACAGACCTCCACCCTACCCTCCAGTGAGCTTTCGCTTGACACCACCGATGTCGCAGATGGCGATGGTTTGAGGTCAGCGGAATAGCACGCTACAGGGCGTCTGGCTGAGAGCTCGTTTTGACGTAACAGACTTCCATCCTTTCGATGTGTCACTGTGGTGCCAACTGCTGCTCAGATTTCTGCTGCAGATGCAGTACGTTGCAGCAGATCCATAGACTTACTATGGTATTCCCTCTCGGTAGTGCCACGTGGCCGTCCGGAGCACAGTCTTCTTGCGACCGTACGTTGTTGTGACTACCGCTGCCATATAGAGTGACTACATTCCTGCCAAATCTTTCTGCGATATCGCAGAAGCAGCATCCAACTTCAAGGAGCCTATTACACGACCTTGCTTAAGTTCAGTGATGCGATGATAATGGCTTCTTTTTCGCCTAAAAGCTATTCTTGCCTAACATCAACTAGCCGCGTCCAATCTCAAAGGTAACTAACGCTCACGGCCGTTACAGCGCGTATTTAAACCACAAATGATTTGTATCCTCGAAGTGGCGCTACTGGCGCCACTCTAATGCGACTGGCGCGATATTTGAATAGACGTCATCTTTCCAATGTAGAAACACGTCTACCAACTTTCGTCTATGTCGCACAACTCCTTGTTGGTGCTGCGATTTTTGTCGGTCCTTGTATGTCACTGCAGGGGAAAACTGTCACTTCCAAAGGGGTAACATCCAGTATAGCGCGAGGTTAGGTTTTGCATTTCGTAACTTTATTTATCACCCTCAACATTCGTATTTCAGTTAGAGCATCACGAACAGAGAAGATTCTGTTTAGCAGCGCGTCGACGACGAGATCGTCAGAGATGGCTTGGAGAAGGAAATCGGAAGTGTCCTAGTCAAGGATGCCATTCCAGGATCTGTCTAAAGCGATTTAGGGAACCGAGAAAAACTTACATCCTAATTGCCGGACTGGGATTTGAAACGCCGTACTCCCGAGTGCGAATTGCAACAAATCAAGATTTAGGCTAATTAGACAAAATGAATTTTTCCGTACCACTTTCACTTGTGAAGCGTTGGATACCCCCTCAGTCTTAAAATACACGATACATGATTTTTAAGAAGTTCGCGGAACCGGGGAATATTTTCAGTTCTTATACTTGCGTTATTTTTTTATGAATGAAAACAACATATTTGCATACTACAACTTGCAAACGTGAAACCTCATAGAGGTAGTCACCCTAACGATTTCCCTTAAAACCAAGCATCTGTAAATAATATAATTTGCTTCCAGTAAAGTTACTCAAGAAATAACAAATATCACGTGTATTCATAAAATCTTCAAAGCGTTTTTAAGTTCTGCCAAAGTGCAATTTATTATTCATTAGGTAACTAGACATCTTACTACTATGTGAATGTAATTAACTTCACGAACAATTTCATTTGATATAAAATGACAGTATTAAAAATGTAAGCAAACTTTTACAAGTGCCATATTCTGAAAATTTCGAATTTTGATTCAGGGTTATTTAACATATCTTTTATAACTACTTTGGCTCTTAGACTTTTTTTCATTCATTAAAACACACAATTTTACCTAATTTTTGGTGGTAAGAAAAACACATGTTAATTCTGCTTGAATCATTATCGTAGATGTTAGTTCAGTAATTAACGTGCCGATGGAGGTTTCCAGAATATTCTAGCGCTCATACATATTAATAATAGCAAAAAACGCGCCAAGAGTTAGTTCGTAATTTGCAATCCACAGAAACAATGTGTTTACATGTCTCTCAAAGCAGTTTGTGGTTCTTTTATTCCCTGAAAATAATCGCGAATAGATTTTCTTTGAAGTTGCGCTCGCGCTTCATTTCCAACGTATCGTGGCGTGATTTTTTTTATATTGTTTGTTGGCACAGTGTGAAGTCTTTTTCAGTGTCACTTTCTATTGTAACTATATGTCATTTCTAAAGGAAAAGTGAAAACTCGCAATTAGCCGCTAACAAGACAGAAATTAAATCAGTCAAACAACGTGTGGTGTTCTGTCTGCAACTAAGGCAAGTCGCACTACCTAGGAAAATGAGCAACTTTTCGACGGATGAGTATATTATTAAAATAAATAATGTCATTTAGCCTACTTCTTTCTCCCATATATATCAGATGCAATAAATTAACATGCGAATAGGTAGAAGAGTGCATGGAGATCTCAGACAACATTTTTACGTGCACATTTCATCATAAGATTAATTTTGACATTTGTCTTGAATCATGAGTTAGGTGTCGCATTGTGTGAAGCAGACAGCTCAAAGTGTGAAGCAACATTTACTCTGCAAATCAGCACATAGTACGTCCATCATACGTGATAAGTTAGAGCTACGTACTCAACGAAATAGGACACGCAGAAAGTTCCCTCCCGACAGTCACACCCGAGCGCGCCTCAAAAATCGACTGGAAGCCTCACTTCGCTCAGATGGATCAATCGCAAGATTACTCTCTGCGAAAGGTGAATGTCCAGGGACGAGGCCTCGTCCGGTAGCAAACTGTGATTTGTCACAAATAATGAGTTCAGAGTTCGGTGGATGTGGCTTTTTCATTTGGTGACCAAAGCCCGTTGTTGATTAAAGTATCGCCCAGCAAACAGGATACACATTGTCGGAGGAAAAAAAAAAAAAAAAAAAAAAAAAAAAAAAAAAAAAAAAAAAAAAAAAAAAAGCGACACCAAGAACGAATTGCGCGACATAAATGAAAGTTGTTAGGTGTGTTTCTACATCTTGTAATGGTACTTGAATTACGTAACCATTACGGCACCTCACCTCAACCTCTCGATACCAGCAATATTCTACTGTGTTTCTGTAAAATAGTTAACATATTTCTGTGACAACATTCAGATTTGATTTCATTAATGTGGAGGTACTTCGAAACATCGATATGTATATATTGCAATGATATTATTCTTATGTGTATTCTTTCTTTTGTCACTATGATCATTGACGTACTTGTAACTCTGATTTTTGGACGCGTAAGCGGTTATTAGACAGTCAAGCTTTGGTCGTCATGTTAAAAGGACGCAAATTGTAGTGTGTTTATGAAATGTGAACTTTAACAGTGAGGAAGATATTTTCGAGTATGTTTTATATTGTGAAGTGATGTTTTGGAACGAGTTACGTGATATTGCAACAAAAGTAATGAAAAAGAAGTGTAACTTAAATTCGGAGTGCTGATTACTTTTTTACATCACCATTGTCCTAACTTGCAAAAGTTTAATCTTCAAGAATGGTTTACGAAACACATCTATAAAACTTTTGAATATCGCAGAACAACACCTAGGCATCTTTGCATCCGAGCTTGGAATCATCACTACCTAGATTTTCGACGATTGAGCCATGACTTTACAACGAGACCAGCGTGGGAAACAGGAAAAGATGAGTGCCTAGTTTATCCATTATTTCACGAAATGACTTCATTAACTGTGCTCTAATGACTCCTGCCACATAATATAACTTTGTTGTTGCCAGAAAATCCAATATTTAGCAGCGTGAGCAACACTACACTCATAATTAATTTCTGACCTTTGTTGTGGTAGGGTTGTTAGAATCTGAAAGATGACGTCCATTCAAATTTCGCTCCAGTCGCGTGAAAGTGGCGCTAGTAGTGCCATTCTGAGGATGCAAACCAGGTTTGTTTTAAACACACGCTGTAACGGTTAGGACCGTTAGGTACCTTTGAGATTGATTGCAGTGAGTTGATGTTGGTCAGGAGTGTCTTTAAAGCGACCAAGACACCAGTGCCAACAGCTGATTGAGTACGAACGAGGTCGTGTAACAGGGCAACGAGAAGCTGGATGTTCCTTCTGCGATACTGCAGAAAGGCTTGGCGTAAATGTAGCCACTGTACGTAATTGCTGGCAGCGGTGGTCACGAGAATGTACGGTCGCAAGAAAACTGGGGTCCGGATGTCCACGTGGCACTACCGAGAGGGAAGACCATCGTATGCCTATGGCTCTGTCGCAGCGTACTGCGTCTACAGCAGCAATCTGAGCAGCAGTTGGCATCACAGTGACACAACGAATTGTTACAAATCAGTGTGTTCAAGGACAGCTCCAACACAGACGCCAGTCGTCCCAAACTACCGCCATTTGCGACTTCAGTGGTGCCAAGCGAGACCTCATTGGGAGAGCGGGGCGGGGAGGGGGGGGGGGGGGGAGGTAAAGGTGTGTGTATGCTTTCTGATGAAAACTTGTTCTGCCTGGGTGCTAGTGACAGCTGAGTGTTTGTTAGAAGGAAGCCAGTTGAAGGCCTGAAACCAGCCTGTCTGTGTGGTACACACACTGCACCTACACCTGGAGTTATGATGATCTGGGATGCGATTGCGTATGACAGCAGCAGCACTGTCTTGGTTATCCCGGTCACCCTGATTACAAAATGGTACGTGAGTCTGGATTCGTGATTTCCTGTCAGGAACGTCGCAATTCGTAGTAATAGACGGCAAATCATCGAGTAAAACTGAAGTGATATCAGGTGTTCCCCAGGGAAGCGTCCTGGGACCTCTGCTGTTCCTGATCTATATAAATGACCTGGGTGACAATCTGAGCAGTTCTCTCAGGTTGTTCGCAGATGATGCTGTAATTTACCGTCTAGTAAGGTCATCCGAAGACCAGTATCAGTTGCAAAACAGTTTAGAAAAGAATGCTGTATGGTGTGGCAGGTGGCAGTTGACGCTAAATAACGAAAAGTGTGAGGTGATCCACATGAGTTCCAAAAGAAATCCGTTGGAATTCGATTACTCGATAAATAGTACAATTCTCAAGGCTGTCAATTCAACTAAGTACCTGGGTGTTAAAATTACGAACAACTTCAGTTGGAACGACCACATAGATAATATTGTGGGGAAGGCGAGCCAAAGATTGCGTTTCATTGGCAGGACACTTAGAAGATGCAACAAGTCCACTAAAGAGACAGCTTACACTACACTCGTTCGTCCTCTGTTAGAATATTGCTGCGCGGTGTGGGATCCTTACCAGGTGGGACTGACGGAGGACATCGAAAGGGTGCAAAAAAGGGCAGCTCGTTTTGTATTATCACGTAATAGGGGAGAGAGTGTGGCAGATATACGCGAGTTGGAATGGAAGTCATTAAAGCAAAGACGAAATTTCAGTCACCAACTTTCTCTTCCGAATGCGAAAATATTTTGTTGAGCCCAACCTACATAGGTACGAATGATCATCAAAATAAAATAAGAGAAATCAGAGCTCGGACAGAAAGCTTTAGGTGTTCGTTTTTCCCGCTCGCTGTTCGGGAGTGGAATGGTAGAGAGATAGTATGATTGTGGTTCGATGAACCCTCTGCCAAGCACTTAAATGTGAATTGCAGAGTAACCATGTAGATGTAGATGTAGTCTGGTGATTCGACCCGTTGTGCTGCAATTCATGAATAGCATGTGGAATTCATGAATAGCATTCCAAGTAGTGTTTGCCAATATACCACAATGCTAGCCCACATACCGCTGTTGTAACCCAACGTGCTGTAAAAGTGCCGACATGTTGCCTTGGCTTGCTCGATCACCGTATCTGTCTCCAATCGACCACATATGCGATATCATCGGACAACTTCAGCATCATCCACAAACAACGTGAACCATTCCTGTACTGATGGCCCAAGTGCAACAGGCATGGAACTGCGTCTCACAAACTGACATCCAGCACCTCTCCAACACAATGCAAGCACATTTGCATGCTTGCACCCAACATTCTGGCACATACACTGGTTATTAGTGTATCAGCATTTGACATTTGCAATGCCTCGTCTCGTGCTTACAAATCAAATGGTTCAAATGGCTCTGAGCACTATGGGACTTAACATCTGTGGTCATCAGTCCCCTAGAACTTAGAACTACTTAAACCTAACTAACCTAAGGACATCACAAACATCCATGCCCGAGGCAGGATTCGAACCTGCGACCGTAGCAGTCGCGCGGTTCCGGACTGAGCGCCTAGAACCGCTAGACCACCGCGGCCGGCTTCGTGCTTACATTACGCTGTGATCTTGCAATGTTAATCACTTGAATATGTTACCTATTTTTTCTTATATTTCATGATCTATATTTCTTGTTAAGGCTTTTGGCGAGAGACTTGTCACTGCCATTTGTAGCACATGTACGAGGTAGATGGAGTTGTTCTCTATACCACTGCTGCTGTGAACAGTGTCTGCCATAGTCACCTGAGTATCGTCAAGGTAAGTTGGTCATAATGTTACATTTAGAAGCGCTGAACCATTTGTGACTAGTACTCAGTTAGGTAGGTATGAAGTTTGAAAGATCGGTATCGCTACAATAAACTTAGAAACGGGATTGGTGCGAGGGATGACATCACAAGGCAAACATACGCACGAGCTCCTACTCGCCGCTCCAGCATCTTTTGCAGCCTGGATATGCAGCTGGCGCCACCACAGAAGCATAAAACGCCGCGTTAAAGTGGCGGCCCTGGAGGACCGCCAATGGCTGTGCCAAGTTTTGTTCCACTCCATCCAAGCAGGTTTCCTACCCCACAGGAGTGTTGAAACAGGTGTCTGCCATCCGTTGGCGCAGGGCTAACTCTTTCTGCTGTATCATTATAAATCGCTCGTGAACCATGCGTCTGCAACGAAACAGGCAGCGTTGGCATTCGGCTACGTGGGTGTAAAAGGCCGCCTAAACGATAGTATCACAGTTGCTTAAGCGTGGGACGTCTTTATTGGCCGTGAAACGCAGGGAATGAAACTTCACAACACTGTACACTGTCTGATCGGACGTATGCGGGGATATCCGTATATAAAGGGGGAGTGACCACCGGATGCCACGGGAGGCGGATCCGCCAGTATGAAAGGAGGCGGAGAGTGTTTTATTATCAGCTGGGAACCAGTAATAGCATGATGAATCGGAGAGTGTGTGAGCGATCATTATTCTGTTGAGGCAATTCATCACCTTTCTGATACAAGAACGGCAAAAAAATAGATCTAAGAGTATTCTGCACGTTCCGAGCGCTGTTTAGCGTCCCCTCCAGAAACAATACACGTGAACGAGAGCTACAGCTTATGGCGTCCCCAGACCATAAAGCTTGCGGTGGGGCCAGTGTGCCTTGGACGAATCCGCTGTATGAGACAGCGCTCACCAGGTCTACGTCGTCCGCGCAAACGACCATCAATTGCGTGTAGACAGAATCAGCTTTCATCACTGAAGACCATGGCGCGCCATTCCATTTTCCAAGTCTCTGACTTCACCAGTCGAGCCGTGCACGTCCATGCTGTGGCGTGAGTGGAAGACGGGGTAGAGGTATCCGTGCCCCTTGTCCCACTGCTAATAACCAGTTCGCAACAGTTCGTGTTGACACGTCTGGGCTCACAAGCCCTCTTATCTGTGCTGCGGTAGCTGTACGATCTAGCAAGACTGCCCTTACAATACGACGCTCCTTGCGGGCGTCTGTGCTGTGTCGACGTCCACAACCTAGTCTACGGGCGTGAGAATATTTACGTCACCAATGGTACCAACAATGTTGCACAACTGATGCAGCACGTCCATCTTGTGTGGCAGTTCCCCGAAAGGACCATCCTATCACTTGGAAAGCGCAATTTGACCCCTTTCAAACTCGCTCAGTTGGCTTTAGGAAGCACAAGTGCATTTCTGTGGCATGGCTGCTTGCTTGCTTCACACGTTTGCACCACAATGAGCGTTCTGGCTGTGAGAGTTCGCTATTAAAGGGTAGACATAGGTGGCGCTCTGGTAACAATGCCACTACGCTACCTGTTGGTGGACGACGCTGAAACCATTACATCTACTACACCCCAAGTGACATACACTGTCATCAGATCAAAATCGACGTCGCCTTCCCCCCTGTCCCCCCCCCCCCCCCCAGTGTATTTAATGTTGCCCAACAGCACCTTTTGATTTCGCAGAGGTGCTCCTTCTATCAGATTGATTTTTCATTAGGTTACAGTTCTGTTTTTAATTAAAAATGGTTCAAATAGCTCTGAGCACTGTGGGACTTAACATCTGAGGTCATCAGTCCCCTAGAACTTAGAACTACTTAAACCTAACTAACCTAAGGACATCACATACATCCATGCCCGAGGCAGGATCCGAACCTGCGAACGTAGCGGTCGCGCGGTTCCAGACTGAAGCGCCTACAACCGCTCAGCCACACCGGCAGGCTTTTTTAATTCACATAAAGTTTTTTTTTTTTTTGCTCATTCTCTGATTCCCTGCCTTACCCCCCCCCCATCCCCCCCCATCCCCCCCCCCCCCCCACGACCGTTCGTAATATGTGGGTAGTGCAAACCCCCTGTTTTTAGTCGTTTGTAATGTGAAATTTAAATTATGGGTTGATGATAGGTGGGGTGGGACGCGGAGGACATGAGGATGGTGTCTGAAGCGCCAGTTGAGTATTTCACAAGGGCGCGGTGGAGCGTATCTGCCAAACAGCCAGCGCGGGGAGTCGCCAGCGCAGCGTCGCTTCTGACAAGTCGCCCAGCCAGGGAGGGCCCTGGTGCCAACAACCGTGCTGACTAATAGCTGGCAGCCCGTCCCCATACATTAATACCGACACTCACCTCCCCTTTACGCCACGTCTGAGGCCCCTGGATCGTCTCTGGAGGGCCGCATTACACTGCATAGGTGTACATCTCGTTTGGAATAACCTCGCACTTTTAGCAACGTGCTCTTAGCTCTATATGAAGCCAATATCAATTCGACGAATCCGAGTAGACAGTTATTCAAGCATTCTGAAATTTCAAGTCTTCCTAATTGGATATTTCGCTAAGTGCACTACTCACCATTAAAATTGCTACACCACGAAGATGATATGCTACAGACGCGAAATTTAACCGACAGGAAGAAGATGCTGTGATATGCAAATGATTAGCTTTTCAGAGCATTCACGCAAGGTTGGCGCCGGTGGCGACACCTACAACGTGCTCACACGAGGAAAGTTTCCAACCGATTGTGATGCCTCGTGTAATGAGGAGAAATGCGTACCATCACGTTTCCGACTTTGATATAGGTCGGATTGTAGCCTATCGCGATTCGGTTTATCGTATCGCGACATTACTGCTCGCGTTGGTCGAGATCCAATGACTGTTGACAGAATACGGAATCGGTGGGCACATGAGGGTAATACGGAACGCCGTGCAGGATCCCAACGGCCTCGTATCACTAGCAGTCGAGATGACAGGCATCTTATCCGCATGGCTGTAACAAATCGTGCAGCCATGTCTCGATCCCTGAGTCAACAGATGGGGACGCTTGCAAGACAATAACCATCTGCACGAACAGTTCGACGACGTTTGCAGCAGCATGGACTATCAGCTCGGAGAACATTGCTGCGGTTACCCTTGACGCTGCATCACAGACAGAAGCGCCTGCGATGGTGTACTCAACGACGAACCTGGGTGCACGAACGGCAAAACGTCATTTTTTCGGATGAATACAGGTTCTGTTTACAGCATCATGATGGTCGCATCCGTGTTTGGCGACATCCCGGAGAACGCACATTGGAAGTGTGTATTCGTCATCGCCATATTGACGTATCACCCGGCGACGTGGTGTGGGGTGCCATTGGTCACCTCTTGTTCACATTGACGGCATTTTGAACAGTGGACGTTACATTTCAGATGTGTTACGACCCGTAGCTCTACCCTTCATTCGATCCCTGCGAAACCCTACATTTCAGCAGGATAATGCACGACCGTATGTTGCAGGTCCTGTACGGGACTTTCTGGATATAGAAAATGTTCCACTGCTGCCCTGGCCAGCACATTCTCCAGATCTCTCACCAACTGAAAACGTCTGGTCAATGGTGGCCGAGCGACTGGTTCGGCACAATACGCCAGTCACCACTCTTGATGAATTGTGGTACCGTGTTGAAGCTGAATGGGCAGCTGTACCTGTACACGCCATCCAAGCTCTGTTTGACTCAATGCCCAGGCGTATCAAGGCCGTTGTTACGGCGTGAGGTGGTTGATCTGGGTACTGATTTCTCAGGATCTATGCACCCAAATTGCGTGGAAATGTAATCACATGTCAGTTCTAGTATAATATATTTGTTCAATGAATACTCGTTATCATCTGCAGTTCTTCTTGGTGTGGCAATTTTAATGGCCAGTAGTGTAATATGTTTGTTTGGATATCCGTCTTGCGCAGTACCTCTTGTTTTATCGTTTTTCTTTCTGCCTTCTGCACCAAGCAGTTTGAGAGAGTGTTATACTAGACGCGTTTCGATTTTATTTGCAGGCCATCATTTCCAGTTTCCTCGTCGTTGGCAGTGTTCAAAGTCGT
Source organism: Schistocerca americana (assembly GCF_021461395.2). Classification (NCBI taxonomy): domain Eukaryota; kingdom Metazoa; phylum Arthropoda; class Insecta; order Orthoptera; family Acrididae; genus Schistocerca; species Schistocerca americana. Next base: position 468,250,309 of record NC_060126.1, read on the forward strand.
ACTTCAACTTTCAGAAACGCGGTGTTTCTTTTGCTGCATTTGTGTTTTTTGTACTTCACTTTTTTAAGACTTCACAAAAGTTCCCAGAATGAATTTTTGACTCCACAGCGGAGTGTACGCTGATATGAAATTTCCTGGCACTCTACAACTGTGTGTCGGATCGGGTTTCAAACCTTGGACCTTCGCCTTTCGAGGGCTAGTGCCTTAGCGACTGAACTATCCAAGCACGACTCACGAGGTGTCCTCACTGGTTCACTGCCTGTCAGTATCCCATGTGAGGACTGGTCGTGCGTGCTTGGATAGCTCAGTCGGTACAGCACTTGCCCACCAAAGGCAAACGTCCAAGGTTTGAGACCCGATCAGACACACAGTTTCATTCTGCCAGGAAGTCTCCTTCACACAAGACGTCTACACAGAAATTTTGCTCTACTTTAATTTGTTTTGCATTCATCACTTAGCACACCAGATGAAAACAACTTGTGTTAACACATAAAATTTATTCGTAGTTGCGAATGTGGACAACTAAGAGCTGTACAATGGAATGACTACAATGGAAATTTGTGCCGGCCCGGGACTCGAACGCGGATTTCCCACTTGTCGTGAGTTGTTGCCTTACCAGGCTATCCGTGAACGGTTCACGGCCAGACTCAAACTTCCAATGTCGTCAACCATGTGTCTACAACATGCATTCGTACATCCCTTATGTATATTCCTGTAACGGGGAGACATTTTAATTAAACGTCCCTTGCCCGCTGGCGGCGGATAAATAAAGTATTGCATTTCCTACGTTGTTCACAAGTACGATACGGTATTCCTTCGAACATGCAGGCATGCACCCGGGTTCGAGTCCCAGTCGGGCAAAAATTTTCATTTTCTTTATTTCATTACATAGTTGATGGTCATCCTCATTTGCAACTGCGAATAAAAAATGGTGCAAATGTCTCTGAGCACTATGGGACTTAACTTCTGAGGTCATCAGTCCCCTCTAACTTAGAACTACTTAAACCTAACTAAGCTAAGGACATCACACACATCCATGCCCGAGGCAAGATTCTAACCTGCGACCGTAGCGGTCACGTGGTTCCAGACAGTAGCCCCTAGAACCGCTCGGCCACCCCGGCCGGCAACTGGGAATACATTTAATGTATTTCATAACGGCTGTAGTAGACGCAGTGCCTGTTCTGTAGGAAGATAGTATCGTACTTCTGTACAACGCATGCACTGAAACATCGTATCGTAAGATGTGTTAATTTTACAAAAGTCAAGTGAAGTGGAAAAAGGCAGACGCAGCAAAAGAAAAAGTGGGTTCCTAAAATCCGAAAAACCCCGAAGGATTGGGAAAGTATGACCAAGTTTCTTCGACTACAATCGCTGCTAACAATGCCGCCTTCAAAACAAGAAAAAATGAGTCAAAAACGCAATTCACCACTGATGATGCTTTTTAAATCAGCGCGAAACCCGTTTCCTACAACGGTATTTGAAATTGCAATACGGTTAAGACAGAAAAAAAATGAGATAAAAATACATTCTTGGTTGTGGAGGGTTTTATTTTCATATTTCAGTGACGCTTTTCGTCTGTGCTATGCACCTTCAGATTATCTACAACAACAAAAATGCAGAATTAGGTTTAAGGAAATGTTTTGATGCCTTCTTGTGAAAGAACGTACACTACGGGAAACATACAGGAACTGCTCACGGCGCATGCCGTCCATAAAAATGATTACGCGATTCGAATACATCGGCAAAATGCGATTAGGCTATCACAGCTAAAAATCCCATATTCCCGTAGAGGACGTCCTTGCAGAAGATGGGATCACTACGTTTCCTTATACCTATTTTTGTAATTTTTTGCACTGTAAATAATCTGAAGAGGTCTACCACAGGGCCGGCCGAAGTGGCCGTGCGGCTCTAGGCGCTGCAGTGTGGAACCGCGAGACCGCTACGGTCGCAGGTTCGAATCCTGCCTCGGGCATGGATGTGTGTGATGGCCTTAGGTTAGTTAGGTTTAAGTAGTTCTAAGTTCTAGGGGACTAATGACCTCAGAAGTTGAGTCCCATAGTGCTCAGAGCCATTTGAACCATTTTTTTCTACCACAGGCGAAACGTGTCACTGAAATTTGAAAATACACTCCTGGAAATTGAAATAAGAACACCGTGAATTCATTGTCCCAGGAAGGGGAAACTTTATTGACACATTCCTGGGGTCAGATACATCACATGGTCCCACTGACAGAACCACAGGCACATAGACACAGGCAACAGAGCATGCACAATGTCGGCACTAGTACAGTGTATATCCACCTTTCGCAGCAATGCAGGCTGCTATTCTCCCATGGAGACGATCGTAGAGATGCTGGATGTAGTCCTGTGGAACGGCTTGCCATGCCATTTCCACCTGGCGCCTCAGTTGGACCAGCGTTCGTGCTGGACGTGCAGACCGCATGCTCAATGGGGGACAGATCCGGAGATCTTGCTGGCCAGGGTAGTTGACTTACACCTTCTAGAGCACGTTGGGTGGCACGGGATACATGCGGACGTGCATTGTCCTGTTGGAACAGCAAGTTCCCTTGCCGGTCTAGGAATGGTAGAACGATGGGTTCGATGACGGTTTGGATGTACCGTGCGCTATTCAGTGTCCCCTCGACGATCACCAGTGGTGTACGGCCAGTGTAGGAGATCGCTCCCCACACCATGATGCCGGGTGTTGGCCCTGTGTGCCTCGGTCGTATGCAGTCCTGATTGTGGCGCTCACCTGCACGGCGCCAAACACGCATACGACCATCATTGGCACCAAGGCAGAAGCGACTCTCATCGCTGAAGACGACACGTCTCCATTCGTCCCTCCATTCACGCCTGTCGCGACACCACTGGAGGCGGGCTGCACGATGTTGGGGCGTGAGCGGAAGACGGCCTAACGGTGTGCGGGACCGTAGCCCAGCTTCATGGAGACGGTTGCGAATGGTCCTCGCCGATACCCCAGGAGCAACAGTGTCCCTAATTTGCTGGGAAGTGGCGGTGCGGTCCCCTACGGCACTGCGTAGGATCCTACGGTCTTGGCGTGCATCCGTGCGTCGCTGCGGTCCGGTCCCAGGTCGACGGGCACGTGCACCTTCCGCCGACCACTGGCGACAACATCGATGTACTGTGGAGACCTCACGCCCCACGTGTTGAGCAATTTGGCGGTACGTCCACCCGGCCTCCCGCATGCCCACTATACGCCCTCGCTCAAAGTCCGTCAACTGCACATACGGTTCACGTCCACGCTGTCGCGGCATGCTACCAGTGTTAAAGACTGCGATAGAGCTCCGTATGCCACGGCAAACTGGCTGACACTGACGGCGGCGGTGCACAAATGCTGCGCAGCTAGCGCCATTCGACGGCCAACACCGCGGTTCCTGGTGTGTCCGCTGTGCCGTGCGTGTGATCATTGCTTGTACAGCCCTCTCGCAGTGTCCGGAGCAAGTATGGTTCGTCTGACACACCGGTGTCAATGTGTTCTTTTTTCCATTTCCAGGAGTGTAAAAGCCTTGGCAACCAAGACTGTATTTTTATCTTATATCTTACACTTGTTGCTGAATCAGCCGCACGGATGGAATGGAAAAATAATAATTGATATACGAGTACAATTGCTAGTTGCTTGAATGAAGGAACGTCTCCATTATTCCTGAGAGGTGGTACCGAACTTACAAGACTATGCATCGCGCAGTCAGACCTTCTTCCAAGGCTGAACAATATTCTTAAAGTACATCCGATTTAAAGAAAGAAAACTGTGTGTGCCATATCGTCTGACGTGAATAGCAGCCGTGGACGGTAACAGAGAACACACCAGAGCAAGCTGTTTGCCTTGGCTGGCTCTCCAAACGACTACTAAAGTGTTTTTTACGCGCCGGCTAGTCAAACGGAATTAGCTGTCGACGTTATCTATTATATGATTCACGTAGCTCGTTAGGCTTTCTCACCTTTCATTAGAGATGGCCTTTACGATGTATTTCCCCTAACTGTTCCTTTTCATGAGCCACCGTTTCCATCTCCTGGAGGCTATGAAGCAGACAATTACGTCTGAACACACCGGTTACTTTTACGATTACAGCAGGAATGATTCCCTAGAAGCCCGCCTCCCTGGTTGCAGTTGAAGTTGTTGGCTGCTAACGCGGATGGCTCGGATTCCACTGCACGTGACCACCTCAGATTTTTCCGTCTGCAACGGAATGCACTCAGCGTCGCGATGAGAAATGGGAATCTGATACAATAAGTAGCGAAGTAGACACAGCAGCCGACGTTTCACGATATCTCAACGCCCATACAACTTTCCGCAATATCCTCCGAGTGCCTTCATGAGACAGCGACAAAAGAATTCGGGTATCACACGTTCTGTACTCGATGGATTCCAAAACTACTTTCTGAGAGCCACAAAACTCTGCAGATGACTGCTACTCTGAGTTTTCTTTTTCGTTACGACGCGGAAGGAGGAATTCATACTGAACAGAATAGTGACTTCTTCGTGCGCATGAAAAAGTGGTTTTGATGTGAACGCTTTGACTCCTATAAAGAACTCAAAGATGCTGTCACGGAATGGCTACAATCGCAGACGGCAGAATTTTATGCGGAGGGAATTTGTCGACTCCTTAAGGGAGATGGTAAATGCTTCAGTCTCGCTGGTGCTTAACCAGGGAAATAGTACAATGATGTAGTTTTACCCTTTTTTAATCCATTTGTTCTTACTACTAGTTCACTAACATAAAATGGTGTGCATTCTCGAACGCTTGAAGAATACACTCGCTACAATTTTACTTTATTAAACTATATTTTGCACATTCCTAATTACAAGAATTTCTTTTACGTACTACCTTTTAACAGCTGCTTCGCCCGCGTATGTCTCACATATTGCACGTACATCTCCTCTCCCCCCCTTCCAATCCCCGCTCTCTGTCCATCTCCTAATCTATATTTTCTCTCTGCATCTCCTCCTCCCTCTGTCTGTCCATCTATGTCGCTCAGTTTTCATACCCACGACAATGGAAAGTGGCTCTTATCGCCATAGTACTTCTTCCCAGATAACATGTGGTGTGTGTACCAAGTTTATTTGAAATCGATCCTGTAGTTTAGGAGGAGATGTGGAACACACATAAATACATCCATTATTATAATATATAATATAGAGATAGATTCTGTTGGACTTTGTTCTGGTGCACAAGATTCTGTTGGACTCTGATTTAAATTACGGTTTATCACAGTCGGGCTCACTTAGTGTCGTTTTGAGACACTGTTTTACAATCAATTCACAAATTTTAACCCTTAAAAGCATGATTTTTTTATTTCAAAGCTGTAAAAATTACCATGTTTAGTATATAATACCTACACTACGAAAAAATATGGAATTTTTTTAAAAAATTAAATTAACAAAGCACTATTGTTGATAATAGCTACAAACACAAAAACAGGCATAATTTCAAATCTAATGTAAAGACACTCGAATTAACTGTCTACACCATATCTACTTCCGTTTTCAAAATAAAAAAAGTAATTTTCAAACCCACAAATCAGTGCACAAACACCAAAAAAAGTCTCTACTATCCGCCAAAACACACGTGTGGCAGTACATCCACACAGCTGATTGTCGAACTGGTTCAGTTCATCCTGCCATTTACGATCGCTATGAAGAACTACTAGCACATTAGCAGCTGCAGTGGAGTGTATACACTTAACTACATAACGAATTTGTTACAATATATTGCTCAGTATAGGATACATCGAAGAAATGAAGTCTGTAGCTGATCAGCTACACTATGCATTAAAGGGTTAAGTTCTGCTACTATGCCTGAAAAGTAAGTTTTCGTCCATGTTTCAATGCATTTCTGTCGAGTTTCATGCATGCTTCAATGTTTAACCATTGCAGATACGCCACTGCGTCCATTCTCAGCCACTGAATGTCGCAGTCTTAGGTTTCCAGCTCTGCATAGGGCGATGTGTCAGTCCTTCCCAACTATTCGGGAGGACGACGGTTCAATCCCGCGTCCGGCCATCCTGATTTAGGTTTTCCGTGATTTCCCTATATCGCTCTAGCCAAATGCCGGGATGGTTCCTTTGAAAGGGCACGACCGACTTCCTTCCCCGTCCTTCCTTAATCCGATGAGACCGATGACCTCGGTGTCTGGTCTTCTCCCCGAAACAACCCCTTCTCAACTAATGTATCTCAAAGCTTTATTGTGTGGCATAGAACTACGGACTGTTCGCAAAATTTTGTTCTACCAAAGGGCCTAAACTTTATAATGTCACAATACAAAGCATTTTATTTTTTTAATGTGATCTGTAATAATTTAAAGTAAATTTCCAGACAGTTTGTGCAACTCAGCACACGCATCGGCGGGCAACTGTCAGTTCCGCTTGCCGGAAATTTGAGCAGCGGTAGAAGCCTGGAACAGTGGTAGCCTTACCCTCACCGCTTAGAGAAAGCAAAAGAGAATGCTGAAACATGACCAGTTCCAGCGATTACACGAACTAAGCAGGCAGTGTTCTAAAATACAATTTCATGTTGTATTACGGAGAGACGTTATTCGTAAAAAGGAAAACTAGTGTTTAACTAAACTAAACTTCGTCCGAACAGGCCTCGGAAGGTCCAACGGTACCGACCGACCGCCGCGTCATCCTCCGCCGAAAGGCGTCACTGGATGTGGATATGGAGGGGCACGTGGTCAGCACACTGCTCTCCCAGTCGCCGCCGGTTTTCGGGACCGGAGCCGCTACTTCTCAGTCAAGCAGCTCCTCAGTTTGCCTCACAAGGGCCGAGTGCACCCCACTTGCCAACAGCGCACGGCGGACCGAACGGTCACCCATCCAAGTGTTAGCCAAGCCCGACAGCGCTTAACTTCGGTATGTATGAACGTAGAATAATAAGTTTAAAAAGACTATGATACAAAACGAGGGCTAGTAGAAATCCTTGGGTAACAGAAGAAATATTGAATTTAATTGATGAAAGGAGAAAATATAAAAACGTAGTAAATGAAGCAGGCAAAAGGGAATACAAACGTCTCAATAATGAGATCGACAGAAAGTGCAAAATGGCTAAGCAGGAATGGCTAGAAGACAAAAATAAGGATGCAGAGGCTTGTCTCACTAGGGGTAAGATAGATACTGTCTACAGGAAAATTAAAGAGACCTTTGGAGAAAAGAGAGCCACTTGCATTAATATCGAGAGCTCAGATGGAAACCCAGTTCTAAGCATAGAAGGGAAAGCAGAAAGGTGGAAGGAGTATATAGAGGGTCTATACAAGGGCGATGTACTTGAGGACAATATTACGAAAATGGAAGAGGATGTAGATGAAGATGAAATGGGAGATACGATACTGCGTGAAGACTTTGACAGAGCACTGAAAGACCAGAGTCCAAACAAGGCCCCGGGAGTAGACAACATTCCATTAGAACTACTGACGGCCTTGGGAGAGCCAGTCCTTACAAAACTCTACCATCTGGTGAGCAAGATGTATGAGACAGACGAAATACCCTCAGACTTCAAGAGAAATATAATAATTACAATTCCAAAGAAAGCAGGTGTTGACAGATGTGAAAATTACTGAACTATCAGTTTAATAAGCCACAGCTGCAAAATACTAACGCGAATTTTTTACAGACGAATGGAAAAACTGGTAGAAGCCGACCTCGGCGAAGATCAGTTTGGATTCCGCAGAAATGTTGGAACACGTGAGGCAATACTGACCCTATGACTTATCTTAGAAAATAGATTAAGGAAAGGCAAACCCACGTTTCTAGCATTTGTAGCCTTAGAGAAAGCTTTTGACAATGCTGACTGGAATACTCTCTTTCAAATTCTAAAGGTGGCAGGGGTAAAATACAGGGAGCGAAAGGCTATTTACAAGGGAAGCAGCGGTTGGGAAGGGAGTGAGACAGGGTTGTAGTCTCTCTCCGATGTTATTCAATCTGTATATTGAGCAAGCAGTAAAGGAAACAAAAGAAAAATTCGGAGTAGGTATTAAAATCCAAGGAGAAGAAATAGAACGATGAGGTTCGCCGATGACATTGTAATTCTGTCAGAGACAGCAAAGGACTTGGAAGAGCAGTTGAATGGAATGGACAGTGTCTTGAAAGGAGGATATAAGATGAACATCAACAAAAGCAAAACGAGGATAATGGAATGTAGTTGAATTAAGTCGGGTGATGCTGAGGGAATTAGATTAGGAAATGAGACACTTAAAGTAGTAAAGAAGTTTTGCTATTTGGGGAGCAAAATAACTGATGATGGTCGAAGTAGAGAGGATATAAAATGTAGACTGGCAATGGCAAGGAAAGCGTTTCTGAAGAAGAGAAATTTGTTAACATCGAGTATAGATTTAAGTGTCAGGAAGTCGTTTCTGAAAGTATTTGTATGGAGTGTAGCCATGTATGGAAGTGAAACATGGACGATAAATAGTTTGGACAAGAAGAGAATAGAAGCTATCGAAATTTGGTGCTACAGAAGAATGCTGAAGCTTAGATGGGTAGATCACATAACTAATGAGGAGGTATTGAATAGAATTGGGGAGAAGAGGAGTTTGTGGCACAACTTGACTAGAAGAAGGGATCGGTTGGTAGGACATGTTCTGAGACATCGAGGGATCACAAATTTAGTATTGGAGGGCAGCATGGAGGGTAAAAATCGTAGAGGGAGACCAAGCAGATTCAGAAGGATGTAGGTTGCAGTAAGTACTGGGAGACGAAGAAGCTTGCACAGGATAGAGTAGCATGGACAGCTGCATCAAACCAGTCTCAGGACTGAAGACCACAACAACAACAACAACAACAACAATGATACATATTGCTGAATTTACAGTATCCACCTGTCAAAAGCTTGAATAACAACCTTTTGCAGACCGCTGCGAGACATGCAGGAAGAGTGTTAATGAGGTTCTGCAAGGCACCGACACGGCGTGGAGCTATGCCAACTTTAGTGCCGCGCTCAGATGCACTACTTTCATCGCTTGAAGACCCATGGCGGGAACACCCTAATCGATGTGGTCGCACAGATTCTATACTGGCTTTAAATCCGGGCCGGCCGAAGTGGCCGTGCGGTTAAAGGCGCTGCAGTCTGGAACCGCAAGACCGCTACGGTCGCAGGTTCGAATCCTGCCTCGGGCATGGATGTTTGTGATGTCCTTAGGTTAGTTAGGTTTAACTAGTTCTAAGTTCTAGGGGACTAATGACCTCAGCAGTTGAGTCCCATAGTGCTCAGAGCCATTTGAACCATTTTTTAAATCCGGGAAGTTTGGTGGCCGGGGGAGCACGGTAAATTCATCCTGGTGCTCTTCAAATCACGCGCCTACACTGCGAGCTGTGAGACACTCTGCACGTCCTACGCTGGACGCAACTATGACGAGGAAACACAAACTGCATTCAGGGGTGGACATGGTCCCCAAGGACAGATGTATATTTGTATTGATTCACTGTGCCTTCCAGAAAGACGAGATCACCCAGGGAATGTCACGGAAACATTGCGCAGTCCATAACGCTCCCTCCTCCGGCCTGGAACCCTTCCGACAATTGTTGGAGCGTGTATGATTTCATATGTTTCACGCCGTACACACCAATGAAGCATAAAACGCGTTTCATCTGGAAACGTCCAGCCGCGGTACTGGGGTGCAAATTCCAGCCTTCGCCGCCGGTGAATAGCAGTCAGCGCGGGTGAATGGACCAGGCGCCCGCTGCGGAGGCCGAGATGCAGCAACGTTCGCTGAACAGTCGTCAGGAGTCACTGTTGTCAGCCCCTCGGTTCATCTGGGCGGTCAGTTGCTCAACAGTTGCACGTCTATTCGCCAGTACGCATCTCTGTAGTCGTCGTTCGCCCCTGTCATCTCTGGACCGTGGTCCACCACAGGCGGCGGCGGTTTGGCTTTTTCCATTTTGCCACACGCGTTATACTTCAACTACGGCGGAACCCCAATATTTCACAAACTTGGGCGTTTCCGAAATGCTTCCACCCTTGGCCCGAAAGCCAATGATCGTGCCACTTTTGGACTTCTCATAAATTGCTGTGTTCCCGCATTACGACAGCGACTGCAACGTTTTCCGCATCGCCCCGACACGCTTTCTTTACCCTCCACTGATGGTGTTGCCCCGTACCCTCTGCGAGTGGTTGATGCACGGCGACGTCGAACATGGGCGGTGGTCAAATTAATGTGACTGGACTGTGTATAAGAGCTGCGGGCGCCGCATAACTTTAAACCGGGCTCGTCTATAAGTACAGTACTGGCCATTAAAATTGCTACACCACGAAGATGACGTGCTACAGAAGCGAAATTTAACCGACAGGAAGAAGATGCTGTGATATGCAAATGATTAACTTTTCAGAGCATTCACACAAAGGTTGCCGCCGGTGGCGACACCTACAACGTGCTGACATGAGGAAAGTTTCCAACCGATTTCTCTTACACAAACAACCTGGGTGCACGAATGGCAAAACGTCATTTTTTCGGATGAATCCTGGTTCTGTTTACAGCATGATGATGGTCGCATCCGTGTTTGCCGACATCGCGGTGAACGCACATTCGAAGCGTGTATTCGTCATCGCCATACTGGCGCATCACCCGGGGTGATGGTATGGGGTGCCATTGGTTACACGTCTCGGTCAGCTCTTGTTCGCATTGACGGCACTCTGAACAGTGCACGTTCCATTTCAGAGGTGTTGCGACCCGTGGCTCTACCCTTCATTCGATCCCTGCGAAACCCTAAATTTCAGCAGGATAATGCACGACCGCATGTTGCAGGTCCTGTACGGGCCTTTCTGGATACAGAAAATGTTCGACTGCTGCCCTGGGCAGCACATTCTCCAGATCTCTCACCAACTGAAAACGTCTGGTCAATGGTGACCGAGCAACTGGCTCGTCACAATACTCCAGTCACTACTCTTGATGAACTGTGGTTCAAATGGCTCTCAGCACTATGGGACTTAACATCTGAGGTCATCAGTCCCCTAGAACTTAGAACTACTTAAACCTAACTAACCTAAGGACATCACACACATCCATGCCCGAGGCAGGATTCGAACCTGCAACCGTTGCGGTCACGCGGTTCCAGACTGAAGCGCCTAAAACCGCACGGCCACACCGGCCGGCATGAACTGTGGTATCGTGTTGAAGCTGCATGGGCAGCTGTACCTGTACACGCCATCCAAGCTCTGTTTGACTCAATGCCCAGGCGTATCAAGACCGTTGTTACGGCCAGAGGTGGTTGTTCTGGATACTGATTTCCCAGGATCTATGCACCCAAATTGCGTGAAAATGTAATCACATGTCAGTTCTAGTATAATATATTTGTCCTATGAATACTAGTTTATCATCTGCATTTCTTCTTGGTGTAGCAATTTTAATGGCCAGTAGTGTAATATCCACGTTTCGTCGCAGAGAACGTCTTCAGCGCTAGGAAGCGCAGTGGGCCGTGTCGGTTGGCGACCCGGCGCGCTTCGAGCGGTGTCCGCGGAGCGGCGCTGGCGCTGCGACCCACATCGGGTGCGGCCGCAAGGTCAGGGCAGGCGCTCTATGAATGGGCGGAACGCGGCAGCTGGCGTGGCGGCGCGCAGAGCCGTTGCGTTGCGTAATGCGCTCCCCACGCCTCCTCACACTCAGTACCGAGTCCCCTACCGGCCGTTTCAAACGTACCCCTGGCGGGTGCCGCTGGGACAAACCTGTCGGTCGACTTCGAGCAGGCCGGCCGTTGTGGCCGAGCGGTTCTAGGCGCTTCAGTCCGGAACCGCGTTGCTGCTACGGTCGCACGTTCGAATCCTGCCTCGGGCATGGATGTGTGTGATGTCCTTAGGTTAGTTAGGTTTTAGTAGTTCTAAGTTCTAGTGGACTGATGACTTCAGATGATAAGCCCCATAGTGCTCAGAGCCATTTGAACCATTTCGATGACCTCAGATGTTCAGTCCCATAGTGCTCAGAGCCATTTGAACCATTTTTTGAACTTCGAGCAGATGCCGGTTGCGAAGGAACGGCAGATGAGATTTATGTAACAGGTTATGGTACACTCAGGTATTACGAGGGGCGTTCAATAACTGATGCAACGCATTTTTTTTTTACTCCGCCAATTTCGGTTGAAAAACTACGTAATTTGCCGTGGGACATTGTGGCATATTCCCGATTCAGCACCTACAGCTTCATAAAGTTACGACAGGTGGTAGCAATATACGTAGGCTTCAAAATGGCGTCTGTAACAGAGGTGTGTTCCAAGATGTGAGCTGTCGGAGTTTCTTTCGGTGGAAAACCAGAGCACCGCAGATATTCATTCGCACTTGCAGAATGTCTGCTGAGACCTGACTCTGAACGAAAGCTCGGTGAGTCGTCGGGTGGGGCGTCTGCCATCGTCGCAAGAAGGTCGCGCAAACGTGTCCGACCCCCCGCGTGCCGGCCAGCTGCAGACCGCCGTGGTTCCTGTAATGTTGGAACGTGCGGACACTCTCATTCGAGGTGATCGACAGATCACAATCAAAACACCTCGCAGCACAACTACACGCCTCTGTTGATAATGCTGACACACTCGTCAACGAAGTTGGGGACTCGGTTCCTCGCCGTGTAACAGAGGACCATAAAGAGAGCAACGAAGGACCACCAGTGCGAAATTGCTTCGCGTTACGGGGGCGATCGTCACAATTTGTTGTCGATCGTTGTCACAGGCATCGAAACGTGTGTTCATCACTTCGAACCAGAAACAAGAAGGCAATCCGTGGAGTGCCACCACACCTGCTCTCCTCCGAAGAAAAAGTTCAACGCCGCACCCTGATCCAGTAAAGTCATGGAGACGGTCTGTTAGGACTCTGAAGGGGTTATTCTGCCCTCCCTCATGGTGCAACGATCAACTCAGAAGTGTATTGCGCTTCCCTCGGGAAGCTGAAGAATCGACTATAGCGTGGTTCGCAGCCACAAAAATGCGAACGAACTTCTCCTTCTTCATCACAACGCAAGGCCTCACACAACTCTGCGCACTCGAGAGGAGCTCACAAAACTCTATTGGACTTTTCTTCCACATCCACCCTACAGCCCGGATCTCGCACCTTCCTACATGATTCTGTTTGGCCCAGTGAATGATGTACTCTGCTGGAAGCAGTACGTGGATATATTTAACAGAAGATATTTTGTTGAGTTCCGGGGTAACAAGAGCAGACGGCGACTAAAATAAAAAAAAATGGGCTTCCCCAGGGCAATGTTTATTGCCCCCACGTTATTCACTATTTATACAAATGACCAAGTCTATTAGTGCCTGGTCAAGATCTTTCATTTACGCTGACGATAGGGCAATAGCAGTACAGCCATCAAACTACAAGAATATTGAGGAAATAATAGCTGAGAACCGGGAATATCTCACCAGCTATTACAATAAAAATCACCTGAAACCCAACCCAAGTAAGACCCAGACTTGCCTATTGCATCTTAACAACAGAGAGGCGAAGCGTGAACTGAACGTTTGGTGGAATGACAAGATTAACACACTGCTCTTTCCCAGTGTACTTGAGAGTTACTCCTGATAGCTTTCACACTCATTTGAACTCAATAACTTACTTGGCAAGCTAATAACATAAAAAATGGGAGCTAATCGAAAAGCTTTACGCACCACCGCAATGGCACTCTGTTACTCTGCTGCGTTTGCAAGTCCTGTCTGGGAGCGGTCATGCCACACAAACTGGACACTGTCTTGAACCAGACGTGTAGACATATTACTGGATGTCCTAACCCCACAAGAGTAGAAGACCTATACTCCTTATCAGGAATTGCTGCGCCAAATGTCCGACGTTCAATACAGAGCAGAACTGAACGAACAAAACAGGTTCAAGATCAACGTCATCCGCTCCATAGGTACCAAATGGTACCAAAACGCCTTAAGTCGAGAAGTAGTTTACTCCACTCAACCGAACCACTCACAGATCCACCAAAAACTTCTAGAAAAAGACTGTGGCAGGAACAACAAGAATCTGCTCACGATTCTGAGGAAGTGCTGCCGCCAGGTGCGAAACTTGAGTGGGAGAGATGGAAAACCCTGAACAGGCTGCGTTCAGGAATGGCAGATGTAACAAAAATCTGCACGAGTGGGAAATTGGTGAAGGTGCTTTGTGTCCGTGTGGGAACATCCAGACCATGAACCACCTTCTTCAATGTCCGCTAGTAAACCATCCAAGAGCATTCCCGGCCCAAGACCTGATGGCGTGCAGCGAAACAGCGAGGGCATACGAGGACTTCTCGAGGAATGAGATATGAAGCAAAGACTGCATAATATTTTATTATACTGTATATAGTGATCCACGTACTTTCTTTTATAAATTAGCATTGTAATATTGTAAATTTTATAGAGGACAAATTATTCTATAATGCGTCAATTTATTGTAAATAGTTTGTAGAACGCATACGATATATATATATATATATATATATATATATATATATATATATATATATAGTACGTGGATGATAGGGAAGTTATTCACGCAGCAAGACGTTGGGTCCGACGTCGACTAGTAGAGAGTTATCATGCGGGCGTACAGCCCCCCCAGTAAGGTAGCGTAAGACAGTCATATTAAACGTAGATTTTGTTGAAAGCTGCGTTTTTGTACCCAAAATAATGGGGAATAATACGGTGTACTGGAATCCTGACTAAAACCAATCTGCTTTCAGGAAAAAAAAATGTGTTTCATTACTTACTGAACGCTACTCGAGCTACTTCTTTTTCCTGGTCTGTATCCGGTATCTTCACGGAGTCGGCAGCATGTTACACTGAATTTGCCAATGTCAGTGGTGTATGGTGGCTGCAAGTTCTTCCTGTGCCCCCCTCCCCCTCTCCCTCCCCTGAACGTTAATTGTGTACCCTTCTGTCAGTATGGTGAGAGACCTCTCCCCATGCGATTTCCGTATTTTTATAGCCCTGAAGGAACAGGTGCATGCCTTGGTACAGTAATGGTTCCGTGGGCAACCGTAAACACTTTTCCATGAAGACACTGAGCGTCTTGCGTCACAGTACGATAAGTGTATTAAGAATTACGGTGATTCCTTTGAAATAATAGATAGTTTACTTGTTTTTTACATCCTTCTCGTTTTCACTTGACTGCCCCTTGTAGTTTGTCTGCATGTTTCCATGACAGTTAACCAAATACTTCCTTCTCTTTTTTTCAGAATTAAACTCTGCGCTGAGTACACACCAAATTGTTACTGTCACTGTGTCAACGTCCCCAGGCAAATGGCAAGCTAAGAAGCAAGACGTTATAAGTATTTATTGGGATAGAAGAGGATGCAGTTTTCTTGCATAATTTTCGCCCAGCCATTTCAGGAAAGGTACTGGACAAGAAGCAGGAAGTGTGACTGCAGAAAGAAGGAAATGGATTTCCTTACGTAACTAAGAGCGCTCACTTGGCCTTTTTGCCCTCATCAGTGTTTGCTCAAGACGTCAATCCATTACCTTCCTCTCGTGTCCATATTAATAGCAATCGACGAGTTCCTGCCACAGTGAAAGGGCAAATAATGACAGTTTCTTTCCCATTACCGCTTTTATAATTGCGAGACCGCGCAGCGTCATCTCGGATGCACCGAGATGCTGAAGTGACGTGTTAGAAGACCGTTTAATAGCCTCTGAAGACGCATCGTTAACTTGCATGCGAACCACCGTCGTCGATCATCATTCAGAGAAGTTAGTGCCGGAATAACTGCATATGCGGCAACATGGGTACAAAATAACACTGCAGGTTTTCGAGAAACAGCTGGGTGTTGTTAACAAGTTTATATTTGCAGACTAATTAATAAGAAGATACACACAGCACAAACTACAATATGTATGGCTGCAACGAAAACGGAAGTGCGAATCTCTTCACTGAGCATGGGATTTACTAACGATAAAAAAGGTAAAGCTAGTATAAACCCGAAGGTTGGCTTGAAGACCACAGTTCTTTGCTGGGCATGGTCCTCTTGGAATTTTGTGTGTTGCTTCCTTCCTCCGAACTTTTAACTGACTTACACAGAGGAACCTACAGTTTAACGTCGATTCCGAACCAAAATGCAACTTCGGATTTCTCGCATTAATAGCCATTGCTAGTCGTCAAAGAAGTGATGAATCACATACAAAAATCGCAGTACTGAACTGAGATCAAACAGAAGACACCTGAATCCGTCGTTTTGCAGTTTACCGTGGAGTCCCCGAGCAGTATGCATATTCAATCCGCAATGCACTTCTGACAATCTGAGTACACTCACATTAAGTCATACAAATTAACTTTCAGACGCCCACTGCTAGCAGCTTGAAAGACTTATACTGGAACCAACTCGAGTAACTGGCCTCATATCGGACCGTTGCAACAGCAGCCATCTGGCGAATACAAAGTAGAATACCGGGGAGAATCACAAACTTCTTTTAATTC
This sequence comes from Schistocerca americana, assembly GCF_021461395.2. Lineage (NCBI taxonomy): Eukaryota > Metazoa > Arthropoda > Insecta > Orthoptera > Acrididae > Schistocerca > Schistocerca americana. Next base: position 468,266,686 of record NC_060126.1, read on the forward strand.
GTGGGAGTTTCACAGATGTGGTGAAAAATCCAAACTAGTGGACGCTAAACGAGGTGTATCTAATACTTTGTGAAAATTACAAAACCCCTACTCGCAATGTAATGTACCAACATTCTGAGCAGAGATTAAATGAAACTAGTAACGCTTTACACACGAGTACGAAATTATAATGCACGCAGATTTAGTACAAAATGCTGAGGCTCTCGTATTCTCTACAGTTCATCGATACCCTGGGAGGATTGTACTGACACGAAGCCAGGCTTCCCATGTCTTAAACACTGTTGACGTATAGTCGACAGCTCGCATGCTGTGTAACCAAGTCTATAAGAACACGAAAATGGGCAAATGCGGAAGCAGGTATGGAGTTATCAGTGCCACTGAACCATAAAATTTGCGGCTTCGAAGGGGGAGCTGGTTCGTCTACACTTTAATTCTTGGTAGCACTTCGTATACGTGAAAAACATCCAGTTGCGCCGTAGTGGGAGTTCCAGTGTAAATACTTTCTTCGTGCTGTCATCAACAGCGGATATATGTTTCCGGAAACTCATGGCACAACGCTGCATTAGAACCATTTATTTACTACCGGTTTCGGTCTAAGACCATCGTCTGATACGGCAGTCCCTGTGGTTGCAGTGACCACTGTGTCCGGATGGTTTAGTGGTCAGAGCATCTGCTTAGCGAGCAGGAGGTCCAGAGTTTAAAACCCGGTCCGGCACAATTTTTCAACTTTCACCATTAAAACTTTCACCATTAATTTCAATCAAAGCCTGCTCGCAGCCAGTGTCTGTAATTCATTTGTGTATTAATTCACAGTGGTTGCTCGATCATTGTGTGTGTGTGTGTGTGTGTGTGTGTGTGTGTGTGTGTGTGTGTGTGTGTTGAGAGAGAGAGAGATATGATAACTGCTGATGCTGAAGTACCATGTCTTGCCTGCTATTATTCGTAAGCTTGACAGTTAATGTAATTTTACGTTTCCACACGAGTGACAGGTGGTCTGTAGTGGCCAATTTTCCGTACCAGACGATGGTCTTAGACCGAAACCGGTAGTAAATAAATTGTTCTAATGCAGCCTTGTGTCACGAGTTTCTTGGTATCTCCATTTTTAGTTGTAGGCGGCTGGGTAATAGCAAAACTCTGTTTCTGAACAAAAAGTCAGGAAGGTGTTTTCTGGCTGATACGCATTAACATCACACATAACAGTACATAGTGTTAAACATCAAAAAAGCTACGGCAGAGTAGGCACGAAACGTCTTGGAGGTATCCAGCCGGCTCAGTGGTGTGCGGAACGGCTATCGGCCACCCGCGTCTGGTTGTTTGGTTTGCCAAATGCAGACAAACAGGCCCACCACGCAGCCGAGAATTGCACGAGCAAATATTTACCGCGTGAAGGACCGGCGGATGAGGCAACGTGTCGATACCCGCACAGCTCTCACAGGCCCTGACGCCAGATGAAACGTTGCCATACCGGAATGTCTGTTCTCATCTATATTTTTGTAACGTAGCTTAAACGTTTCTACATTAATACGGAGGGTCTTCTGTACAAATCTTATGAAAATGTAAAGTGATAAACTATGAACACCTTAACCGAGGGCTACCAAACTGATACTCCAATATTTTCATGCCAGTGGTATTACTGCTAAAGTCCTAAAATGGGTAACCTTGGTGCGGACATGCTACACAGGCTATGTCACAAGGTCTGGATGACTGGAAACTGGCCATACCTACATCTACATTTATACTCCGCAAGCCACACAACGGTGTGTGGCGGAGGGCACTTAACGTGCCACTGTCATTACCTCCCTTTCCTGTTCCAGTCGCGTATGGTTCGCGGGAAGAACGACTGTCTGAAAGCCTCCGTGCGCGCTCTAGTCTCTCTAATTTTACATTCGTGATCTCCTCGGGAGGTATAAGTAGGGGGAAGCAATATATTCGATGCCTCATCCAGAAACGCACCCTCTCGAAACCTGGCGAGCAAGCTACACCGCGATGCAGAGCGCCTCTCTTGCAGAGTCTGCCACTTGAGTTTGTTAAACATACCAAACGCGCCGCTCTTCTTTGGATCTTCTCTATCTCCTCCGTCAACCCGATCTGGTACGGATCCCACACTGATAAGCAATACTCAAGTATAGGTCGAACGAGTGTTTTGTAAGCCACCTCCTTTGTTGATGGACTACATTTTCTAAGGACTCTCCCAATGAATCTCAACCTGGTACCCGCCTTACCAACAATTAACTTTATATGATCATTTCACTTCCAATGGAATCTTCGCCACTTACCTGTGCCAACTATCGAACGATAGTTCTTATCTCCCTTGCTAGTACAAACAATGATCACTATACCAAATGAAAGGCTGAAGACCTTCTTACTTCCGCAAAAATCAGATGAATAAACTGGGTTTATTCTTGGCAAGGGAACCATACCAAACATCTGGCAGGTCATACAGACGGCAAGAGAATATACACTCTAAGACAAAAAGAAAAAGAAAAACGACATACCAAGAAAGATTTACCCGAATGGGACGGGAATCGGTAGACGTGATGTTCAGGAAAAATTAATGATTTCTTCAAGAGAAAGAGCTTCACAAATTGAGCAAATCCAGAACGCGTTGGTACAACTCTGGCTCTTACGGGCAGTTATTCGACTAGGCTTGATTGACAGAGTTGCTGGATGGCCTCCTTAGGGATATCATACCAAATTCTATCCAACTGGCGCGTTAGACTGTCAAAAACCAGATCTGGTTGGAGCGCGCTGCCAATAATGCTCCAAACGTTCTCGAATGAGGAGAGATTCGGCGCCCTTGCTGGCCAAGATAGGGTTTAGTAAGCACGAATATAAGCAGTACAGTTTCTTGCTGTGTGCGAGCGCTCATTATCTTGCTGGAAGGTAAGCCCAGGAGGGCTTGCCGTGAAGGGCAATAGAACGAGGTCTAGAATATCGTCTACGTACCGCTCTGCTATAAGAGTGCCGCAGATGACAACCAGAGGGGTCTCGCTTTGAAAAGAAATGGCACCCCAGACCATCACCCCTGGTTGCAGGGCTGTATGGCAGGCGACAGTCATGTTGATATCCCACTACTGTCCGGGGCTCTGCAGACACGTTTTCACTGGTCATAGGGGGGCTCAGTTCAAAGCGGGACTCATCACTGAAGACAATTCTACTCCAGACGATGACATTACAGCCCGAAGACGTGTCCGGAGACGCCCCATGGAGTCCGACAACCATTAGTGATGGCCAGTGGTGGTATTTCCTTTCTTAGCAAGAGCCTCTGGTTGCCATTCGCGGTACCCTCGCAGCAGAGCAGTACGTCGACGATATTCTTCGCCCCGTTCCGTTGCCCTTCATAGGAAGCCATCGCGGGCTCACACTTCAGAAAGGTAAGGCCCGCCCGCGTACGGCGATTGTTTCTACTGCTTGTCTTCGTACTTGGCAAACCATTCCAGCGAAGTCGCATTGTCTCTCCCCAACTGAGAACGTTTCGAGTATCCCACCATCTCGAGACGACCTAACGCGCCAATTGGACAGAATTTGGAGCGATACCCCTCTGGAGGACATCCAACAACCCTCTCAATCATAGCCAAGTTGAATAGCTGCCCAGATGGGCCAGAGGTGGGCCAACGTGTTACTGATTTTCTCAATTTGTGAAACTGTTTATCTTGACTGAACAAGTGCACCATATCAGGACAGGACGTTCACGTGCTTCGTGGATTACAAAAAAAGCTTTCGACAAGGTGAAATGGTCTAAGCTAGGGACTACGAGGTGCGACAATAAAGTAATGAGAATGATGTGAAAAAAATGTTCCTGATCGTTATAGTCAAGTTTAGTATTGTTTCCTTCAAAGTAGTTCCCTTCTGATTGCACACACTTTTCCAGCGCTTTTGCCATTGATGGTAACATTTCTGGAACTCTTCTTCTGTAATATCCTCCAAGACCCTCGTCACAGCTTTTTGGACATCTTGTGTTGTTTGAAAGTGGTGTCCCTTGACCGCCGTTTTGACTCTTGGAAATAGAAAAAAGCAGCACGGAGCGATATCTGGTGAATAAGGTGGCTTTAGTACTACTGAAATTTGTTTTGAAGTTAAAAAAAATGGTTCAAATGGCTCTGAGCACTATGGGACTTAACTTCTGAGGTCATCAGTCCCCTAGAACCTAGAACTAATTAAACCTAACTAACCTAAGGACATCACACACATCCATGCCCGAGGCAGGATTCGAACCTGCGACCGTAGCGGTCACGCAGTTCCAGGCTGTAGCGCCTAGAACCGCTCGGCCGCTCCGGCCGGCCATTGAAGTTAAAAATTGCTGTACTTACAGAGCAGTATGGGATGGTGCATTATCGTGATGCAGAATCCAATTATCAGCAATGTTGGCAGGGACACGAAGAACTCTTTTACGAAGTCTTTCTAAAATTTCTTTGTAGTAATATTGGTTAACTGTTTGTCCAGCAGTTCACGCACCCTGGCCAAGTTGACATCCGTCCGTGAGGTTCCTGGTCGTCCACTGCGGTCTTCATCTTCAACATTCGTTGTGCCTTCACTAAACATTTTGTGCCAACGAAAAACTTGAGATCTTGACATAACGTCCTCTCAATAAGCCTTTTGAAGCTTACCGTAAGTTGTCGTCGCGTTTTCACCCAATTTAACGCAAACAGAAATGGCATCCCGTTGCGCAGTATTATGCGGTTCCATTTCCGTGACGAAAGACACCAACACGTGTTAACTTATTACAGCATAACTCACGACTTACCAGTTGCATCGATGTGCTGCCGCTTGGACTAGAAGCAGCTTATAGACCAAGGTCAAAGATATTGTGCCAACGCAACCTGCAGGGTTGCCACATCTTGCAAAGAAAATCAGTCTCATTACTTTATTGTTGCACCTCGTATTCTCATCGAGAGAGATACGCTGAGACATCTGGCATATCTGATTCGGCAACTGTATTTCGGCAACTGTACTTCTTGAACACAGCGACAGTACGCAGAAATAACACCTTCGCAGACATCTCTTCTACGCATACCGGCTTGCGACAGCGTTGCGTTCTCTCTCCACTATTATTCAACGCATGCAGTGAACGTACTATGACCGAGGTTCTTGACGGCTGGTATGAGGAGGTTCTTGAGGACTGGTCGACGTCATCGTTGTAGGTGACAGAAGAATTAACTATCTCAGGTATGTACATGACACTCTGATAATTGCAACAGACGAACATTGACTGGAAACCATCATGCAAAGGTTGGCCGAAGGAATCTGAGAATATAGTCTTGGAATCAACAACACAAGATGATTGTAGTTCGCCCTAATGACGACCTGACATGATATGAATTACTGGCAACGAGGTCGTCAGTCGCTTCGAGTATTTAGGTTCTGTTGTCGCTGATTCTGCAGAGTGCGAGCCTGAGATCCGTAGGTGCATTTCACTTGCGAGAAATTCCACAGCAGAACTTGCTCGCACGTGGAAGGACACCTCCATCACCGCCAAGACGAAGCGCGCCCTCGTCCGCACTACTATCTTGCCTGTGGTGACCTATGCAGAAGAAACTTGGACGATGAAGAAGGTGGATCGTCGTAAGTTCGATGCTCTGGAAATGTCGTGCTACAGCGGAGATCACAGAATACCTAAATCTGGATGGCCGGGAGGGGATTTGAACCGCCCTCCTTCCGAACGTGAGTCCAGTGTGGTAAATGTAGAGGGCACGAAGTACTTCATGCGGGAAATATTAAGGCAAAAGGAGACAATGACAGAGCGCTCCGTTGGGAACTTTGCCATGATACGTGTGTGAGTGCTCCCTTGTTACACAAAGTGCACATGCAATCACTTCCAGTCTGGAGGTACAAAATTTAGACCTTAGAAGAACGAGACTTTCCTTTCGGGCTGGCAAGGAGACGTTAAGGACTTATCCTCACAGGTTTGATTCATATTGACAGCATGTGTAGGGCAAGACTAAGAGTTCAATTTATGTAAACGGGAAGACGCACCTTTCAAACGGTTCTGAGAACAATGACTTTGAAAATTATAGGCGTGCTTATGCTGTATGCTTTGTATGTCCGCTAATATTCACTGGATCCGTAGCCGAGCGAGTGAGCACTTAGTTTCATATGTGCGTGGTATCTGGGTAGAATATCACTGCTGGTAATTAATTTTTCAATCGTACGTAATTCTAACAACAAATTTATGACAGTGAAAAGTATCACTATCGAATTATAACTTTTATTCATTTACTGTTTTCCTAATCTGTAACATGAAAAAGGAGAATTTTTTGTGTTAAGGAGAAGGAAGGGGAGGGGGGGGGGGGGAAATCAAGGAGGATACATGAGAACTTTGAATCAATTCCGTGTAAGCTACGGTCGCAGGTTCGAATCCTGCCTCGGGCATGGATGTGTGTGATGTCCTTAGGTTAGTTAAGTTTAAGTAGTTCTACGTTCTAGGGGACTGATGACCACAGATGTTTAGTCCCATAGTGCTCAGAGCCATTTGAACCATTTTTTTGAATTCCGTGTAATCATTTTATTTATATTACAGTATCTCCATTTGTGACAAATGTAATGTGTAATCCGTACAGCTCTGCACGAATGATACTAAAAGCAGAAACACGAAAAACAATAAATTGCAGGCCGCAGAGGCAGAGCGGTTCTAGGCGCTTCAGTCTGGAACCGCGCGACCACTACGGTCGCAGGTTCGAATCCTGCCTTGGGCATGGATGTGTGTGATGTCCTTAGGTTACTTAGGTATAAGTAGTTCTAAGTTATAGGGGTCTGATGACCTTAGATGTTAACTCCCATAGTGCTCAGAGCCATTTAAACCATTTAAACAACAAATCATAACATCCGGCAGATATAAGCAACAGCGAATTTTTTTATGTCCACGGTATTCTTTTTCTCTGTGTTTGTAAATAAAGTTTGTTTCACAATATTCGTAAACTGTTCTCGACAGTCACACAATTTCGTGGTGTTCTACGCAGATCGAAGAGTAGCACCGAATATTGGTGCACATAACTCACAAAAAGAAGCAGTACTGGCAGCGAGATTCGATCCAAAGGCCTCGCGCTTACGAAACTAAGCACTTTCTCTCTCAGCTGCGGACTCATTGCATGTTAGTGACCATACACACCTAAAATTTTGAAAGTCAATTGTCTCGAAAGCTTTTGAAAGTTGCGTCTCCCTACTTACACATGTTGAGAAGAGCTACTCGTGCCCTACACACCTTGTCAATACGAATCAAATCAGTGAGGGGAAATTCCTACGGCCCCCTCGTGAGTCTCTCTCAGGCAGTGCCGCCCCCGACGCGTGGCACAGTTGCTTTCCGCTTCGCCGCCGACTTTTATCGCCCCATCTCTCAATGAGGAGCGCGTGCCGGTTGCGACATCCCACGGTTAAATCAGTCCAAGGCTGGAATGCAACACTTCTCCACTTTAAAAACAGGAAACGAATTGTAGGATTTATTGCATCGCGTCTCTTTCCCACTTCCCCCTCCCCTCCCAACGAATAAAGCAGACTACAGTAATCTAGTGACCGCGCTTCACTTTGTGAATTACACTACAAAGCGAGGCCACCGCCTTGTGAAGAAGATGTCAGTTCCGGATGAGGCCATTCGTCTTACTGTTTACATTCCACTGAATATGCCTTACAGTAGCTGCTTGTACTGTATCCTCCTGCGTCATATCAATGACTGTGAAAAAATTGGAAGCGCTAACTTATCCACGATAATGATGGTCGAACTCCGTGGCTGTGGATTAAATGTATAAAATGTAGCTGGATGCTGTATTTCTTCAGGTAATAAACGCTTGTTATACTTTTTCTTGCAACTCCGGTTTCTTCTCGTGCTGTCACTCTATAAACTTGAGCTTTTTCAAGCCGACAGGGAAAGGCCACCAGAGTAATCATACGTGTGCGACCCTACGCAGAAGCAAATCTCAATCTCTGGATAAATGTTATTATCCGCCAGAAATAGCACTGTCTTCTGTCGTTGAATGATTTTGCAAATGGCAACGTCTATTCAAGCTAGGGAACTCGAGTCAGCTCCTCAACTGCTTTTACACTCGGTTTGGAATGTTAATAACCTTACTTGAGAATCTCTCAAGACTTCTTATCATTCTGACTTAATCAAGTCCCTGAATGTTTATTTTCATTTATAAACTGTCCCCATCCCTCCCCGAATAATTACTTTTAGTCTGAAACGGTAATTCATCAGACGAGCATTTAATAGTTGTCATGAATAATGGATTAGCGCTGTGGAAACGCCTGTGGACGGAGCTCTGAGCCCACTCTTTAAAAATTACGGCTACGAACAACGGGACAGCAGTGACTATACGAACGTCCGTATGAGACTTCTTTTATTCGTGGCCTAGCGCAGACGCAAGGGAATAAAAGGCCATGAATGAGGAAGAAAACCCAACGAATGCATATGAGCTATGGCGTCCACACGTTGCCTCAGTTTTTGTAGTTAACTTCAAATCTGATCGGCACATTTAGGTATTCTGATCGTAAATTGAGAATGCATATCTCTTGGCTACATATGGTCACGCGTAATGCAATTTCTACCGTGATGAGGCTGACAACGTTTCGCTGGCTGGAAACGGATTGACCCTTTGAGCTATTTCGTTTGTCAAAGCAGAAGATTTCTGTTATTATTTTTCAAAATTTGTTATTTACTGCCAATACATAACTAATCAAATCGCTAATGGGTCATCATCGCCAATTTACCTGCGTCACTATTAGCGCTTTCGAAAATGATGTGTTTTTTTTTTTCTGTATGGTCTGAAGATGAATCTTGTTGTTCGAAACCAGAAATTTTTGTTGAAATTTTGTTTGAATACTGCAGTGAGTAAATAATTTAGCTCTCTTCACGTGTATAAACATAACAGAGTAACGTAAGTTATAAACTATATATCAATAAAAACTGTTCTGTAAGTGTGAACGTTTCGACATTTCGAAAAGAATTATCTTCACATAAACGAACCGCGAAACTCCTTTATACGAGGGCAGTTCAATAAGTAATGCAACACATTTTTTTTCTGAAACAGGGGTTGTTTTATTCAGCATTGAAATACACCAGGTTATTCCCCAATCTTTTAGCTACACAGCACTATTTTTCAACATAATCTCCATTCAATGCTACGGCCTTACGCCACCTTGAAATGAGGGCCTGTATGCCTGCACGGTACCATTCCACTGGTCGATGTCGGAGCCAACGTCGTACTGCATCAATAACTTCTTCATCATCCGCGTAGTGCCTCCCACGGACTGCGTCCTTCATTGGGCCAAACATATGGAAATCCGACGGTGCGAGATCGGGGCTGTAGGGTGCATGAGGAAGAACAGTCCACTGAAGTTTTGTGAGCTCCTCTCGGGTGCGAAGACTTGTGTGAGGTCTTGCGTTGTCATGAAGAAGGAGAAGTTCGTTCAGATTTTTGTGCCTACGAACACGCTGAAGTCGTTTCTTCAATTTCTGAAGAGTAGCACAATACACTTCAGAGTTGATCGTTTGACCATGGGGAAGGACATCGAACAGAATAACCCCTTCAGCGTCCCAGAAGACTGTAACCATGACTTTACCGGCTGAGGGTATGGCTTTAAACTTTTTCTCGGTAGGGGAGTGGGTGTGGCGCCACTCCATTGATTGCCGTTTTGTTTCAGGTTCGAAGTGATGAACCCATGTTTCATCGCTTGTAACAATCTTTGACAAGAAATTGTCACCCTCAGCCACACGACGAGCAAGCAATTCCGCACAGATGGTTCTCCTTTGCTCTTTATGGTGTTCGGTTAGACAACGAGGGACCCAGCGGAAACAAACCTTTGAATTCCCAACTGGTGAACAATTGTGACAGCACTACCAACAGAGATGTCAAGTTGAGCACTGAGTTGTTTGATGGTGATCCGTCGATCATCTCGAACGAGTGTGTTCGCACGCTCCGCCATTGCAGGAGTCACAGCTGTGCACGGCCGGCCCGCACGCGGGAGATCAGACAGTCTTGCTTGACCTTGCGGCGATGATGACACACGCTTTGCCCAACGACTCACCGTGCTTTTGTCCACTGCCAGATCACCGTAGACATTCTGCAAGCGCCTATGAATATCTGAGATGCCCTGGTTTTCCGCCAAAAGAAACTCGATCACTGCCCGTTGTTTGCAACGCACCTTCGCTTTCAGACGCCATTTTAACAGCTCCGTACAGCGCTGCCACCTGTCGGAAGTCAATGAAACTACACGAGACGAAGCGGGAATGTTTGAAAATATTCCACAAGAAATTTCCGGTTTTTTCAACCAAAATTGGCCGAGAAAAAAAATGTGTTGCATTACTTATTGAACTGCCCTCGTACACAATGGGGCACTTCCGAACTTTAATTTAAGCGACCTGTCTCACATTAATAGATTTTAATTATTTTACTTTGGAAGCTAAAAGAGTCTTCTCACATTTTAATTGAGATGTGCGCAGCCATCGTAACAACACCAGAGACAAACGCAGCAGTGGGCTGCGTCTCGTCACCCGAGGAACCAGAACAGGAGTGAGGTGGGTCGGCGTGTGGGTTCCCTCGTCACCGGCAACAACGACGCTGCCTTGGAACGGGGGAACACTTCCCTGCAACCAGCGAGCCAATAAACGATGAGAGAGGCAGATACCAACCACAGCGCCCTCCAAGCGCGCAAGGAACCGGCAGGTCATTCCCATGGACGGGGGAGCGATGGAGTAGGAATATGACAGACAAAAACTGAAGTTGTCAAAACAATAGTACGGTAGGTATAGTTTTGATAGTATGTGTGTATTATTGTTAATAACAGCAGAAACAGCTATGATGATGGGACGCAGTGCTGTGTAGGGTAAAATTAATTATTGATGTACACTCCTGGAAATTGAAATAAGAACACCGTGAATTCATTGTCCCAGGAAGGGGAAACTTTATTGACACATTCCTGGGGTCAGATACATCACATGATCACACTGACAGAACCACAGGCACATAGACACAGGCAACAGAGCATGCACAATGTCGGCACTAGTACAGTGTATATCCACCTTTCGAAGCAATGCAGGCTGCTATTCTCCCATGGAGACGATCGTGGAGATGCTGGATGTAGTCCTGTGGAACGGCTTGCCATGCCATTTCCACCTGGCGCCTCAGTTGGACCAGCGTTCGTGCTGGACGTGCAGACTGCGTGAGACGACGCTTCATCCAGTCCCAAACATGCTCAATGGGGGACAGATCCGGAGATCTTGCTGGCCAGGGTAGTTGACGTACACCTTCTAGAGAACGTTGGGTGGCACGGGATACATGCGGACGTGCAGTCCTGTTGGAACAGCAAGTTCCCTTGCCGGTCTAGGAATGGTAGAACGATGGGTTCGATGACGGTTTGGATGTACCGTGTACTATTCAGTGTCCCCTCGACGATCACCAGTGGTGTACGGCCAGTGTAGGAGATCGCTCCCCACACCATGATGCCGGGTGTTGGCCCTGTGTGCCTCGGTCGTATGCAGTCCTGATTGTGGCGCTCACCTGCACGGCGCCAAACACGCATACGACAATCATTGGCACCAAGGCACAAGCGACTCTCATCGCTGAACACGACACGTCTCCATTCGTCCCTCCATTCACGCCTGTCGCGACACCACTGGAGGCGGGCTGCACGATGTTGGGGCGTGAGCGGACGACGGCCTAACGGTGTGCGGGACCGTAGCCCAGCTTCATGGAGACGGTTGCGAATGGTCCTCGCCGATACCCCAGAAGCAACAGTGTCCCTAATTTGCTGGGAAGTGGCGGTGCGGTCCCCTACGGCACTGCGTAGGATCCTACGGTCTTGGCGTGCATCCGTGCGTCGCTGCGGTCCGGTCCCAGGTCGACGGGCACGTGCACCTTCCGCCGACCACTGGCGACAACATCGATGTACTGTGGAGACCTCACGCCCCACGTGTTGAGCAATTCGGCGGTACGTCCACCCGGCCTCCCGCATGCCCACTATACGCCCTCGCTCAAAGTCCGTCAATTGCACATACGGTTCACGTCCACGCTGTCGCGGCATGCTACCAGTGTTAAAGACTGCGATGGAGCTCCGTATGCCACGGCAAACTGGCTGACACTGACGGCGGCGGTGCACAAATGCTGCGCAGCTAGCGCCATTCGACGGCCAACACCGCGGTTCCTGGTGTGTCCGCTGTGCCGTGCGTGTGATCATTGCTTGTACAGCCCTCTCGCAGTGTCCGGAGCAAGTATGGTGGGTCTGGCACACCGGTGTCAATGTGTTCTGTTTTCCATTTCCAGGAGTGTATATTGCATTTTTTCTGTAAGACTCAATACAGCCTGTGTTTATATTCAGGCTACAATGGAATGGAATAAAATAAACAACAAAATAAGATAAAGAGAATTAATTCGAATAATCTTCTGATCTATTCCTCCAGAATGCACTTGTAGTCTTCTATTAATCTTAGCGTACTTCGTATACTGACGATATGCATCAAGGACGGAAATCTACAAGGAAATGTTAGTAACTAGACCTAGACTTGGTAAATAGGCTAATCACACTTGGACGTTGTCGATACAATACCGAGGTGATTATCATGTAGGAGAAATGCCCACTGAGGAGCGTCCCCTGTTTTCCACCACTTATAAATCCATGGGATCTTTGCCTTCCTATGCCCCACTGAAAACGTTAACTGCATGCGCAAAGTTAAAGACAGAAGGAAGTCGTGTGGTTCCACGTTAATAGCGGAAAAATACTAAAAACTGGCACAGCCCAGAGAGGACATCCCCCCCCCCCCCCCCCATGAGACTTCACATCTGAGGTCATCAGTCCCCTAGAACTTAGAACTACTTAAACCTAACTAACCTAAGGACATTACACACATCCATGCCCGAGGCAGGATTCGAACCTGCGACTGTAGCAGTCGCGCGGTTCCGGACTGAAGCGCCTAGAACCGCTCGCCCACCACGGCCGGCGGAGGACATCTACTCCAATTGTGTGAATAAAGCAAGAAAATATTTGCGAATTTAACAACAGGGATAGAAGTGGGGAAGGGGGAGGCGGTCGCAGAAGATTACAGTGTGCAGCTGGAGTATCATCAAAGAGGAGTTGGCTTTCGTATTTTTCCACGCAACCACCGTGACAGAGCTAGCTTTCCTTTGGAGAATGAATACATGAATCGGCAGGAGAATGAATGGATGACTCGGCAGTTAGCCAAAGCAGACAGGGCTGGAACAGAAGTGGCGAAATGAGGATGAAACCAATATGTAAGAAATAATCAAATATGCCTCACAAAAAAAAAAAAAAAAAAAAAAAAAAAAAAAAAACGGAAAAAGAAACAAATGAAGATTTATAGTAACACTGCCTTTTCTTCATTATTGTTTGGAGGAGAGTCATGCATCACATATAAACAACAAGAAAGTAATGTAAAGACAGCATAAATGATACAAAAAGAAGTAGTAGATTACGAATGATGACATTAGGAATAAATCGAGGAAATGAAATCTACGAAAACGCAACAAAAAGGAAATGAACGCATCAACAGGATGAGAAGGGAAATTGTAACTTCTCAAAGTCATAAGATACAAACCTACAAGGAGAAGGAGTCAAGGAAAAGACGGATTTTGTAACAGACGACTGCCTAAGACATCAAGTGTAGGAGGAGGAGGTGATGCTGAAACTTTCGGGCGTTCTGGGAGAACGATTGTAAGAGCACTGCTTGCGCTAGATGGACAGCCCAGTCCGAGCCCGGTCCTAATCCATTTTTGTCACACTCGGCAACCTCTCTTATATATTGCCGGGAGTAAAAAGATTTCAATTTCACTGTCACTTTTTCTTGACATTATCGGCAGAACTGCTTTCTGATAAACCTCCAGGCCAATCTACAATTACCATCACACACGGTCGAAACACTATCTCTTACTATGGTCTAGTGGTCAGGATCCACACAGGTGCTGAGTTTATTGCGGTTTCCGACTTTTTTTGCTTTATTACAAGTGTTCATCACAGATACGGGCAGCTTGTTTCCGTGCGCTGCCGAGGGAAGAGGATGTAATCTGCAACTTGAGGCCCCCCGACAAGGTAATCTGTTGTGTAGTTCTGGCGTGTAATTATAGTTCTCTGGCGTCGGTCTTACGGTGAACAGAGATTACACGCCGTAAATCTCTGTGTACCAGTACCAAGCTCACTCGCAGTTGCCTCCTTCGGACTGTCAACACCCGTGTCAGGCAAGAATACTAATGTGAAACCAACAAGACAAATTATGTGGCGGCGTCAGTTGGTAATTACGCACAATATCTCGATCAAAAAGTCTGTAGTATCAACGCCAGCGCAACCAACACTGTGAAGTTTGGCCGCAAATTGACTGGAACACAAGTGAATTTTAATCGCCACAGGACACACAACAATGTATTCGAATGAAATTACCAGTTGGTAATCTGATGGTGGAACAAGGCTTGAGAATGTGTTATCGTTAGGTATTCTCACCAGCGTTTGGAAGCAGTATAAATGATCATAATACCACTGAATGAAAGATCTGAGAGTAGCTTCAAAGAAGGACACTCAGGTGGCTCTGATCTCGATGAAATCAAACAGTAGTTAGTGTTTTCTTGTCATGTACTTAAAGGTTAGTCCGAAGGCATCAATAATTTTCACTCAAGTCTCTGATTCACCGTGCGGACACGTATTTAGATATGCCTGTTGCGTGTGCACATATTTTATGTATCACTGCAGACAGTCCTACAGAGTTCAAGGACGATAGAGCCAGGTGGCGCAGTGGTTAGCAGACTGAGCTCAGGGACACAATGTTTCAAATCGCCGTCCGGCCATCCAGGTTTAGGTTTACGGTGACTTCTTCAAATTGTTGAAGGTAAATGCCGCGATAGTCCGTTTGAAAGAGAGCACGGCCCTTCTTTGTTCCCCTTCCTTCTCTATTCCTAGTTTTTGCTCCGTCTCTAATGACGTCGTTGTCGACGGGACATAAAATTCTAATGTACCTTCCTTCAAGAATATCTTCTAGAAAATCTGTATGAAATACCCATATGCAGAAAAATCACGAAGTCTAACGAGACTTACTGTTCAGTCTCAGGGGCGGTGCATACATAGCACGATGTAAATACTTGCTTTTGACGTCTGTATCGCAGGAATGGAGATGACGACGTTGCCCCCTTAAAGCCAATGGTAAGCCAGTTACCCTTCCTCGTCGCAAAGTTAAATTGGTACAGGGCACTCTGCTATCACTACGTTAGTAAACATTATAACACGTGTTGCCGAGCAGCAGCGACTCATGTGTGTCGCGTCCAACGAGCGCTGGCAGCAACGCTACCCTCCATTGGTTCTGTGTCGTATTGTCAAAAGCCGCAAGTTACTTTAATCACATTATAAATGTTTATTCTAGTGTCTTCCCAGTACGCTACCTCGGTCTGTATGAAACACCGTCTGTGGTGAACGATCCGGGAGTCGGGTCTACTAGTGGGGCCCTATTGGTGTTGGATGTCGATTCAGAGAGGGAAAACTAAAAGTAGTTTTCAGCCGCCAAGTGTACTGTGAGTTCCAGTGAACAGCAGTATTCCGACGCATTATCCTTGTAATAATAATTCTGATATTTATGTCTCTTCTCATAGGATCTCACGAATCTATCGATTTTCATGCAAAAACCTTCTGCAGTACTCTGAAAGACGAAGGAATATTTATAGGAGATACACAAAAGGAAATAAACTTTAAGAGAGGAAGTAGACAAAGATGAGGCACCTAGAGAAAACGACAGTCCCTCGGAATTATTGATATCATTGGAGAAGTAACCGAGAGAAAACTAATCCACATGGTGTGCAAGATATGAAAAAGGTGACATAACTTCAGATTTGAAGAAGAACATAATAAACCCAATTCCAATGAAAACAGTGTTGACAAGTGTAAATATTATTGAATTATTTACAAATGAATGGAAAGAATAGTTTAATTAGATCACAGAGAAGATGTGTTTCGATTCGGGAGAAATGTAGGAACATGAATGGCAATACTGTCCGTACGACTCATCTTACAAGATGACTTGAAAGAGGTTAACCTACATTTAAACCACATGTTGATTTAGATAAATGTTTCTCATAATGTTCACTGGAGTACAGTCGCTGAAAGTCTACAAGTGATAGAGGTAAAATACATGAAGTACAAGATAGCTACAGTTTGTACACAAACTAGACTGGAGTTACAAGAATCGAAGCACATGAAACGAAAACAGTAGTTGATGAGAGAATGATACAAAGCTGTAACCGAGCGAGGTGGCGCAGTGGTTAGCACACTGCACTCGCATTCGGGAGGACGACGGTTCAATCCCGCGTCCGGCCATCCTGATTTAGGTTTTCCGTGATTTCCCTAAATCGCTCCAGGCAAATGCCGGGATGGTTCCTTTGAAAGGGCACGGCCGACTTCCTTCCCTAATCCGATGAGACCGATGACCTCGCTGTTTGGTCTCTTCCCCGTAACAATCCAATCCAAATCCAAGGTTGTAGCTTCTCCCTCACGTCATTCAAAACCGAAGAGTAATTAAGAACGAGAATTACGCATATTATTATTATCTGGAACGGGCCGGCGGGAGTGGCCGAGCGGTTCTAGGCGCTACAGTCTGGAGCCGCGCGACCGCTACGGTCGCAGGTTCGAATCCTGCCTCGGGCATGGATTCGTGTGATGTCCTTACGTTAGTTAGATTTAAGTAGTTCTAAGTTCTAGGGGACTGATGACCTCAGAAGTTAAGTCCCATAGTGCTCAGAGCCATTGTATCTGGAACGATACAAGGTTTACCAGGAACATCACTGAAAAGAAGGTAGTATTGGACATTTTGGTTATCTGAAGAAGTGCCGTAATTATTGGTTCTTTCTAGGGGGTAAATATTATAGAGGGTTGTCGAGGCATGACTGCGGTGGCAGGTTTAAACTGATGTAGGTTGCAACGGCTGCGCAGAAACGAAGAGGCTTGTACATGGTAGACCAGTATTCAGACCGAAGGCAGTAAAAACAACATCTCTTACACAAAGCATCCAGGTCTTTTATTTATTTACAGAAGGCAGTAGCATAGCTCTGGAAATATTAATGTGGAGAGGCGAAGATGAGCGTGAAAAAGAACATCGCACACGCGACTTCCGCCCTGAAAGCGCTTTATCGGAGCCCGTAACCTGACTCATGTTTCGAAGAAGAGGGGGATTCTCCACGGGCTGCTATTGTGCGCATCACGTCCCCGCCTATAAAGCCGTCTCTGAGGAGCCTTGTCTCCCGCGGCCGCGATAGAGATCTCCGTGGGACGGGCCCCGGGGAGATAAGCGGCGGGCCGTGATGGCCGCGTGTTAACGCGCCTCCGGGGCCCGTGGATAGCCGATAGCATCGGCGCACCGTTCGTTAGGGGGCCCGAAAAAGCCGCGCGGCCGCCGCGTGCGGCAGGTCGGGGAGCCGCGACTCGACCGCCGCCACCGCCTCTTCTGGGAAAGCGCAATCAGCGTTGCGGCTGCGAGGCCAGCGCCTTAACTCACTGCGGCCGTAAAGCTGCCGCACTGCCGACCGTATACGAGCGTCAGCTTCGGAAGGGGGCAAGGGGCCATTATGTTACCATTTTGTCTCAACTTTTTATTCGCTCCCACAGTCGCCGTCGCTAAGGTGTCCCTATTTTTTCCGAATCTATAATGGTTTCAGGCGGGACACACTGAAACAGTCGGACCATTGCGGAATCGCTGACATTTGTGAAAACTGGTTGACCAGTTACTGTAACACTCAGGTTCAAGAACATAAGACGCATATTTCTGAAAAATATCCAAAAGATCTATTTCATACGTGGTGTCACGCCAAACTACGCAATAATTAAATTGAGAGAAATCAGGACTTTAGCCGCCTACAGGCGTTGAACTAAATCAGGAGCGGGTGCTCCGCTTCTTTAGAAGATATGATGCATCTGCACTGAAAGTACCTACAGCCCTCCTTGCTCATACTTTTAGTGCAGATGCACCTGCGGGACTTGGCGAATGATACGAGCAGTGGGTCTAATTGATGGGAGGGCTACTTGCGTGTGTCAGGTTGAGAATTTGAGTTGAACGGGAAGCGTGTCCAGATGGCCGAAGCGGTCCAAGGCAACAGTTCTAGAGCATCTGGGTTCGAGTTTTGGTCCGGCATGAATTTTCAGCCTTCACCAATTATTTATTTATTTAAATGCCTATAGGTGGCTGAAGTCCAGATTTCTCGTAATATAGTTTCTTTATTAAAAGGAAGGTCAGCGTTGGCCGTAATATTGATGTTTTATTGATAGCAGAATCGATTTTCGATCACATGGTGGTCATCTTCAGTGCTGCACAAATTAAACTCAGAGTTATCAATAACAAAGACTGAGAAGCGATCACGTTACTGTGATAGCTTCTCAGACTTTGTTATTGATAACTTGATACCAGTGGCTGAGTTCAATTTGTACAGTACTGAAGATGATCACCACGTGATCGAAAATCGATTCTGCTATCAATAAAACATCAATATTACGCCCAACGCTGGCCTTCCTTTTAATTTAACATATATGGTCGTTGTGCACACAGCACTCCATGGAGTCGCCAATCAATACTTTCTTTACGGTCACAGTACCACCAGGGAGCCGGCCGGAGTGGCCGTGCGGTTCTAGGTGCTACAGTCTGGAGCCGAGCGACCGCTACGGTCGCAGGTTCGAATCCTGCCTCGGGCATGGATGTGTGTGATGTCCTTAGGTTAGTTAGGTTTAATTAGTTCTAAGTTCTAGGCGACTGATGACCTCAGAAGTTAAGTCGCATAGTGCTCAGAGCCATTTTGAACCACCAGGGAGTCTGTTGCGCCGGACATCCCCCACAGAATAGACACCACATATGTAAATATATGCAAAAATAATTTTATTCATGATGGTGAGACACGTCCGCGCCTTTTTCATGAATATTACGGAAGGAAAAACTGTAACCAGCCACACTTTTTGAATGAATTATTTATTTCTCCGTAAATAATATCTCCAGACGGAATCGAGGATTTCTCTTACAAATTTCACATTTTTGCCAACCACATTCACGATTTTCTTGTTTAGAAAAACTCATCCATTATATACAAGGTCTTTATATTTCACTTACCCGAAAAAAAGATTTCGTTTTACGCATTACTGTATAGGAGTCTAAGATTTCGTTTTATGCATTACTGTAGGAGTCTGCAGGATTAATATGTGATATGCTGAACATAAGGTACAGACAACATTGCGGACACTTGTGTTAACGACACAGACATGAAAAGATGTGGTGGTGGTTCATATTTGCAACTACGAGCACATTTCATGTCTTTCACAGCAGCTGTAGTCGCTGCAGTGCCTAATCCTTCGGACATGCGTACTTGTCTGGCGTCAAGTCTGCAAGTGATTGGTTGGCTGTACCAACGAGCAAAATGGTACAGTAAGGAATCACTTTTACAACTATGATGTACATTATCGCTAATATTCTTGATAGCTTAGACCATGATGGAAGGTATACATATAACTTGTAAAATAGAGGCAATCGTTAATAAAACTATTATTTGCAGGACTGTTTGCTTTTTTTAAAATTAACTAACTAAGCTAACTATCGTAGTATACAATACATATTCCATCCATCAGTACAGCAATTCTAGAATTTGGTTGAAATGTTTTTAGGTATATTTGGTTTTTAACTCTTGTTGATCATTCAAGATGCAGTCATGTTTCTCGTGACTGTGGTTGTATATTTCTATTTCTTTCAACACACTTACTCACTCAGCTAACTATGACACTACACGTATCCCATATATAAACACAACAGTTATAGAAGTTTGATGAAATTTCGTAGGTATAACTCTATTTGGTCATTCAAGATGCAGTCGCGTTTGTTGTGATGTGGCTGGCTGTATATTTCTATTTCTTCCACCAAACTAAACTCTACCTCTTTCTCAGTAAAATGTAATATTCGTAAGTTTTCATCAATCTTATATTCTGTCTGCGTGTTGGCTATGTGATCAGTAGACGTTGACACATTTAAGTTGTTTAGCAGGAGTGCATTCGTGTGTTCTCTGTATCTTTATGTTGAAACTACTGCCGGTTTGGTCAATATAAAATTTTGGGGCACGTAGAATAATTCATTTTAGAAATACCAGATCCATTGTGTGCTTCAATTTTTAAATTTAAGTTATGAATTAGTTTATCTTTCATTTTATTATTTGTGGTGAAACCAATCGATTTTTAGCATGGAACAAATTTACAATTTGATAGGACATGCAAATATATTTCGCAGAGTGGGGGGGGGGGGGGGGGTAACTATGCTACAGTGCTGCCTGTTGTAGATATGGGGCTACTTTTGTAATTGTATTTGTTTCTAATGCTGCTGTAAAGCTTACTGATGATGTCAGATTTATCCGATGTCATTTTAACTGTGTTAACTTCTAGTAGGTTACCTTCAACATCCAACGGAATACCTTCAGTCCATTGAGCATTGCCCTGTGATGTGCTATTTCATGTTGTTCGGCATAACATAACTGCTGCTCTGACGTAAGACGTACACACACGTTTCCGCCATCTTGTCTTTAATTTGCGTTCAGTATGTCACATATCAATGACACAGAAGTAGTAATATAAACAAAAATACCATTCTCCAAGTAAGTAAGACGTAAAGACCAGGTACATAATGTAGACATTTTCGTAAATCAGAAAATTGTTGAATATTCTGTTACATAGTAGGAAAAAAAGTCAATTTTGCACAAGAAATCCTCGCTGCCTTCGAACGATGCACCTAGCGCAAAAAAAACCTGGTCAAAAGAAAAAAGGTAAGTTAAAATCGTCTGTGTTGTTAGGCCGCGTCATATTTACTTCTAAAATAATCGACGTTTCGACCCCTCTGCTGGGATTTTCTTAAGGATGTTTCGGTCCCACTATTATTAGAACACCGTCAGAGACCAGTGTCGCATCTTACCTTCGTTTGTGCTGGAGAAGTAAGCAAAGAACGTTTCTCCAAAAAACAACACACTATGCCGAGAAAAAATGGGTAATCTACGATGGCCCCCCAGTGGTAGCCACAAGAATTACGATTACACAGCGCACGGTTTAGTAGTATTGTCACTTTGTTGGGTGTTACGTCAAATGGCATCGTGATACGAAGAAAGCTACCGCCTGGAACTCGAATGTGCGTATTACAATGAGTACGCCCCCTCCCCTCCCTCCTCCATCTCAGGATTCGTTAAGAAGTGAACAATTTAAAGTGGTTCGCCCAAATTAAGTGGTATGCAGTGACAAAAATGCTGGTAACTCCTATAGGTTAAAGTGATGGCAACATATAAAAAAAATTGTTCTTGAGATGAAAATAGCCACAACACGGCCACATTTTACCACTGCCATTAATGAAACCAAAATAAAAATGTATAAACACAAAACTAAAAGAAAGTAGCACAAAACTGCTCGGCTCGAATCTTGCTGTTGTACGCGATTTTCATTATCTGCAGGGAAGGCAGCCACGTCGCCTCTTTGGCTGTAAACCCCAAGGGGTTTCTGAACTGTTAATTAATGAAAAGCCGCTGCAGTTGCTAATAAGAACTTTATCAGGTACACGACCGGTTTCAGCTGTAATGTCAGGCCATTTTCAACTGGGTCCGAAAATGGCCCGACATAAAGGCTGAAACCGGTCGTGGACTTAATAAAGTTCTTATTAGCAACTGGAGCGGCTTTCATTAATTGAAGATGCAGGTGCCAAACCAGCACGGAACAGAGAAAAACTGAGAAGTTTTTGGACTGCCTAATTGGAAAAGATTTCTTCCTTCTCGCATGATGACACCTTTTCTTGGTGACATGGCAACAAATCACAACATCATCATCATCATCATCATCATCATCATCATCATCATCACAGTCTACCAATCGCTAACAAGCACGATGATATATTTTGGGATTTCATAAGTGCATTATTTGTGCGGGTCTGCTGATGGATATACTAACCAACTGTCAGCCTCAATGTTTACAAACATACATAATCAGACTGAAGCGACGAATGAAAATCTGTGCCAATACCTGGATTCGAAACTAGGTTTCCTGTTGACTACGCAAATGCGCTAACCACCTCGCCACCCTGGCACAGTGGCTTCGCACAACGTCACGGACTACCCTAGCACGCCTCCCTCCTCACTACAAATTCCCATTCGCTCCTCAGCCCACTTGGTGTTCCCCCTAAATTCGAACAGCATTACGGGGGCTCTCCAACCCTACTGGAACAGCACCTCAGCACTGAACGAAACTAAACAGTTGATCCTGCCGCATACCCAGACATAGGTGTTTTAATTAAATGAAACTATAGGGTTGCACTGATTTTTTCGGGTCTGCCACGTCAATCCACGTTCCCATTCATCGCCCAGCTCGCTTGGTATACTCCCTGAACTCGAACAGACTGCACACATAAGTAGGTTGGAAGTTAAATAGTGGCAACACTGCTGTGGAGACACTATGCAATGGAATCTACTACTGTCGCTGATATCACACGTTGTTGACATACCTACCTTACCTCAGAGCAAATTGACTCGCCCGTCCGCCGGCCGAAGTGGCCGTGCGGTTAAAGGCGCTGCAGTCTGGAACCGCAAGACCGCTACGGTCGCAGGTTCGAATCCTGCCTCGGGCATGGATGTTTGTGATGTCCTTAGGTTAGTTAGGTTTAACTAGTTCTAAGTTCTAGGGGACTAATGACCTCAGCAGTTGAGTCCCATAGTGCTCAGAGCCATTTTTTTCGCCCGTCCCACGTCACCGGCGCGCGCACAATCGAGGGAGACACAGTGGACAGTAATGATTTTCACAGTAAATTTCATAAAATGCTTTCAAAATGCGTGAGAAGTAACGATATTTTCTGTATACGTTATTTTACGAACGTTCTGTGGAACTGTAACTACTGATGCAACAAGATGTTTGAACGCCAAATTCATAACCAGTTTGAAGAAGGGATCATATCTCCTGTTTTTAATATCGAGATGCGTACTTCAGGACAATCCATTTCATCCTTCCAGGGTAGTGAGGTAGGAGGTTAATGTAAAGAAGAATTTCATATAACTGTTTTGTTAAAAAATGGTTCAAATGGCTCTGAGCACTTTGGGACTTAAAACATATGCTCATCAGTCCCCTAGAACTTAGAACTACTTAAACCTAAGGACATCACACAACACCCAGTCATCACGAGGCAGAGAAAATCCTTGACCCCGCCGGGAATCGAACCCGGAAACCCGGGCGCGGGAAGCGAGAACGCTACCGCACGACCACGAGCTGCACTGTTTTGTTAAGACAAAATTAAAGATAAGAACTCTTCAAACTACCGATTCAAACGTAGCATTCAATAAAACTTGGCCTGTCATCATAACGTGTAACTTACTTTTCGAAGTGCCCTCCTATGCCGCGCAGGATTAGCCGAGCCGTCTAAGGCGCTGCAGTCATGGACTGTGCGGCTAATCCCGGCGGAGGTTCGAGTATTCCCTCGGGCATGGGTGTGTGTGTGTTTGTCCTTAGTATAATTTAGGTTAAGTAGTGTGTAAGCTTAGGGACTGATGACCTTAGCAGTTATGTCCCATAAGATTTCACACACATTTGAACTTTTTTTTTTTTTTAACAGTGCCCTCGTATGAAATAACTGAATCATCGTTTTCGTTATACGAAAACTTACACCTGTACTAATTTTGTTCTCCTTTGCTGACTCTCGACGGCAAGTCCTCGCAAAAAGATTACGCCTAGCTTCCTCCATAGCTTCATACAGATAACAACTGTTTTGCTGCTTTTGGCGTCTTCTTTGCCCTTTACCTCCACCGGAAAGCATAACTTGTGTGTCTGAAGAGGCTGGGCATTTAGACGAGCTTACATTAAGAGATACGTCTTAACCGCCGGAGCGAGAACAAATAAACGAGCGCCAGGAACGGGCGATCTAATCGCCGCGCGACGCAGGCATTACGTTTATTCGCCGCGTATGAATAAGGCATGATTAGTGGGGCCAGAGTAATTGCTCGGCCCGTTCTGTGATCTCATCGGCGTATTACAGAGTGAGGCAAGCGCGCGCTCACACGAATTAATTGTGGCACGCTTTCCCGCACGGTACATGCCACTCGAGTGGGATAGGTTTCCAGGCCAGCTGCACGGCAATCAACGGAGAAAATGACGCGCAGTCCAGATGGCGGGGCGCCGCGCGCGCTGAGCTGTACTCGGCGCCAGACAATATGAAGTGATCCGGCTGTAAACAAACAATTTAGAGGCCATTAGATCACTCAATGACAATGGGGTAGCAGGGCGCGGCCCGGCAGCGGGCGGCATTCCGACGGCTGGTCCTGCGACCTCCTCTGCTCTGCTCCGCTCTCGGCCTTCGAGAACAGGAACGCTGACTAATGCACAAGTAAGCGTGATTTACCTGTGTCCACGGCAGCTCCAGACTGTGACTTTTCTCTCGTGTCGTTAACTTGCAGCGCGATTACTCGTAAACTATTTTTTAGGACTGCTGTTACCAGCGACGAACAAGCTGATTTACCCGTACACACTTCCGGAACGAAGAAGATGATGATAACGATGATTCTGATTTAAAGGAATGTTGTGTACACAATTCCGCATAGTCAGCGCGTACACAACTTTCTCACTAGAGCGCGCCCCGCTAAGCACAACAGCGCAGGCGCAGCGCTCGTCCGTCTCCGCACTACGAGATGGCGCTGTCTTAGAGACGGACCAAATTCTGCTTCCGCCGATCCGCGTATTAATACGTAACGCAGCCAATGAGATTGCTGCTAACGTAGAACCTTTTCTCCTCGCGGATCACACTCGCGCAGTGATACCTGAACGCTCGAGGTATTATAACGAGTGTACAGACCTCCGATTAGTCAGTCTGCATTAGTCTGTACCAGTTATAGTCAAGTTTCAGTCTGCGCCTTATAAGATTACCATATTCCTGTACATAGCCATAAATGAATAGACACTTTGTCAAGTATCAGAGATATGTGAGAATAAGATTAACGTATTAAGACCAGAGGAACTTCAGATTGTCAATTGTAAATAGCATCCAGAATCAAGTTAAGTAAGGTCTATGCTTTTCATTATTTTAATAAATGTTTGTGAAAATTAATCAAGTTCTGTTTAAAGTTGGTCACTGTCAATCTGCTACTCTAAGCGTGTAAGTGGCATTTCTATCGTCTGACCTAACGGCAGAAGATAAACACGCCACGATAACACCACGAGACATATTGCTGACACTCGCCTACTTCGTTAGACCGACAACAAATGCCGACAGATCCAGAATGAGGACAACCTCTACGATGTAGAACACGTGGTGGTGTGTGTACCGAAGGTCTTACAGTACGCACACCACAAGGAACTTCTGCTAGTCTACATCTATATTCTGCGAACTACTGTGAAATGCATTGCAGAGGGTTCGTCCCACTGTACCAGGTATTAGGGCTTTTCCCCGCTCCATTCACGTATGGTGCGCAAGAACAACGATTTTTAAATTTCTCTTGTCCCTACCATCCATATGGGAGCGATAAGTATGAGGCTGTAACGCATCCCTACAGTCATTATTTAAGGCCGATTCCTGAAACTTTGTAAGAAGACGTTCTCGGCATAGTTTGCGTCTACCTTAAAGAGTCTGCCAGTTCTGCCCTTTCAATATCTCTGTGACGTTCTTCCGTAAGTGAAACAAACCTGTGACCGTTCGTGCTGCCTCTCTCTGTCTACGTTCAGTATTCCGCGATAGTCCTATTTCGTACGGGCTACAAACGCTTAAGCAATATTATAGGATGGGTCGCACGAGTAGTTTGTAACCAGTCTTCTCTATAGACTGATAGCATTTCCCTAGTATTCTACTAATAAACCGAAGTCTGCTACCTGCATTATCCACTACTGAGTCTGTGTGATCGTTCCATTTCATATCCGTACAAAGTGTGACACCCAGGTATTTGTTTGAGTTAAACGATTCCAAATGTGCCTCGCTGGTATTTTATGCACAAGATACTTTTTTTTTTGCATATATCACAAATGTGTGGGACCAGCACAATTTTACATTTTTGAGCATTTAATGAAAGGATAGCAGTGGCTGAGAACGGAGTGAGATCGGATTGTGGCCTATCCCCTTTTATTCAATTCGTACACTGAGCAAGCTGTGAAGGAGGATAGAGCAGATAGAAGAGGTTGACAGTCTTAAATTCCTGGGATTACAACTTGATAATAAATTCAGTTGGGAGGAGCACACCACAGAACTGCAGAAATGCCTTAAACAAATCTGTATTTGCAATTCGAGTGTTAGCAGACATAGGCGACATAAAAATGAAAAAGCTTGCATACTTTGCCTACTTTCATTCCATAATGTCATATGGTATAATATTTTGGGGTAACTCTTCAAGTCAAACAAAAGTTTTCAGAGTCCAAAAGCGTGTAATACGTATTATTTGTGGAGTAAATTCACGGACGTCCTGTAGAAACCTCTTCAAAGAACTGGGTATACTAACTACTGCCTCTCAGTATATTTACTCCTTAATGACATTTGTCCTAAATAATATATCTCTTTTTTCAAAACAAACAGTTCAGTTCATACATACAATACCAGGAAAAAAATGATCTACACAAGGACTTAAAAGCACTTACTTTAGTTCAAAAAGCGCTCCACTACTCAGGAACACTCATCTTCAATAATTTGCCAGCAAACATAAAAAATTTAGTTACAAATAAAGATCAGTTTAAAAGGAGCCTGAAAGACTTACTAGTGGCCAACTCCTTCTATTCCATTGACGAATTTTTTAATAGAAACAAATGATGTATTGTATATATTCATACTATTAGTATTGTTATTTTAGCTCAAAAAAAATTTGACATGTTCCACATCCACGAGGATCTCCTCAGCACGGATCTATGGGACGAAAAACTAATCTAATCTATCTAATCTAATCTAAGGAGTAATTTGAAGAGGGAATTAGAGTTCAGAAGGAAGAAATAAATATTCTGAGATTTGGCACTGACTTCGCCAGCCGACTTGTCAGCGACAACAAAGAACTTAGAAGAGAAGCTGAACGGAATGGACAGTGAAAACAGATGAACAACAACAAATGCCAACAGATCCAGAGTGAGGATAACCTCTATGATATAGAACACGTCACGAAAACAAGAATATAGATCAAGTATTTACCAAGAAAAACAAGTATGCTAACGTACTTACCAAAGGTCCTAAGTGAAATGGTCCTCATGAACGTGGAATAAGTCAAGTGAATATTTTCACTTAAATAATAATATTCCAACTTGTAACAAACATGTAAATGTTCAGTACACTGAGGTGCATGTAATTATTAAGCTAATGTAACCACGCATCATCAAATAAACAAATTCTATTACAACATGTATTTACAATGATCGCTTTACTGTACTGAATTTGTACGGAAGTCAGGTTGTACTAATACTTCCATTATATAATACTATTAGTAACATCCGGCGGTTCTGCTGAGAAATTCATCAATGAAGTAGAAAGAGTTGACCACCAATAAATCCTTTATGCTCCTCTTAAACTGAACTTTATTAGTAATTAAGCTTTTTATGACTACTGGGAAGTTATTGGAAATGTGTGCTCCTGAATAATGAACACCTTTCTGGACCAAAGTAAGTCTTATATCTAATATTGATTTCACAAATTGAACTGTTAGTTTGGAAAAGAGATATACACGTTTTATCATAATTAATGGCGTAAAAGCATACAGTTGAAAGGACAAGATATAGAAGCAAAAGGTGGGCTCTAAAACTCATACCGTAAGAGCTATGAACACTTTTCATCTTCGATATTGTGAAAAAAATCTCTTCTACTGCAACCTCTATGCTTTCCATATGTTGGGAGGGTGTCGTATGGAGCAAAACAGAGAAAAAAATCCAGTAAACATGGGGTCTAAAACGCACACCTTGTGAGCTGCGAGCGCTTGTTCAGTAGAAGAGATGTGTTTCACAGTAGCGAAGGTGAACAAGAGCTCGTAGCTCTTACGGTACGCGTTTTTGAACCTGTGTTTACATAGACTTTTTAGCTTCTAGTATGGTGTACTTTCAACTGCATGTGTTGCCATTAATTGCGATAGCCCAGTATTTTAATGACAAATTTCATTTGGGAGTCCCACGACATTTTAATACACAAACGAGTGTCGAGTTTTAAATAAGAAACAACAAAACGTTATTCCAAGTACTTCAGCAAGTCTTTGCTGAACTGGTTTAGGAAAATCACGATGGGTTCCAATCCCTATGGCCGGAAGTGTGAAACTTCCAGTACTACGTCACCTTCCTGGCGGTAAAATCCCTTGAAAGTGTGCATGGGATATCAGAACATCCATGACAAGTTCCAGATTTTTTACTTTACTTCTACTGTTAAATCTTGCTTCTTGCCGAACCTGACTAGAGTAGGGATCGGTTGGTAGGACACATTCTAGGACATCAAGGGATCATAAATTTAGTACTGGAGGGAAGTATGGCGAATAAAAATCGTTGAGAGATTGTCGCACAGATGACAAAATGGTAGATATCGAAATAGACGATAGAGGGATAGAGAAACAATTAAAATCGCTCAAAAGAGGAAAGGCCGCAGGACCTGATGGGATACCAGTTCGATTTTACACAGAGCACGCGAAGGAAGTTGCCCCCCTTCTTGCAGCCGTGTACCGTAGGTCTCTAGAAGAGCGTAGCGTTCCAAAGGATTGGACAAGGGCACAGGTCATCCCCATTTTCAAGAAGGGACGTCGAACAGATGCGCAGAACTATAGACCTATATCTCTAACGTCGATCAGTTGTAGAATTTTGGAACACGTATTACGTTCGAGTGTAATGACTTTTCTGGAGACTAGAAATCTACTTTGTAGGAATCAGCATGGGTTTCGAAAAAGACAGTCGTATTAAACCCAGCTCGCGCTATTCGTCCACGAGACTCAGAGGGCCATAGACACTGGTTCACAGGTAGATGCCGTGTTTCTTGACTTCCGCAAGGCGTTCGATACAGTTCCCCACAGTCGTTTAATGAACAAAGTAAGAGCATATCGACTATCAGACCAATTGTGTGATTGGATTGAAGAGTTCCTAGATAACAGAACGCAGCATGTCATTCTCAATGGAGAGAAGTCTTCCGAAGTAAGAGTGATTTCAGGTGTGCCGCAGGGGAGTGTCATAGGACCACTGCTATTCACAATATACATAAATGACGTTGTACTGTAATGCAGGAGGATCTGCACCGAATTGACGCATGGTGCAGGGAATGGCAATTGAATCTCAATGTAGACAAGTGTGATGTGCTGCGAATACATAGAAAGATAGCTACAAAATAGCAGGTCAGCAACTGGAAGCAGTTAATTCCATAAATTATCTGGGAGTACGCATTAGGAGTGATATAAAACGGAATGATGATATAAAGTTGATCGTCGGTAAAGCAGATGCCAGACTGAGATTCATTGGAAGAATCCTAAGGAAATGCAATCCGCAAACAAAGGAAGTAGGTTACAGTACGCTTGAATACTGCTCAGCAGTGTGGGATCCGTACCAGATAGGGTTGATAGAAGAGATAGAGAAGATCCAACGGAGAGCAGCGCGCTTCGTTACAGGATCATTTAGTAATCGCGAAAGCGTTACGGAGATGATAGATAAACTCCAGTGGAAGACTCTGCAGGAGAGACGCTCAGTAGCTCGGTACGGGCTTTTGTTGAAGTTTCGAGGACATACCTTCACCGAGGAGTCAAGCAATATATTGCTCCCCCCTATGTATATCTCTCGAAGAGATCATGAGGATAAAATCAGAGAGATTAGAGCCCACACAGAAGCATACCGACAATCCTTCTTTCCACGAACAATACGAGACTGGAATAGAAGGGAGAACCGATAGAGGTACTCAAGGTGCCCTCCGCCACACACCGTCAGGTGGCTTGCGGAGTATGGATGTAGATGTAGAAGGCATAACACAACAGGCAGGTACAGAAGGATAAAAGCTGCCGTAATAACTCGGAGATGAAGAGGTTCGCACAGCACGGAGAGCTGTAGCAAACCGGTCTTTGGACTGAGGACAACAACAACAACAACAACAACAACAATAACAACTTCTACCTGCTCCTGAAAAAAAGGGTTGTTAATGATCGGACAGAAAAAGAAGGACGGGCAACAAGCGATCCTAAAAGGGTTTCGTTTTCACAGACTCAGGCACGGAATCCAACAAATCAAAACTATAACGACGGAAATTCCAGTAGTGACCGTCTTAAAATGCCGCCAGCACGGACCTCTAGAGGCAAACTGCAGCCCGGCGGTCCACCCGCTAGCAGCTGGCAGCTGGCGAGAGAGCCGATGACACGGCTGCTATTGGCGCGTCGGTCTCGCACGAGGGACACGTGACGCCGATCGGCTGTCCGTGGCTGCGGCGTTAGCCTGTCGGCGGCTACTAAAGCGCGCGGCCACTAAACACAGCTTTAAGGGGGTCGTTAGCAGCTGCCGGCTCATTTCTCACGCTTGGCGTGCCGTTTGTCTCTCCGCGCCTCGTCCAGTCCAGTAGTCGTTCCACTGTTCGGCGCCGGAAGCGTTCGCCCTGAGATACGAAACCCCCACGAGGAATGGAGTGACAAGCCAGGCATTGGCAGAGAACTGCTCCTGTAGTTACTGTACGTGTGATATACCGACTCTGGAAGGGTCACCTCACTGCATCAGGAACTACAGACGAACTGGTGTTACATTTGAGATATTTTTGCCGAAATTTTATATTTTGTGTCATGAACGACGTTACCCCACTCATAGTTACTACAAATATTGGAAATATACAAAGTAGATCCTAAATTGATACAGTTCCTAAACATAGTAATGAAAAATTGGAAAACCACACTTAATATCCAAACAAATTCAAATAATATCACATCACAGCCAATACAGATTAAGCGTGGAATATACCAAGGAGACTCATTAAGTCCTTTCTGGTTCTGCCTTGCTCTGAACCCACTATCCAACATGCTAAACAATACAAATTATGGATACAATATTACTGGAACATACCCACACAAAATCACACATTTGCTATACATGGATGATCTAAAACTACTGGCAGCAACAAATCAACAACTCAACCAATTACTAAAGATAACAGAAGTATTTAGCAGTGATATAAATATGGCTTTTGGAACAGACAAATGTAAGAAAAATAGCTCAGTCAAGGGAAAACACACTAAACAAGAAGATTACATATTGGATAACCACAGCGACTGCGTAGAAGCGATGGAAAAAACAGATGCCTATAAAATCTAGGATACAGACAAAAATAGGAATAGATAATACAAATATTAAAGAAGAACTAAAAGAAAAATATAGACAAAGACTAACAAAAATACTGAAAACAGAATTGACAGCAAGAAACAAGACAAAAGCTATAAATACTTATGCTGTACCAATGTTGACCTACTCATTTGGAGCAGTGAAATTGAGTAACACAGACCTAGAAGCACTCAATACACTTACACGATCACAATGCCACAAATATAGAATACATCACATACACTCAGCAACAGAAAGATTCACATTAAGCAGAAAGGAAGGAGGAAGGCGATTTATCGACATAAAAAACCTACATTATGGACAGGTAGACAATTTAAGAAAATTCTTTATAGAACGAGCAGAAACTAGCAAAATACACAAAGCAATCACTCATATAAATACATCGGATACACCACTGCAATTTCATAACCACTTCTACAACCCTTTAGATCACATAACATCAACAGATACGAAGAAAGTAAATTGGAAAAAGAAAACACTACATGGCAAGCACCCGTGTCATCTAACACAGCCACACATCGATCAAGACGCATCCAACACATGGCTAAGAAAAGGCAATATATACAGTGAGACGGAAGGATTCATGATTGCAATACAGGATCAAACAATAAACACCAGATGTTACAGCAAGCATATTATTAAAGATCCCAATACCACAACAGATAAAAATGCAGACTTTGCAAACAACAAATAGAAACAGTAGATCACACCACAAGCGGATGTACAATACTAGCAAATACAGAATATCCCAAAAGACATGACAATGTAGCAAAAATAATACATCAACAGCTTGCCTTACAACATAAACTTATAAAACAACACGTTCCCACATACAAGTATGCACCACAAAATGTACTGGAGAATGATGAATACAAATTATACTGGAACAGAACCATTATAGCCGGCCGCGGTGGCCGTGCGGTTCTGGCGCTGCAGTCCGGAACCGCGGGACTGCTACGGTCGCAGATTCGAATCCTGCCTCGGGCATGGGTGTGTGTGATGTCCTTAGGTTAGTTAGGTTTAAGTAGTTCTACGTTCTAGGGGACTTATGACCTAAGATATTGAGTCCCATAGTGCTCAGAGCCATTTTTTTAGAACCATTATAACAGATAAAACAACACCACATAACAAACCTGACATCATACTCACCAATAAAAAGAAGAAATTAACACAACTAATTGAAATATCCATACCCAATACAGCAAATATACAGAAGAAAACAGGAGAAAAAATTGAAAAATACATCCAGCTGGCTGAGGAAGTCAAGGACATGTGGCATCAGGATAAAGTTGACATTATACCAATTATACTATCAACTACAGGAGTCATACCACGCAATATCCACCAGTACATCAACGCAATACAGCTACATCCAAACTTATATATACAACTACAGATATCCGTAATTATTGATACATGTTCAATTAACCGAAAGTTCCTAAATGCAATATAACATATACCGTACAGTTAAAAGGAAGTCATGCTTGATCAAGGTCCGCGTCACTTTCCATTTTTGACCAGACACAACGTCTGAGAAGAGAAAGAATAATAATATCAGCACACACTCCGCTACAGAGTGAAAATTCATCCTGGAAACATCCCCCAGGCTGTGGCTAAGCCATGTCTCCGCAATATCCTTTCTTTCAGGAGTGTTAGTTCTGCATGCTTCGCAGAAGAGCTTCTGTGAAGTTTGGAAGATAGGAGACGAGATACTGGCAGAATTGAAGCTCTGAGGACGGGTCGTGAGTCGTACTTGGGTAGCTCAGTCGGTAGAGCACTTGCCCGTGCAAAGCAGGGGTCCCGAGTTCGACTCTCGGTCCGACACATAGTTTTAATCCGCCAGGGAGTTTCAATAATAATAATAATAATAATAAATGAAATCGTTCCCTGTCACCTGCTTCAGAGTTTCTTATGTCTAATACAACACTAAATCCTGATCTACACGATATTACAGATACAAAACATTTTTTATTTACCTGCGGCTATATCTTCTTCAGTATTCTCTTCTCTCGCTCCAATAAAGACGATTGGAGCAAAACGACTGAAACATGATTTACGCATATCGTGCTATGACTAAGCGGGAAGGAATGAATATTAATGTCTAATGTCCTGTCGACAGCGAGGTCATTAGAGACGCAATACAAGCTCGGGTAGTGGAATGATGCGAAAACAAATCGCCCGGCCCTTTCAAAGGAGCCATCACAGCATATGGCTTAAGAGATTTCGGGAAATCACAGAAAACTTAAATATGGATCTGAAACGCCGTCCCCCAAAATGCGTGTCTAGTGTGCTAACTACTGCGCCACCTCGCTCGGTGTGACAGACTACAGCTCAAGTACGCGGCGGCTAACTATGTTTAATGACACTGTGGACAAACTCCTCGTCATATAAAAGGTGTTACCGTTACGGTAGTACAACCTACCAGAGATAATGCAGAGTGAGAAATGTGGTAATTTGACAATGGGAACCGTAGTCCAGCAACGAAAGAATCGAAAGTTACGGAGCCAAACGTTTGGCTGGATGACTCTGCTACTGGAAAACTAGAACCGACGAATCGTTGTTCGTACAATGTAATAAACTGATTTCTCAGATACAAGGTTGTTAACGCGCCCGGATAGCCGTGCACGTTAAAATGCAGCTTTCGGGGCGGAGAGGTGCCCCGGCCCCGAATCAAATCCGCCCGGTGTCTTAACGACGAGGGGGCGGTGAGTCGATAAGCATGCACGTCATTTTAAGCGGTTTACCACATCCCACTAGGTGAATACCGGGCGGCTACCCAAGTCCCGCATCAGTTATACGATTCGTAAAAATTTAAAAAATTTCCGCTCACTTTCACGCGAATGGCGCTACACGCAGATAGCTGGGGTACACTTTCCGTCGGGGAGAGGGGGGGGGGGGGGAACGAGGTGGCGACAGGTTACTTGACTCTGCGCCGAAGTGTGGCAAACACAACAGTGTAAGTAAACGGCCGGCCGCGGTGGCCGAGCGGTTCTAGGCGCACCAGTCCGGAACCGCGCTGCTGCGGTCGCAGGTTCGAATCCTGCCTCGGGCATGGGTGTGTGCGATGTCCTTAGGTTTAAGTAGTTCTAAGTCTAGGGAACTGATGACCTCAGATGTTGAGTCCCATAGTGCTCAGAGCTATTTTTTTGTAAGTAAACCAGTTCAACATGTGGGCTCATGTCATGACGTGTGGGGACAAGAAACTCCGCTATGATGCGCCCCAGAAACCTTAATCTTCGTGCATGGCGGAGGCCTAGCTAACTTTGCACATCGCGTGCATCCAGACGTTCCGTGAAGGCTCAATAGGAACAGGTGGTGCTCTTTCGCATCCACCTCGTTCATCTGATCGGATCACACCTGATTTCTTCTTGTGGACTCAAGTGAGAAGTAACGTACGAGGCACGTGTCGAGTCTGAAGAAGATAACCTAGTTCGACCTCTTGCTACCTGTAACGTCGTTCGACAACATCGGGGTTAGTCAAATAGATGGTTCAAATGGCTCTGAGCACTATGGGACTTAACATCTATAGTCATCAGTCCCCTAGAACTTAGAACTACTTAAACCTAACTAACCGAAGGACAGCACACAACACCCAGCCATCACGAGGCAGAGAAAATCCCTGACCACGCCGGGAATCGAACCCGGGAATCCGGGCGTGGGAAGCGAGAACGCTACCGCACGACCACGAGATGCGGGCATCGGGGTTAGTCCACCGGGTTATACAACTCAATTTGGTGTGACTATAAAAGCTAAGATCACACCATTTTGAACATCTGTTATAAACGTAGGACCTTGTCCAGAAAAATAAAAAGTAATAGACAGTATAAAGAGCACAAAAAATAACAAAATGTTGTTGCTCTTCATTGTAGAGTTTTCTTTATAGCGTTATAGACACTGTAACGTTCTATAGGGCTACTGAATCGAAGGAAAAACTGGTTTCTGGTCAAGACATTGTACCACAAATAATTGAGCTGATGTTCCCAGAAACTTCAGTCCTGTGAAAGATAAGACAATGAAAACGGGGTTACAGTTGTTAGTCGTTGTTGTTTGCCAGAACAACTGCGTGGACACTTAACAGCCTTCATTCTCTTAAGCGTCATATATAGAAACATGTGAAACAATGCATGCTATTTGCTGTATTATTCAGAACTATCTATTACGATTCTCACACATCTGAGTGCGGTAGAATAAATGGAACGCGACAGTTCTGAACTTCATGAGAAAGCAGTCAATGAAGAGAACGTCTTCAGTAGGGCACCTGACAGGAAAGGTAGTAGGCATTTGATTAGTGAGAAAGATATCGTCCAAACGGTCCAGTCTGTTTTACTGCGTTCCCAAGGTAAGTGTTCAATCATACTGCAGCATAAGCCGGCTTCTCCCTCGGTCAGAGAAAGGACTTTCCGGTCGCTGAACCGGCTGGAATACAGTGGAAATAAATTACAGCCAAAACATTCGATTTCCTCCAGCAGCCGTACGACTCATGTTGATGACAGCTCAGACAGGAATGAATCCTCGTTTCATAAACTCTCGCTTTTGCGTCTTGATTCAGCGAAGGACGGCGCCTCCTTCCGTGGCCGCCACACTTGAGACCTTCGGCATTCGCCTCACCAGAGCTTTGACCCACGCAGGTTGCACAATTCCCCTGTTTGCATTAGGTGCTATTAGGACCGGTCCAACGGGTGGACGTGGCTACAAACAGGATTCTAGGAAGAAATTCCTAGTGAATCTTCTTCCCCCCACGCCTTTTCTGTCCCAACAAAAGCTCAGCGGCGAATCTCACAGACATGCTCTGCGAGACGAAATACGTAAATGTGGGAGCTCACTTGCCTCTTTCAGTGAAGACCTACGTCTATGCGCCATCATGTGGAAACTATAAGGCGCTACGCTTTAGTTTCAGCTCAACTGTGACCGGCATATGTTTGAAATGTCTCAAATTATTTTTGGTACGATGAAGAAACTGGGTATTGACCTCAAAGACAGTCGCTTCTCTACTTTAGAGCAATTATAGGAAAATAAATAAAGTGGGTCTGCCGGCCGCGGTGGTCTAGCGGTTCTAGGCGCGCAGTCCGGAACCGCGCGACTGCTACGGTCGCAGGTTCGAATCCTGCCTCGGGCATGGATGTGTGTGATGTCCTTAGGTTAGATAGGTTTAAGTAGTTCTCAGTTCTAGGGGACTGATGACCACAGTAGTTAAGTCCCATAGTGCTCAGAGCCATTTGAACCAATAAAGTGGGTCTCAGTGATCAAAAGACCAATTTATATTACTTCTACAAGAAGCAGTACTGAAGGTGATAACGAACACAAAGCGCTACAAGAGTAATGACAAGAACACTCTGTGCATAATGGTCTTAGATGATACTAAAATCTTGGCTGACTCTGCCCAAGTTATTAATAGGGCGGGAAAAATACTCTCCTCAATTCTTGGAGAATAGCTGATGAAAACTGATCTAAAGAAAATTAAATCTATAATTTAAAGAAATACAAAACAAACCGAACAAAAACATAGAATTACACAATTTCAGAATTACAGAAGTAAAAATTACAGTTACGTGGTATTATTACTGAGGACATAAAATACACTGAATGAGTAAAAGAATTGGTCATTAACAAAGAAAGCCTATGAAATGAGGAAAAATGTAATTATAAACAACCACACGAATATAGAAACAAAGAAGTTGATTGTTAACGTATTTACCTGGGAGCAAACTTGCCTAAGCCAGTGAATGCTGAGCGGTAAAGAAGGTGCGAAAGCACCTCTTGCAAGTTCCGGACATGTGATTGCTGAGGATATACATCAAATAGTCTTGGATAGATTCAAAATGCAACAGCATACGTGTGCATAGTGCAGGGCGGAGCACCACCTTAATGGCACCTGCATGTCACAGCGTTTCTTAAGAATGACCGAACTCAACGACGGATAGACCGTAAGGGGCAAACGCGTCTCGCATTGCAGAAATTAAAAAAAAAAAAAGCTCCGTGTATGTGCCTCCCCTTCCAAAGAACTTCGGGTGACGTGCGACAGTAGCAAAGCAACAGCAGTGAATTCTCGCAAAAATATAGGACGAGCATTGTCTGGATGCAGAAGGAATTATTCACTCTGCAGCGGAGTGTGCGCGCATGTAAAACTTTCTGGCAGATTAAAACTGTGTGCCGGGACGAGATTTGAACTCGGGACCTTAGCCATTCTCTGGCATGAGCTCTGACGACTGAACTACCGAAGCACGACTCACGAGCCGTCCTCACATTTTTACTTCCGCCAGTACCTCATCTCCAACTTCGGAAGGTAGAAGATGACGTATTGGCGGAAGTAAAGGTGTGAAGAGAGATCGCGAGTCGTGCTTGGGTAGTTGAGTCGGTAGAGCTCATGCCAGAGAAAGACGAAGGTCCCGAGTTCAAATCTCGGTCCGGTACACAGTTTTAATCTGCCAGGAAGTTTCATACCGTCTGTACGTTTGTCGTGAGTCCCGTGCAGCGCACAATGAACATTTGTGAAAGGTAAATGAAAACTGAACCCTAGGCGTAACTGTAGAACGAACCCCAAGGTTTGACGTGCATGCACGTAAAATATGCGTAAAAAGTCTTAAAGCTGTCATCAACTGGAAGGTTTTTTTTGAAAACCACAGTGTTTTACTAGGCAGTGCCCGATTGGAGGTGGTATGTCACTGCCTTATTCTGACCTCTGAAGTGACTTATCCAGCCAGTTATAAAGGCGAATGTACAGTTTAACGTGGACGGCGAACCACTATCAAACGTGCTATTTTTCACATTACCAAACATCCTTGTAAGATTGAATGGATCAGATCGATGAAAATCGGAGTTTGACGTTCTTTCGACGACGAGGTCATTAGAAACAGAGCGCAAGATCAGGAGATCCGGCGTGTCCTTTCGATTGAATCACCGCACCATTTGCCTTAGGCGATTTAGGTAAATCGCGGAAAAACTAAATTTTTATGGCCCGAATACGCTGACTTGATCGTTCAAATGACTCTGAGCATTATGGGACTTAAATCCTGTAGTCATCAGTCTCCTAGAACTTAGAACTACTTAAACCTAACTAACCTAAGGACATCACGCACATCTACGCCCGAGGCAGGATTCAAACCTGCGACCGTAGCGGTGTGCGTTTCCAGACTGTAGCGCTCGGCCCGCTGACTTGATTAATGTCGAGGACACACAAATAACATGTGATTAGCGTCGCTCATTTACGCCCCATCATTTTGGCGTGGTGACGCCTGAAACACCATGTAATGGTTGTTCGGGGAGCGGTTGGACAATGACAGATATACAGGGTGGTCGTAAATTATATGTCAAAAATGTAAAGGCACGTAGAGGGGAACTGAACATGAGGATTTCATATAGGAATGTGTGTGCGGTAGCGACACATAAGGGCGCCAGTATGAACAGCAGCATGAATCACAGAAAACTGAATGGGCATGTACCGTCATATTACATCAGAAATTTATCAATAGTTTACAAGAGGTGCTCGAAAGAGCGACCACCCACAGCGATACACGATTAACAGCGACGGCGCATGGATCGGCTCGACGTACATTAGAAAAGACGTTAGGCATGTCGATCACACATCCAGCAACTACAGACACGCGGGCAACTACATCTTCTTCAGATGTGACGGGACTCTCGTACACCAGGCTTTTCGTATGACCCCACAAGAAAAACTCCACACAGGTTAAATCGGTAGAACGTTCTGGCCAGGGAACTGGACCGATCCGTCCCATCCACTGCTGGCCGAAGGCAGCGTCCAGGTGATTCCTGACGTTTCGGCTGAAGTGAGCTCGGGCTCGAGTGTGCTGGAACCACATTCGTCTTCGGACAGCTAGAGGAACATGGCCCGGAAGTTCAGGTAAGACCTTCTGTAGGAAGATGTATCTGTAGCCGGTTAAACGGCTAGGTAAAATGTACGGTCCAACTGAGCTATTTTGCACACTGCCTGCCCAAACAATAAAGGAAAACCTTTCTTGGTGCGAGTGTGCTTTTGTGCCATGTGGGTTACCATGAGCCCACAGGCGAGGATTATGAATGTTCAACATACCCGACCGCGTCAAGGTAACGTCAGTAAATAAAACATCTACAGGGAAGGTTTCACTGCTGTAGGTACCTGCACCGATCAGCAAAGCTGAGAAGTGGAAGATAATCGTCGGGGGTCATTGCTTGCACTCTCTGTACATGATACGGATGCATTACCACTTCATGTAAAACCCGCAAAACACTGTTCGATTTCACACAGAGTACGCGAGGGAACTTGCCCCCCTTCTTGCAGCGGTGTACCGTACGTCTCTAGAAGAGCGTAGCGTTCCAAAGGATTGGAAAAGGGCACAGGTCATCCCCGTTTTCAAGAAGGGACGTCGAGCAGATGTGCAAAACTATAGACCTATATCAGTTGTAGAATTTTGGAACACGTATTATGTTCGAGTATAATGACTTTTCTGGAGACTAGAAATCTACTCTGTAGGAACCAGCATGGGTTTAGAAAAAGACGATCGTGTGAAACCCAGCTCGCGCTATTCGTCCACGAGACCCAGAGGGCCATACACACGGCTTCCCAGGTAGATGTCGTGTTTGTTGACTTCCGCAAGGCCTTCGATACAGTTCCCCACAGTCGTTTAATGAACAAAGTAACAGCATATGGATTATCAGACCAATTGTGTGATTGGCTTGAAGAGTTCCTGGATAACAGAACGCAGCATCTCATTCTCAATGGAGAGAAGTCTTCCGAAGTAAGAGTGATTTCAGGTGTGCCGCAGGGGAGTGTCGTAGGACCGTTGCTACTCACAATATACATAAATGACCTTGTGGATAACATCGAAAGTTCACTGAGGCTTTTTGTGAATGATGCTGTGGTATAACGAGAGGTGTTAATAATGGAAAATTGTACTGAAACGCCGCGAGGGATTAGCCGAGCGGTCTAGGACGCTGCAGTCATGGACTGTGCGGCTGGTCCCGGCGGAGGTTCGAGTCCTCCCTCGGGCATGGGTGTGTGTGTTTGTCCTTAGGATAATTTAGGTTAAGTAGTGTGTAAGCTTAGGGACTGATGACCTTAGCAGTTAAGTCCCATAAGATTTCACACACAATTTTTTTTTTAATTGTACTGAAATGCAGGAGGACCTGCAAAGAATTGACGCATGGTGCAGGGAATGGCAATTGAATCTCAATGTAGACAAGTTTAATGTACTGCGAATACATAGAAAGAAAGATCCTTATCATTTAGCTACAGCAACCGGAAACAGTTAATTCCGTGAATTATCTGGGAGTAGGCATTAGGAGTGATTTAAAATGGAATGATCATATAAAGTTGATCGTCGGGAAAGCGGATGCCAGACTGAAACTCATTGGAAGAATCCTAAGGAAATGCAATCCGCAAACAAAGGAAGTAGGTTACAGTACGCTTGAATACTGCTCAGCAGTGTGGGATCCGTACCAGATAGGGTTGATAGAAGAGATAGAGAAGATCCAGCGGAGAGCAGCGCGCTTCGTTACAGGATCATTTAGTAATCGCGAAAGCGTTACGGAGATGATAGATAAACTCCAGTGGAAGACTCTGCAGGAGAGACGCTCAGTAGCTCGGTACGGGCTTTTGCTGATGTTTCGAGAACATACCTTCACCGAAGAGTCAAGCAATACATTGCTCCCTCCTACGTGTATCTCGCGAAGAGACCATGAGGATAAAATCAGAGAGATTAGAGCCGACACAGAGGCATACGGACAATATTTCTTTCCAAGAGCAATAAGAGACTGGAATAGAAGGGAGAACCGATAGAGGTACTCAAGGTACCACCGCCACACACCGTCAGGTGGCTTGCGGAGTATGGATGTAGATGTAGACTTTGAAGGCCAACACCGAACGGACGTCCTACAGCTCTCGAACTTGTCGAAGGATGATCCTCTGCGGTGTTTAGTATTCTTCCATCCACTGCAGAAGTTCTGCGGTATCTTCCAATGCCATTTCCACGCCTGGAAGCATAAAACGATCCAATCGTGCGTAACTCCCGATGGAGACACTCGAACGTTCGGCGATCCGGCTGATTCCTATCCGGGAATCGCTCCCTGTACATCCTTTGAACAGCTAACTCACTTCATTGTGCAGCCCCATACATACAGTGCATATCGGCCAGCTCCGCATAGGTGAAACGATGCACGCTGCTCAAGATCCGTGCAGAAATGATGAATCTAGCTAGCCAAGCGCTTTTACACGCTGCAGTCTGCGGTCATCAGCACTCTCTATCGCACACACATTCCTGTATGACATCTGCTTACCTCGCTCCCCTCTAGCTTCCGTTACATTCTTGACATACAGGGTGATCAAAAAGTCAGTATAAATTTGAAAACTTAATAAACCACGGAATAATGTAGATACAGAGGTAAAAATTGACACACATGCTTGGAATGACATGGGGTTTTATTAGAACCACCCCATATTGCTACACGGATGAAAGATCTCTTGCGCGCGTCGTTTGTTGATGATTGAGTGCTCGGCCGCCACTTTCGTCATGCTTGGCCTCCCAGGTCCCCAGACCTCAGTCCGTGCGATTATTGGCTTTGGGGTTACCTGAAGTCGCAAGTGTATCGTGATCGACCGACATCTCTAGGGATGTTGAAAGACAATATCCCACGCCAATGCCTCACCATAACTCCGGACATGCTTTACAGTGCTGTTCACAACATTATTCCTCGACTATAGGTATTGTTGAGGAATGATGGTGGACATATTGAGCATTTCCTGCAAAGAACATCATCTTTGCTTCCTCTTACTTTGTTATGCTAATTATTGCTATTCTGATCAGATGAAGCGCCATCTGTCGGACATTTTTTGAACTTTTTTTTTTTTTTGTTCTAATAAAACCCCATGTCATACCAAGCATGTGTTCAATTTGTACCTCTCTATCTACGTTATTCCGTGAATTATTCAGTTTTCAAATTTATACTGACTATTCCACAAGATTTCGGGATTGCAGCCGGATCTCATCGACTTCTTTCCACTGGTGGCAAACTTTTATATGGAAGACTTTGAGGAGAGGGCTCTCGATTCGGCGATGTTGAAACCAACAGTCTTCTGGCGGTACGTGGACGATACCTTTGTAGTGTGGCCTCACGGTGAAGAAGAGCTTTCACGGTTTTTACAACATCTGAATTCCATCCACACAAACATTCAGTTTACGATGGAAGTTGAAAAGGATGGTTGCCTACCATTTCTGGACGTCATGGTTAAACGCAGGGTGGATGGGTCATTGGGGCATTCGGTCCATCGAAAACCCACGCATACGGATCTGTACCTGCAGGCGTCAAGCTGTCATCACCCGTCACAAACTATGGGCGTCCATCGAACGTTGGTGCATAGGGCACATGTCGTGTCTGATAAAGACAGCCTTGCAGACGAATTAGAGCACTTGAAATCGGTATTTCAACGTAATGGATATTCTGCACATCAGGTCAGTACTGCTTTAAGGAGGAAAAAACGTGACCACCAACAAGATCAAGAGGATAAGGAGGTGTTTAAGTCCAGAGCATTTCTCCCATATGTCGGGAACATTTCATCGAAAGTAGGCAGAATTTTAAAGAAACATCGTGTGAAAGCAATCTTCCGGCCACCTACAAAGACTCGTGCTCTTCTGGGCTCAGCCAAGGATGACCTGGGATTACGGAAGGCTGGAATTTATAAAATACCTTGCGACTGTGGGAAAGCCTACATTGGTCAAACCACACGCACAGTACACGACCGCTGCGTTGAACATGAGCGCCACACTCGCCTTTTACAGCCAAGTAAGTCGGCTATAGCCGAACATTGTATTTCCACAGGACATACTATGGATTATTCGGCCACGAAAATCTTGGCCCCATCGAGATCCTTCTGGGATTCAGTTGTGAAGGAATCCGTGGAAATACGTTTAGCGGATAATCTCATTCATCGTGATGGCGGCTTTTTATTGAATAAGGCCTGGGACCCTTTGATTTCTTTAATTTCAACCAAAAGAAAACTTTTTATGGCTTCTGACACGTCGAGCGACAAGTAATTTTAATATTGAAATTTTATTGTTTTGGACACGTCTGCGTGCATGTTTTACTTTTTTCACGCATTCGATTGCGCTCCATAGATGCAGTAATATTGTAGAGGGCCTTGGAATCGACAGGTGGCGCGCATGCTACGGTAACTTGCGCATGCTCGCCTGCGGCACTTTTACGTATAAATAGAGCGACTTGCACTAGCAATCTCCAGTGTCACACACTCGCCTGAAGATGGCTGTAAGGTTGTCAGCCGAAATATCGTGGAAAGAAGTCGATGAGATCCGGCTGCAATCCCGAAATCTTGTGGAATATTCGATACGCCGGTAAAACTTCAAGAGTCACACTTATACTGACTATTTGATCACTCGGTATAATCTAGGACCACCCTGTGTAATATCCGAGTTCTTACTCGAGCACTCCGCTACCTTGCGGCAGTATTGCCTCACTATTACGCGACAGTTGCCTCGGCCGTGTTTGTTGCAGTGCTGGGATATAATTTGATTGGCGGGCAGTGA
The DNA here is from genome assembly GCF_021461395.2 of Schistocerca americana. NCBI lineage: Eukaryota > Metazoa > Arthropoda > Insecta > Orthoptera > Acrididae > Schistocerca > Schistocerca americana. Next base: position 468,310,449 of record NC_060126.1, read on the forward strand.
GAGGAGACGGAAGCGGACGGAGAAAGCGCACGCGCGACAGAGGCTCGCTCGCGCCCGCCTGGAATCCACGGCGGCCGCTCGCGGCTCGTTAAAGCGGCCGGCGCTCGTAAACCCGGCCACGAGCTGGCTCTGGCGCTCCCCAGGCCGCCGAACCTGCCCGCTGCGTGCCGCATCTGCGGCCCCATCTACACGGCTCGCGGTTTAGGGCCGTTTAACGTCGCCGCCGCGGTCGCTATCTCACATCTCTCCTGTCCGAAAGTTGCCGCAAGGAGAGCGGCCGTGATCGCTCGCAGTCCTAAGAGCTGTCGAGGTACCGCCGACTTCCGGGCACCGTGACTCGAATACATTGTTTGGGCAAGGCAACATCATGCAGCACAGATCTCGGTTTACCGCTCGCCTCCAGACGCTATCGCGTGCTCGCATTGTCCTCTTCTGGCCACCCAACATCGTTTCGGAACCTATGAGCTACCTTTCAATACCTATTTACTTTTGGAGATCGTTTTGTGTATTGGTAATTCGATTTCTTTGTTAGCTTACGTTAACTCTGCCTTAAGACGTCGGCACACGGACCGTGCATCCGAGCGTTGAGCGTGCCGAGTTTCTGACGTCATAGCGTGGAATAGCACGTTCGGGAGTCTGGCATGTCAGATTTTCTGAGCGTGCGTCTGAGCGTTGACCAATGAGATGGCACAACGCCACCTACGTCACACGCACGCCGTCTCCCTTCAGTACAGAGTTGTGATGCACCATATTTGCATTCATTTCAAGCCTACACGTATATATGCCGTTTCTGAGCACCAGCAAATTGAGAATCACTGGAAAACCCGTTGTTAACTGTGTGATTCGTTCCAATAAAATAATGAGAAACATCATATTCATGGCAAAAGAATTACTGTAACGAGCGTATTATGAGAGTCGGCTATCTGAAGGCAGCGACACACTGAAGATCCACCCAAAACGCATTGTTCTTCGTACTATTTGTTATAATTATATTTCAATTACTAACATAATTATCTACGATTAACGTTTTTAGCAAGGCGTAACACAATATTTTTAAAAAAATAGGAGTCCGTTGTTGCTTTTGCGTAATGAGTAGCGTCTCTGTCCAGTAATGAGTCTTTGATGGTACGGTGATTCGCGTCTTAACACTCCCAATTTTTTTTTCCTAACATTCGTGTTTTTATTTAGTTCTGATACTTTAGTATTAGTTTAATGCAAGTATATGCTACAATATTTCATGTTATGTAAATATAAGTTCACCTTTTTTTCAGGGTTGACTTTGTTTGATTGACTTAATTACAGGACAGCTTGCGCTATTTTTATAAAGATATTTTGCTCCTTTTTCTTTTACGCTTCGTAATTCACATGTTGCAAAGATTATGCTACTGGGCAGGAACAGTGATCAAGTAAGACTGACCTTGGGATTTTACTAAAATCTGGGAATGATGAAATAATGTTTATCTTATGCGGGGAAGTATTCCAAATTTGTACCGCACTGTGTGTAATGGAACTTTTATAAGCCTGTGTTCTTACTGATTGGACATGGTACTTTCCTTTTCGTGGACAATGGAGGAAAAATGGTTCAAATGGCTCTGAGCACTATGGGACTTAACATCTATGGTCATCAGTCCCCTAGAACTTAGAACTACTTAAACCTAACTAACCTAAGGACAGCACACAACACCCAGCCATCACGAGGCAGAGAAAATCCCTGACCCCGCCGGGAATCGAACCCGGGAACCCGGGCGTGGGAAGCGAGAACGCTACCGCACGACCACGAGATGCGGGCGGACAATGGAGGAAATGTGCGTTTTAATAGAGCTAACGTGGGAATTTTACGCTGGCTCATTGAGTAAACAGTGTGATTTACGAACTAGAAACATCCCTCAAACTGCCGCTGGAGTGCGTTGCCATCGCGTATACCACGTTGGGGCCCACGTACCGTATGCACAAGTCGCATCGTTCCTGAGCGTTCAGCAGCACGTTGACTTGGCACGCCCAGCGTTAACGTTCGACAGCACGGTCCGTGTGCCGACGGCTTTAGCTTACAGTGATGGATTTTCTGGTCCAGACAGCGATATCACAGCAATTACTGCTACTGTTATTATTATTTACACCTATATAAGTACATATAATTACTGTCCGCATCATAGGACTACTGCCCTCACTCCCCACTCCCACACGGGAAAGGTATGCCACAACATCAACCAAGATCTCGCCAGAAATGTAACTTGGGATGTTTGAAATTGTCACAGTGCTCATTGCTGTGCTAAGGTTATCACCACCATCAAATCAGAACTGTCATGTCACTTTAGTGCAGTGCTATTTGCTTTCATTTTTTTCCCCCCCTTGGCTTTCGGGACGTGTCCATATAGCCATCTCAACAATGGAATGTCATTATGACGATACCAAAGTAAGGACAACAGAATACGCAGTCGGCGACCAGAGAAACTCTTCGACCTGGGCGGGAATCGAACACGGGCCCCTTCGGGTTAAATCCGCCGCGCTGACGGCGCAGCTACCCAGATGGACTGTCTAAATGTTGACCAAAGACTGGAACTTTAATATTCTGCTTAGTGATCGCCTATTTACACAGTTCTTTATTAGTAATCGTAGTGGTGAACAACTGTTGCTGTTACCGATGCAATCGAAATACGTCGAAGGACGAGACGTTACTTTCCATAAGTAAGTACGATAACGGTCTAATTATAGTTATCATACTAGGAACAGCCGCTTTAAGTGTAGAAAAATATCGAGACATAATGCAAAAAAGTTAATACTGTACAGATAATTCATGTGAGTGTACGGTCATATTTTTATGAAACAAGTGCTACATAATTTTGCTAGTCTACAAGCCAGTCAATGTGCACATATTTCGATGAATTTTAATTATCAGATAAGTTTTAGATATGACTGTCTTCCTCATTATCTCCACATTATAGAGATTTCGAAACCATTGTATTTACGAGGTGCATTCAAGTTCTAAGGCCTCCGATTTTTTTTCTCCGGACTGGGAAGAGAGAGAGACATGCGCATTGTTTTAAAATGAGGCCGCGTTCATTGTCAATACGTCCCAGAGATGGCAGCACCGTACGGCAGATGGAATTTTACCGCCAGCGGCGAGAATGAGAACTGTTTTAAATACTTAAAATGGCGACGTTTTCCTTACTTGAACAGCGTGCAATCATTCGTTTTCTGAATTTGCGAGGTGTGAAACCAATTGAAATTCATCGACAGTTGAAGGAGACATGTGGTGATGGAATTATGGATGTGTCGAAAGTGCGTTCGTGGGTGCGACAGTTTAATGAAGGCAGAACATCGTGTGACAACAAACCGAAACAACCTCGTGCTCGCACAAGCCGGTCTGACGACATGATCGAGAAAGTGGAGAGAATTGTTTTGGGGGATCGCCGAATGACTGTTTAACAGATCGCCTCCAGAGTTGGCATTTCTGTGGGTTCTGTGCACACAATCCTGCATGACAACCTGAAAATTCGAAAAGTGTCATCCAGGTGGGTGCCATGATTGCTGACGGACGACCACACCGCTGCCCGTGTGGCATGTTGCCGAGCAATGTTGACGCGCAACGACAGCATGAATGGGACTTTCTTTTCGTCGGTTGTGACAATGGATGAGACGTGGAAGCAATTTTTCAATCCAGAAACAAAGCGCCAGTCACCTCAATGGAAGCACACAGATTCACCACCACCAAAAAAATTTCGGGTAACCGCCAGTGCTGAAAAAATTATGGTGTCCATGTTCTGGGACAGCGAGGGCGTAATCCTTACCCATTGCGTTCCAAAGGGCACTACGGTAACAGGTGCATCCTACGAAAATGTTTTGAAGAACAAATTCCTTCCTGCACTGCAACAAAAACGTCCAGGAAGGGCTGCGCGTGTGCTGTTTCACCAAGACAACGCACCCGCACATCGAGCTAACGTTACGCAACAGTTTCTTCGTGATAACTTTGAAGTGATTCCTCATGCTCCCTACTCACCTGACCTGGCTCCTAGTGACTTTTGGCTTTTTCCAACAATGAAAGACACTCTCCGTGGCCGCACATTCACCAGCCGTGCTGCTATTGCCTCAGCGATTTTCCAGTGCTCAAAACAGACTCCTAAAGAAGCCTTCGCCGCTGCCATGGAATCATGGCGTCAGCGTTGTGAAAAATGTGTACGTCTGCAGGGCGATTACGTCGACAAGTAACGCCAGTTTCATCGATTTCGGGTGAGTAGTTAATTAGAAAAAAATCGGAGGCCTCAGAACTTGAATGCACCTCGTATTTTACAGCCTTCCAGGCTATTATCGAGGCTAGAGTCGTCGTTAGTATTAGCGTGAAATCTCCCGGGGATCACCAGCTATTACCCTTTATGCCTACATCCGGCAGGAGCCGGTGTCGTACTACGACACGTAATAGGCTGGAGTGCGGGCGTTGCTCGACGGGCGACAGTTTGAGGGCTGGCGTCAGCGTGCGTCCACCGGGCGACGAGCAGACGGCGGCGTGTGCCGTGGCTCGCCGCCAGACACACTCACCACGCACCTGGCAACGCGCGCCAACTCCACACGCACTTCTCTTGCCGAGTTCTTTTCTAGGCCGCTACTACAGCCTGCCAGCGATGTTGCACTAAGTTTTCCTACGGTTGTAGGCGCTTTCTTCTGCCAAGTTTCGACGACGTTTCTCGTTGTCTTCTTCGAGTGGTTCCTGACATGCGGAATCGTCCTGTGAATTGCTAGATACGTCGGGCGGCACCTAATGAGAAGGGCGTATCACGAGACCATGGCGACATACCATCTTTTTTCACCGATTCTCGTGTCAGCCACGTTATAAGCTACGACATTAGTCTGCCTGTCTCCTCTTTCTTTTGCCTAGTTATACAGGATGGTCCATTGATCGTGACCGGGCCAAATATCTCACGAAATAAGCGTCAAACGAAAAAACTACAAGGAACGAAGCTTGTCTAGCTTGAAGGGGGAAACTCGTGATGACTTGGTGTTGTGTGACGTCCTTAGGTTAGTTAGGTTTAAGTAGTTCTAAGTTCTAGGGGACTGATGACCTCAGATGTTAAGTCCCATAGTGCTCAGAGCCATTTTTGAAGGGGGAAACCAGATGGCACTATGGTTGCCCCGCTAGATGGCGCTACCATAGGTCAAACGGATATCAACTGCATTTTTTAAAAAAATAGGAACATCCATTTTTCATTACATATTCGTGTAGTACGTAAAGAAATATGAATGTTTCAATTGGAGCATTTTTTCGCTTTGTGATAGATGGCGCTGTAATAGTCACAAACGTATAAGTACGTGGTATCGCGTAACATTCCGCCAGTGCGAACGGTATTTGCTTCGTGATACATTACCCGTGTTAAAATGGACCGTTTACCAATTGCGGAAAAGGTCGATATCGTGTTGATGTATGGCTACGTACCTACGTTCTGTACTTTAATTTAAAAAACCTACTGTTACCAACTGTTCGTCTAAAATTCTGAGCCATATGTTTGTGACTATTGCAGCGCCATCTATCACAAAGCGAAAAAAGTGGTCCAACTAAAACATTCATATTTCTTTACGTACTACACGAGTATGTTATAAAAACTGGGGGTTCCTATTTTTAAAAAAACGCAGTTGATATCCGTTGACCTATGGCAGCGCCATCTAACGAGCCAACCATAGCGCCATCTGGTTTCCCCCTTCAAGTTAGACGAGTTTCTTTCTTTGTAGTTTTTTTCCTTTGATGCTTATTTCGTGAGATATTTGGCCCGGTCACTATCAATGGACCATCCTGTATGTCTTCCGTTTCTCAAACAGGTGTCGAGTCGTGCATATGAGTCTCTATGTATTATACAGTTAACAGTCTTAAGCGAACCAGCAATGATGATCAGTAGACGAAATGGATGAAACGAAACTGAAATGGAGCTGGGCGGACATGTAATAGGGAAGAAGGAAAGTAGATGGATCAAGGAAGTACTATGCTCGATTCCAGGAGACCGAAGTGACCACCTAATGAAAGGTGCGTCGACTACATTGGAAGGTATGTAGAAGCGAAAGGCTTGCATATGAAAATGACAATACTCAGAATAAGTTAAATAACAAAAACTTGGGCCTCACCATTCCTTTTACATGGCTCTGAAACCTGGCTGAAAGAAGAAGTCGAATACAAAGTGCTTAATTCAAATTTCTTAGAACAAGAGATCAGCCCAAAGCACAAAGTGTAAGGAATATAACAATACGGCAAGAGCTACAGGCGGAAGCAGTGCAGATGAAAATAAGCGTCGCTGCAACAGAGATAAACGTGTCAAGTATGGGCACTAAGGGACCTTCCAAACTAGCTTAGATTATAAACCATACCGTAGCAGAAATATCGGAAGACGTAAAACAGATCGAAGGAATTCCTGAAGAGGGAACCGGCTTAAAAGCTTAATCCCAGAAGAAGAAGATAGGTTAAGACTGCAATAACCTTTAAGTGCCAGTGAATGTAAAATGCCTGACAATAATGAGCTTTGAATAGAACAATTTTCTTCAAGAACCGCCAAAAAGAAAGTCACAGTATGTAATAGCCTTTGTACTAACTAATACGTTCGAAATGATGTGCCTGCGCCACAAGGTTACACACACAAGATCCTGAGCTCTCTTCCACAGCTGCACAGTATGCTCTGCGCTCGCAATATATAGGAGTGAAGCGTATCTAATCTTTAACGTATACCTGAAACCAATGGAAGTGCTAGTCTTCTATTATCTCGATTAACAACACCATTAGCGTGCAGCGAAGTTGCGGGTAAACTGTCTGTCACCAAATACAAATGCGAACGAGCAACATTCACAAAGTGGCCACCAGTTCCCAATGAAGAGCGTGAAGTTTAATGAGGCGTCTTCTGGAGGCCTCCGAGATGAAATCTCCCGTCTCTCAGCAAGAGTGCACCACATGGCGAGCGATGAACCGATTTCCTAGTGGAGCGGTGAAGAGAAGAGTCAAGCTCTTTAAAGAAGCCTATGCCATGACACACTGTGTCAGAGTGAAGATTACAATTACACAATGAATTGAAACCAATGTTTAACATCTTGCACCAAAGAGTGCGTGCGTCATTTTCGAAGTACCGTATGCACCTGCAACCAAATATCCACAAACAAGGTGTATAAAAAACTTGACAACTCTTAACATATTGCTCAGGACGCAAAACTGTCATTTTTCAAGACGAAACCTATGCTCAGAAATCTAAGGTTTGACAGCTGTGCCTCTTCGGATTGTATCTGAAATCCTGATTAGTTACGCAGTCCATTAGCCGTCAGTATAAGGTGGATGCACGAACATCAGCGCCTCACAGAACCCAAACAATAAATTTCGGACATCAGTTCCCTCTTCAAAAACGACCAGTCCTGCTGAACATACGAAAGGTTTCTTCGGCACAGTCTGTGTGCTCACTTTACACTCAAACCTCACGAGTTGCATAGATAATTTTGACACTAAACACAATATGAAGATACATTGTTCAAATGTGCGTAAAATCTTACGGGACTTAACTGCTACGGTCATCAGTCCCTAAGCTTACACACTACTTAACCTAAATTATCCTAAGGACAAACACACACACCCATGCCCGAGGGAGGACTCGAACCTCCGCCGGGATCAGCCGCACAGTCCATGACTGCAGCGCCTCAGACCGCTCGGCTAATCCCGCGCGGCGGAGATACATTGACGCCACCGTTCTTAAACTTCCATGAAAAGGATTCCCATTTGAAAAATTACAAGTTTGTGATGCCGCAGAACACACGAAGAAGTAGTATTTTTCATTTTAACACATACTCAATTTCCACAAATTCTGTCAGTACTTGCAGCTATTCCTTAACTGAAGCTCAATATTAATGCCTTGCTTGCTGAATGTTTTTAATTACTTTAGTAATGTCTTACACTTTTTATGTCTCTGACAGGATAAATGACGCAGACAATTGTTGGGGGACCTACACGAATCAGGACCAGGGCGCATCTCGATGTCTCTCTTCCCCCCGCTCCCTCGCCACAAAAGATCCTAAGAAACCCAAATCTTTCGACTGACCTTATGAAGTACTTAACCATACAAACCTTCGAACTTACCGTATTAGGGGCAATATCATGCAAATATACAGATCTGAAGTAATGTAGCAAGGTATACAAGGTATATTAGGGTCAAGTAGAGAGCCCCGTCTACTGCCGAGAGCATCACAGCAGAAGCCGAAGGCCTTTGGCTACAGAAGTTGCTTCTCCTACCACTGTATTCATACAGTGACGGTCTGGCAGCAAGCCAGCGTTGGCCGAGACGATACGCCTTCTGCACGTGGTATCGGAAACAATACCTAGCTGCTGCGTGATGCTATTTTGAGAGAGAGAGAGAGAGAGAGAGAGAGAGAGAGAGAGAGAGAGAGATTTCGTGAGCATGGAGCATGCCGGCACGGTGCGTTGCGAGTAGTGTCAAATCTCCGCTGTGATGTACACATACGAAGTTTAACAAAAAATTACTGTTTTTAGCATATTACTGTGTTTGTTTAGTACTTAATATTACTCACAGCGGTTGTCCTTCACAAATGACTGCGGAGAAGCAAGACGAACTAAATGAAAGAGGGAAGCGTAGTTGATTTTAGGAATGTTTCAAAAGATGCCGTCTGAGAATCATTCACAGGCATCACTTGGTCGAACTTAAAACCAGTGTTGATTTGCGGCTCCTGTTCGTTCTTACACTAGTGCGAAGATTATACCACCAAGCTGAAAATATACGAACGATACAATATGAATATGGAGTTCAGAGGACATGACCAAGGGGAGGTCGAAACCCGGCCCTTTCCAATTTGTAGTCTGACATTTACCAGTGCAACCAGGACTCCAGTATATTATGTCATTAAGTACTGACCGAACAGTATTCAGTCTCCACACACTGACATTTCGGTGTTATATGTGAAGGTGCATGCTGTCAGATGGTATTGCGATTGCGAAAAGTTCTGCAGTTCAACTTTTCAAAATCTTCATAAAAGACAAAGCACTTTTTCACTGCACTATGCCTTTATATTTACGCAACACACTGACGTCGAAAAAGTCATGGGATACCTCCTAATACCGTGTCGGACCTCATTTTGCTCAGCTTTGTCCAGCAGCTTGACGTGGTATCGATTTAATAATTCGTTGGAAGTCGCCTGCAGATATATTGAGCCATGCTGCCTTTATAGTCGTCCAGAATTAAGAAAGTGTTGCCGGTGCAGGATTTTGTGCACGAACTGAGCTCTCAATTATGTCCCATAAATGTTCGATGGGATTCATGTCGGGCAATCTGGGTGGGCAAATCATTCGCTCGAATATTCCAAAATGTTTTTCAAACTAATCGCGAACAATTTTGGTCCGGTGACATGGCGCATCGTTGTTTAGGAACATGAAGTACATGAATGGCTGCAAATGGTCTCCAAGTAGCCGATCACAATCACTTCCAATCAATTCGGCATAGCTGGACCAGAAAACCCAGTCCTTTCCATGTACACACAGCCCACACCACTGAGGAGCCACCGTCACTTTGCACAGTGCTCAAGTTGAGTCCACGGCTTCGTGGGGTCTGCGTCACAGTCCAATGCTACCATCAGCTCTTACTGACTGAAAAAGGGCTCATCTGACCAGGTCATGGTTGTCCAGACGCCCAGGGTCCAATCTATATGGTCACGAGCCCAGAGGTGCTGCAGGCGATGTCGTGCTATTAGCAAAGGCACTCGCGTTAATCGTGTGCTGCCATGGCCCATTAACGCCAAATTTGGCCGCACTGTCCTGATGGAAGCGTTCGTCGTACGTCCCACATTGATTTCTGCAGTTTTTACACACAGTGCTGCTTGTCTGTAAGCACTGACAACTCTACGAAAACGCCGCTGCTCTCGGTCGTTAAGTGAGGTGCGAGGTAACGCCACAGTCTTGACAAAGTGGATCTCTGCATATGGAGTTCCCTAACGATTTTCAAAATGGAATGTACTATGTGTCTAGCTGCAACCGCTATTCTGCGTTCAACGTCTGTTAACTCGCGTCGTCTGGCCGTACTAACGTCGGACACCTTTTCGCATGAATTACCTGAGTACAAATGACAGCTCCGCCAATGCACTGTCCTTTTATATCACATCTACACGACACTACCGCCATCAGTATATGTGCACATTGCTATCCCATTACTTTCGTCACCTCAGTGTACCTCGTACATGTGGCAGGCACAAGTTCCAAAGAAGGAAGTTAGGGACTAGCGTACCTTGGACGATGAAGTTCATTAGAGAGGGATCACAAGCTAAGTTTGTCCTTAAATCTGTATGGCAGGACGCAGATTTGAATCGCCACACCGTCCTCCGGAATGCGACTTCAGTTGCCTTATCACCGATTCACCTCGCACGTTGCTCAGGTTTCAGCAATTTCGTTTCAGAACCTGCTCAGTGTTTGTGACGCCTGTGTCTGGGGTTTATCGCTTTGTATCGAGCTCATGTAAGTCGGACGGTAGCGAGCAAACAGCTTCGTAGAGTAGTCATGGTTCTAGCATGGCAGACGTGCGCTCTGATACAGCAGCAGTTCAAAGTAGTTTCCGCCGTGGCAGAAACGAGTTGCGGACTTGAATCACACATAGTTAAACCAGTATATTTTGGAAACAAAAATGTATTTTCCGTGAATCTTACGTTTACTATAAATTATTGTTGATTTAATAAGTTAAATTATTAGTGAGAATGATGTAGCGAATGGGAAGTATTATAATATATGGATATTGTTAGCTACATTAACTGGATATGCATGTTGTTAGGTACATTGACTGAGTATACGTTACAGTGAGAGCTGGCTGTACAGAGAGACTGAATCATACTCTCGGGGGAAATTTGTAACGTGCAACAGCCAGTTTATGGAATTGGGAAAACAAGGAACACTTTACGATTATTCAGTTATTTAAAGACGGAGTTATTTCGATATTTGTGGCTTTTATACATTTTTTTAATGAATTGCTCGCAAAGGCTATTAAGTTGTGGTTTTTCAGATGTAAAAGACGCGTGTTTCCGCGGTTTTATACTAATATGGGACTGACTGTGACGTGTTTCAGTCAATCAGAGAACCGTACGTCCGTGCTTGTTTTGTGGGCTAAAGAATTTCTTTGTGACGTCTGAAGTTAAGTTCGGCACTGAACCATCATCATGTTTGGGCGCAGGTATACGGAGCTCTGAATAGATGTAATAATTTTGCGGAATAATAAGAAAAGCTTGACCGTGGAGTGCCGCAAAGTGAATGTGAACGTGTGAGAAAGAGGAACGCGCCAAATTCCTATTTTTATTTGTAAACGGTGACTTTAGAATTAACCAAGCGTGGCGTGTTATACATGCCGTGACCGCAAAATGAACATTCGTGGCGGTCAACTTGTGTAATATCTGAGCGAACATTCGGTCACGGATAATTCGTTTTGTAATCTTTTAGGTAACAGTCCTGGTTACCTGCCGTAAGCAGGCTATTACGAGTGACTGACATTGCGTGTGAACACCGATTCTGTAACTTAAGATTATAACGGGTTTGGCAATGTTTCTGTATCAAACAAGTGAAAATATATCCAAGGTTTCACTCACAAACTACCTTTCAATTAATCGCACAATTAACTTGATACTAAGAAAACTTTTGACGCTACCTATAGAGGCGTGCAGTGCGGCTAGTTTCCGCTACAGCTTCCTCTAGCCGAAGAACATTATTTATTTTCTAAGAGTTCAGGGCTGTGCACCGGACTGCTGAGGAAGATATCACTGAAAGGTGATTGGACAGTTTTCTGTAGCACTAACAACATTTACACCGCGCCGTTGCATCTCCTTCCAAATGTTTGAATGGCAGCGCCAAAACCAATATTACAGAAAAGAGAAGAGTACTGTGGTCGTTAAAACATTTCGTTTGTTTTCAGGAGACTTCATGCTCATATTATCGTCCTGCCATCTCAATTTCGGATTTTAATACCTTTCCTAGGTCATTTCAAATGAGGCGTGGGATGGACACTCCAACGAGTCTGCATTCGATTTCCGCCCCATATTTATTCGCCTGAGATGGTTCAGATGGCTCTGAGCACTATGGGACTTAACTTCTGAGGTCATTAGTCCCCTAGAACTTAGAACTACTTAAACCTAACTAACCTAAGGACATCACAACATCAATGCGCGAGGCAGGATTCGAACCTGCGACCGTTGCGGTCGGCCTGATATGGAGTTAAATCTCTAATATACCTGTAATACCAATAATTTCACTGCATGCAAGATGCTCTAAATTCCCCTTACATAGTTCTATGACTTATAGACAGACCCAGTAACAACGTTTTGAATTGTAACCCATGTCAAACATGTTTGCTAGGTAGGTTTGCAACAGGGTAGTCATGGTGTGGTTGCTTACCTCGGATCGACTGACACCATTTGACGTCTATTCTAACTCTCGGACCAGATTCGAGCCTCATTCACGTGTCTGTGATCTTCAGAGCACCATGGCCGAGTACACGTTTGCAGTATACACCGACATGATCTTTCTGTACGGCGAAGCTCAAGGTAATAGAAGAGCTGCTAGTCGCCTTCGTTAAGATCGTTGTCCACAACGTCCGCCTCCACCGCATGGCCTTTTCGCCACAATTACTCAACGACTTTGTGAAAGAGGTAAATTCACAGTCAGCAGGCGTGAATGTGGTGGTCCAAGGCGACGCCGCAGACCAGAATTGGAAGAGGCCGTACTGCATCACGTTGAAGAGGACACGTAAACGAGTAGCAGTTCTTTGGTTATTAACGATGGAACTGTAAAATAAGTGATGTACTGAGTCACGTCTAATACCTTACCTCTAAAAGCGGCCGCGTTACCAACACGTTTAACATGGTTTTGGCACGGAAACGGTATTCAAAATATTACCTACACAATCCCGTCTGAAAGTCCTAGAAGCTTGTAAGGGGAATTTTAGAGCAGCCTGTATAAAAGCATAAGTCGTCCTGAATCGCTTCAGAAGCACTGCGGAGGCCAAGCGGCGTGGAGCAACCGCTCGCGCTGGCGGTACGTCTGGTGCGGGACATGTGAGGCGGCATTGTTTGGAACCGGCTGTGCGCACTTGCTGCAAGTTTCCTCTTCTGAGAAGACCGGTCGTCTCCCTCAGACCAGCGACCGCGAAAGCACTGCCCTACTACAGGGTCGCAGCTCACGAGAACACTGAACCTGTAGTGCCGACCACGCGTCTGCCTTCCCACTCCGTCCGGCATCGTCCGAGGCGCCATGTCCTCACCCTTTTAGTAATATGGAAGCGTTTGTTACGACATGCGAGTACAATGATCAGCCAGAACATTATGACCACCAACCTACAATTGATATAAACCGGTCCATGTGATAGCAGCGTGACCTGGCGAGGAATGACTGCCACTCAGACATGCGCACAGTGCATTTAGTAGTATTCAGTGAGTGGACTGTCCTTGTGCGTCCGAGGCGCCATGTCCTCACCCTTTTAGTAATATGGAAGCGTTTGTTACGACATGCGAGTACAATGATCAGCCAGAACATTATGACCACCAACCTACAATTGATATAAACCGGTCCATGTGATAGCAGCGTGACCTGGCGAGGAATGACTGCCAGTCAGACATGCGCACAGTGCATTTAGTAGTATTCAGTGAGTGGACTGTCCTTGTGCAGAATAGAGAATGCGCGCTGTATGAGTTTGACCGAGGGCAGATTGCGATAATCCGGACGCTCGGCACGAGCATTTCGGAAGCTGCACGAATTGTCGAGTGTTCGAGGATTGCTGTGGTGAGTGTCTTCAACACGTGGCAAAACCGAGGTGAAATCACGTCCATGCTTCGTGGGGTTCGGCGGCCACCCCTCATTACCGATGTCGGACATCGTAGGCCGGGCAGGCGGCTTACTGTGCAGGAACTAACATCAGACTAACGATGGGAAGAGTATAAGCGTGTCTCAACATACAGAGCACCGAACACTCCTAACGTTGGGCGTCGGCAGCCGACGACCCATGCAAGTGCCAAAGTTAACACCACGTCATCGGCAACTGCGAGTTAAATGGACACGAGATCATCGGCACTGGACGTTGGCGCAGTGGCAGACCTTGCATGGTCTGTTGTATCCCGAAACATTCATCATGTTGATGAGAGGGCAAGAATCCGTCATTTCACAGGGGCGCAGCTCCTTACCACCTGTACTGCGGCAGGCTCCATTATGCTCTGGGCAACATTCATGTAGCCATCCACGGGTCCAATGCAGCTCGTGCACGGCACCATGACGTCAAAGGCGTATCGTACTCTGGTTCCAGACCACGTACACTCCTTCATGACGATCATGTTTTCCGACGGGAGTGATATTTCAAGACAATACCCATGTCACAAGGTCAGGAGAGTAATGGAGTGATTCTAGGAACACAGTGGCGAGTTCCAGTTGATGTGCCAGCTCCCCAACTGATCAGATCTGAACCCGATCGAAAACATGTGGGATGTGATTGGACGTGGCGTCAGTACGCATAGCGACCCCCCCCCCCCCCCGGAATTTACGGGAATTACGTGACTTATGTGTGTAGATTTGGTGCCAACTCCCTTCAGCGACCTACCAAGGCCTCATTGCTTCCATGTAACGATCGTGGCCGCTGTTATTAGTGCCAAAGGTCAACATACCGTCTATTAGGTTCTGGCTGATCTGCGTATGTCGAAACTTACACAGTCAGTGATTTCTACATCCAAACGCGGAATATCATAAATGCGTTGATTTACTCGGTTTTGGCGATAGTCACCATTACACCAGGTGTAATCTATGTACAATACTTTTTCATGACACAAACACACATTTATACATACACAAAGCAAACCCACAGTGTGGCCTTATCTGAAACACTAGAACCTCGCTAATCCGGCCTCGGTTAATCCGACTCCCGGCTTAGTATGACCGTCCCATTTCCGGTGTTTGTTTATCTACGCGCGCCGGTACTACAGTCAGGTCTGGGGTTGTCGGTGACTCATCGTAAGCGATAAGGATCACTGGCAGTTGACCGTTGCCAGATGCTATATTTCGAACACTTTTAGAACGCAATTAGTTGTTTCCAACTTGAACGATAATTGTTACTGTCCACACATTTGTTTTATAAATTAGTGACAGTGTTTCTCTTACATATTAAAGTGCATAAAACTACATTATGGTAAGAACTAAACGTAAACATGTGAAGTTGTCTCTACAACCAGACGTTGACCCTAGTGACGTGAGTGGATCGGTTTTTTTTCTTTTTTTTTAGTCTCATTTTGTTCGCTTTCGTTCGTTGCATCTGCTCGGGGCGGATTTCGTAAGACATCCGTTTAAGTTCGTTGTTGATCGATTAACTCAGTTTTTTTTTTTATTACAGAGGGCAGCTAACCCTCTGACCGAACACGCTGAGCTACCGTACCGGCTAATCAGTAGAGCTGACGCTGACTGCACAGCAGAATCAGAATTAACTGACGACCATCTCATGGATTAACTGAACATCTGTTGCATGTAACTGAGTATCATTGAGCCAGTGCGTATCTTAGGATTCCTTGCGAAAATTTTCGTTCCGCGTAGCACAAAATACGATATTGGCGCCGGCCGGGGTGGCCGAGCGGTTCTAGGCGCTACAGTCTGGAACCGCGCGACAGCTACGGTCGCAGGTTCGAATCCTGCCTCGGGCATGGACGTGTGTGATGTCATTAGGTTAGTTAGGTTTAAGTAGTTCTAAGTTCTAGAGGACTGATGACCTTAGCAGTTAAGTTCCATAGTGCTCCGAACCATTTGAACCATCTGAACGATATTGGCGCAGTTTTCCCTTAAAATATCAGCTTTAAGCAGCAAACCCACAAGTGCTGAAATCTGAAATATGGTATGGGTCACAATTTGCGCAAGGAAGCTGAAGAGCAAGGCATTACAGTGTCTCGAGGTGTTTCAACACGAAAAAGACAGCGACTGCGACACGTCGTAAAACAGTGAGATCACACTGATAAGTTTTCACGTGCAAATAGTGACCCTTTCCGTATTCGTGACTGTCGCAGATTTATCGCTAAGGTTGTAGTGCGAGTAGCGGCCGTTTTAACACTGATGGGCAGATGGGGAGGGGCGGGAAGGGTGATGTCGCAATACGTTAGTTGACTTACGCGCTAAGACCTACGCGGTCTAGCATAAGCAAACAAAGAAATAAACAAACACGCCAGCAGCCAGAAGACACAAATACTATTCCCCGTAGCGACCTTGGCAGCGCCAGAGCGACAGTGAGCGGACGAAACCTGCTATGCCAACACGAGCAGGCGTGACGCCATCACATATGTCGGCGACCGGCACTCCCGCGGTGTTTCCGGCGGACCTAATGCTAGTGCCGGTGCTGGGACAACCGCGGCCGCACTGTATCGGATAAACACAGGCCGGCCGGCCGGCCACAGCGGCACACTTTTCACTCCGAATCTCGTTGACCGCATTCCTGGCCGAACTCATGCTCTCCAAGGCCGCGCTATGGATACAAGTTCTAGGGCGTAAATGAAAGGTCGGGCGAGCAAGACCGCGATATCAGTCAGTCAACGTGTTAGCATACAAAATCCTCTCTTATATACCGGGTGATCAAAGAGTCAGTATAAATTTGAAAACTTAATAAACCATGGAATAATGTAGATAGAGAGGTAACAATTGACACACATTCTTGGAATGACATGGGGTTTTATTAGAACAAAAAAAAAAAGCTCACAAAATGTCCGACAGATGGCGCTGGACAGCAAAACGCCAGTGACTGCGCATGACAATCGTGTATAAAAGGAGCTGTAATGAGAGAGAGAATCAGATGCGCCAACAGTCGCAGCATGTTGACTTTACCTGAAAATGCGCTTGTAGTGAAGCTGTATTATCAGAATGGGGAATGTGTTAGTTCAGCGTTACGATCCTATCGCCATAGGAAGGGAATTCCAACGGGTAAAGGTCCGTTGAAAAATGCAGCTGCGGCGAGAATGATTTCGAAGTTCGAAGCACGGGTTGTTTAGACGATAGACTCCGTAGTGGCCGACCGAGCACAAGGCGTAATGCTGCTGACGCAGTTCAGGAAGAAATGGAGACTGTAGCGGGTTCGTCTATGCACGGGGAAGTCAGCGCTCGTACAGTCGCACGTCGCACCGGCATTCCATACACTACTGTTTGGTTGCCACTTAGGCGTACCCTCCGATGCTATCCGTGCAAAATCCATCGGCATCATGAACTGTTGCCTGGCGATTTAGTGAAGCGGAGGGCATTTGCGGTGTGGGCGTTTCAAAAGATGGTGGAAGATGACGATTGGTTGAGTAACGTGTTGTGGACCGACGAAGCTCATTTCATGCTCCGAGGGTCTGTCAACGCCCACAACTGCAGAATTTGGGCTACCGAAGATCCTAGAACTGCAGTGGAAACTCCATTGCACGACGAGAAAGTCACGGTATGGGTTGGATTTACCACATCCACCGTTATCGGGCCTTTTTTCTTCTAGGAAATGTGTGATTCTGGTTTTGTAACTGCTACGGGTGAGAGGTACGCCGATATGTTACAGAATCGCATCATCCCCATCCTGGCTGATAAATACCTGCTGGAACGTGCGACGTTTATGCAGGATGGCGTTCCACCCCATATTGCTAGACGCGTGAAAGATCTCTTGCGCGCGTCGTTTGGTGATGATCGTGTGCTTAGCCGCAATTTTCGTCATGCTTGGCCTCCCACGTCCCCAGACCTCAGTCCGTGCGATTATTGGCTTTGGGGTTACCTGAAGTCGCAAGTGTATCGTGATCGACCGACATCTCTAGGGATGCTGAAAGACAACATCCGACGCCAGTGCCTCACCATAACTCCGCACATGCTTTACAATGCTGTTCACAACATTAGTGCTCGACTACAGCTATTGTTGAGGAACGATGGTGGACATATTGAGCATTTCCTGTAAAGAACATCATCTTTGCTTTGTCTTACTTTGTTATGCTAATTATTGCTATTCTGATCAGATGAAGCGCCATCTGTCGACCCTTTTTTGAACTTTTGTATTTTTTTGGTTCTAATAAAACCCCATGTCATTCCAAGCATGTGTGTAATTTGTACATCTCTATCTACATTATTCCGTGATTTATTCAGTTTTCAAATTTATACTGACGTTTTGATCACCCGGTATCTCGGGACTAAGGAGGTGTATGAATGGACGCTTACATTCCCGAATAGCACTGAAGCACAGAAGTGAAAGAAAAACTGAAACTGTCCTTTCGTCCACCTCGAAACTCCCAACTACATCGTGCGATCACTAGTGGTCGTGGCCAGAATCCACAGGCGGCTGCCTTATCCGGTCTGCATAGAGCGACGCAAAATACACTACTGTCAGCGAAATTTGCGACATCCGTAACGAACAGTATGAATCACTCCGATATCGGAGCCTATGTAGAACAGTGGAACCTTAAAAAGTGATTAAGATTGTATGGAGATGACATACTTAATGCCCAGCAGCGACCTCTTTTCAGTATTCGGAGAGGCCAGTCTTATAACATGCTCAGTGGGCGCAGAGCTGGCGAAAGAATTGGAAACGTGCAAGCGTATTCCACGTCGACCTCAAAGTGTATCAGCATGTTAGTCAGTTCGAAAGGGACAGAATGACTGTTCTCCAGGAAACCGGTTTCTCGCATTGTGACATTGCGTTTCGCACAGGGCACGCTGCTACGCAGTGATGCCCATGTGGAACCAGCGAATAGGAGACGGTCGTACACAGCGACCAGCACGTACTGTACCTGACAACGTCATCACAGCGCGGGATGGCCGCCATCTTGCCCACATGGCAGTGACCGACAGAACACCTGCGTCCACAGTTTTGGCTCGATGGTGGAGCACCACAACAGCCGTCTGCTGACCTTGTCCAAAAAACATGGCCGCTTATGTGTTAGTCCGTTGTGAACGCCATCGTAGACTGCACAGTTGAACGGCATAGCGTATACACGCCAAAAGTGGTGGTTTGGACCATAACTGGCTATAAAACACGATTTCTCCTTCTACATGCTGAATGCAACGTGACAGCTAACGCTACATCAGCCCGAGGTAATGCCCCTCCAGTAGGCAGCTACAAATGTCATATTTCAGCAGGACAATGTCCCGCCACATGTGGTGAGGAACGTGCAAGCCTTTTTCGAAGCACGACGGTTACTACAGCTCCTCTGGTCTGAGCGTTCTGGTCCTCTCCTGCAACCATTCCCGATGTTTTGTGTACGCGCCTACAAACCGTATGGCATTGTGTTCACCAGCAGCAAATTCAGGCCCTCTTTCAGTCCAAGCCACGATGTCAAGGAGCTCTGATTGCAGCACTTCGCGGCTTCACAGACAATTCTCACGGTCAAAGTGAACGTACAGTTCTGCATTCCAAATCCTTTGTGTATTCAGTTGACGAAGGATATTTCCGACTTTTGGTACAATGAGGCACTGAGAGAATTCAAAGGCGATAGATACAAATTTGTGCCCGACCAGAATTCTAACCCTGAATTCCCGCTTTTCGCGACCAGTCGCCTTCAGCGCTTCGGCTATCCGAGCACGTCCCCCGTCCATTCGAATCTCCACATATCGCTCACTACAGAGTACTGTCCCCTGTTCATTATTCCCGTTCGCTCGTAGCCTACTGTATTCCCGCGAGAGGTAGGACATCACTGTGCATCTGAACTGAAAGATCGAGATGCCGTCAGGCACCATATGTGCATATGTATGTTTGTTGTTTCGGGCGTGCGCATGGCTCCTCCTTTTAACAAACAGTAATGTACTTTGTGGCGCCGCCAGTATGCTCTCTGCCTGTAAAATGCCTCACTCTCCAGCCGTGAGAAAGGAGAGCCTCCTTACTATCAAACCATCAAAACTTTCCTCTCCCACTCCTGCTGATACGTCACAGTTCCAAGAATTATTTTTTAAACTCAGCCGAGCACGATTTCGGTGGCTGCAAATTCGTACATCAGCCCCGAAAAGCAGACGCGTTAGATGTAAACAGTTGAGACTTCCAGTTTTAGCAGTTTACCGTGCTTCTTAGGAAAATAAACACACTACCCGTGCTGCAGTCTTTGCTATGAAAACGGGGATCAACACAGTCCCGTAGTTAATCGTCCATTTGTTACAAGTGATTTAAAAAAATGTTCCTGGCTGAAAGTCTTGTTTTTCAGTTCTTAGCTCTCACTTCAGGCTTCACTGAGCTGACGTATTTCGTACAAGGTGCGGAACAGAACTGTGCCGACAATATCCATTGTTCCACGCACGTAACAACTGTTTTGTTCCGTTACCTTTTGTTTGTTTTACTCCCCCCGTACATCCCTATTGTTGTCTTCAAATGAGTATGCAAATTTCTGTGTAACGGACTCCACATGTGATCCGTTGCTTTAAAAACCCGTATTGTGATGTCATTTCCGCCGAAATGACTCTTTACGCCACACTAGTGCGAACACAGCTGCGGGTAGCGAGACACGCTCTGTTATCAGTTGAACGAGTACGATTCAACAGCTACTACATATTTAGTTTTGAAGTGGTGAACTTGAAATTTCAGTAATATAGTGAAACTCCATAGGTATTGTTGAATTAAGTATGGAAACACTTCGATCGACAAATGAATTTAACCTTACATTTACATCTACATACATACTCTACAAATCACTGTGAAGTTCATGGCGGACGGTACTTTCCATGGTACCAGTTATTACGACTTCTTCCTGCTACGTTCACGTGTGGAGCACGGAGAACGTTGTAATTAATCTAATCTTATCTTCGCGATTCCTACGGGAGAGACACTTAGGAGGTTGTAGTACAATCACACATTCATCATTTAAAGCTATATCTTGAAATTTGTACGTAGGTTTTCTCTGGATGGTTTGTGTCTGCCTTCAAGTGAGTACCACTTCAGTTCCTTTAGCACTTCCGTGACACTCTATCATGGGAAAACCACACCTGCTACTTTTCGTGCTGTAGATGTCTATGTAGTTTATTGTTCTTCGAGGATGTCATAAACAAATATTGAGAGATACGTCTGTATTCGATGCCAGTCTTTACACCCACTCTGTCTGGGTCCGAATAAGATAGAACTAATTAGCAATTAGTTAAGCATGGAAAGGGGGGGGGGATGTTATCAGTTCGCCACTACGCGCAAGTGCATTATGGTTTCGGCGGCAGCAGCTGTAATGCAGGGGCACCGGTCTAGATGAATGAATGACCCGGCCTGGTAACATAAGCCAACATAGTCTTGCTATGTTGGTTCAAATGGCTCTGAGCACTATGCGACTTGACTTCTGAGGTCACCAGTCGCCTAGAACTTAGAACTAATTAAACCTAACTAACCTAAGGACATCACACACATCCATGCCCGACGCAGGATTCGAACCTGCGACCGTAGCGGTCGCTCGGTTCCAGACTGTAGCGCCTAGAACCGCACGGCCACTCCGGCCGGCTGCTATGTTGGCACTGAGAACAACCGTGCCGTAACATTCAAGAGAAGATTCAGCTTCTATCTACTCTACTGGTTAGCGTGGAGAGCTGCATCCCGTCTTTGCACTGCAAACGACAACGACAACACAAACAACAACAACAACAACAACAACAACGACAAGGATTAATTTTGACGACAACTGGGTACTAATACTTAAATGTGAGAATTACACGAAGAAAGCGACCAGGTACGATCTAGAAGATAATCAAAGGGCACCAGATCTGTCTTAACATCATGTAAGTCCTAAACTGAAATTCAAATATTTCTTTTCTGGGGAGCTCCGCTCTGCTGGAATGACTACAGGACCGCTGTTGGCTCTCTGAAGCGAGAAGCACGGGTGCTGGCTAGTCTCACTATAGCTGCACAGTCGGCGACGTTCCCGAAACAGGACGTCGTGCTAAATACCCTGACACACACTTGGTAATCCAGTTCCTTGACTATCACGTCATCAATAATAATGTTACCGGTTGAATTTCCGCTGTATTATAGGAATTTTTCTAAAACGAAGTGCACCAACTTCGGTCAGCAAGTCACACGCGAACGCACACAGACACACACAAATTCTTTCCAAATCACGTTAAACCAGAAAATATACTACGTGACGAAATTAGTCTGCGTATGATCAGAGCAATCATTACATTTCACTTACACACGTACAACTAACAATACACAATACAAAACAATTTACTGCGCAAGCCAAGGAAACTGAGGATTTATTTTTGAAGATGTCTCTGCACATGGGAAAGAAACGTCAGTGAATAGCTTTATAAATCGAGCACGGTCTCTCAGAAAGAAAGTTTTAACTGGTCAGATACACAATAGACACACTGTTTACAGGCTACGAAGGGAAAGCAACTGACAACCCAGTTGGGGTCGCCAAGCCAACAATGCCATACGACCATATTCGTCCGTCCTGTTTTTACGACGGATAAGTAGGGAAGTGGCATGCCATTCATGTCATTTGAACGTGGTAACTTTGTGCAAATGACTCTCCGGCTGTGCTTCGGGCCACATTGCTAGTTAGACCACGTGGAAGCTCCAGTCTGCCGTTAGTCATAGCCCCAAGCAAACACCACCCATTTAAACCCTCTTACATGCGGGCGTCTGTAATAGGAGCACTCATCTCTGAATGTAATTTAATTAAGACCAAATTATACGACAAGAGGATGTAGCAAACAATGCCTTACTCGGTTGCTTAACTTGAACTGTCACAGATTGTAGTGTGTTGGAACGATTCTGGTCTCATAGGGTAATTGTACTGATGTGTAGTGAAATCCAAAACTACTTTCGGGGGAAACTGTACCGCACCTTCATATAACTTCAGTCAGCATCCGTAGCTCAGTGGTCAGCGTTTCTGGCTGACATGCGGAGGTCCTGGCTTCGACTCCCGGTACTGCCAGGGATTTTTTCTTCGGTGCGAATACTAGAACGGGGTGGACTCAGCCTCTTGATGTCGAGTGAGGAGCTACTTGAGTGAGAACTAGCGGCTCCAAGGCCAAGAAAGACGACGACAACAGGGAGAGCGGTGTGATGGCCCGACGCCTTCCAGACCGTATATAATGACGCTGTTGGCACAGGGTGACACGGCGGTCTGTCGGTCCTCATTGGCTCAGTGTGTGCAGAGCGGGAAGTTCTCGTTTTTCCTTTTCATATAATATCGAAAAAATCAACATTAAAAGTAAATTACGCACTACATCCTCATACAAGAAACTATCCTTCATCGAATCGTGCATTGCAAGTAAAAGGAGCACTTCAGTGTTTTCTGTACAGGGTGTGTCGCAGCATAACTTACTATCTGCCCGTCGGAAGCAAGTAAGGAAGCAAAGACAGGAATATTAAGAGACTGCGTCCTGCCGATGCCGAGGTCAACAGAGGCGCAGCACATGTTTGGACTGAAGAAGGAAGTCGGCCATCCTACTTTGAAAGTAACTATCCCGGCATTTGCCTTGAAATAATCGAAGTGATGTTTCGAGGTGTTAATCGCATTGCAGACTTGAACATACACTCCTGGAAATTGAAATAAGAACACCGTGAATTCATTGTCCCAGGAAGGGGAAACTTTATTGACACATTCCTGGGGTCAGATACATCACATGATCACACTGACAGAACCACAGGCACATAGACACTGGCAACAGAGCATGCACAATGTCGGCACTAGTACAGTGTATATCCACCTTTCGCAGCAATGCAGGCTGCTATTCTCCCATGGAGACGATCGTAGAGATGCTGGATGTAGTCCTGTGGAACGGCTTGCCATGCCATTTCCACCTGGCGCCTCAGTTGGACCAGCGTTCGTGCTGGACGTGCAGACCGCGTGAGACGACGCTTCATCCAGTCCCAAACATGCTCAATGGGGGACAGATCCGGAGATCTTGCTGGCCAGGGTAGTTGACTTACACCTTCTAGAGCACGTTGGGTGGCACGGGATACATGCGGACGTGCATTGTCCTGTTGGAACAGCAAGTTCCCTTGCCGGTTTACGAATGGTAGAACGATGGGTTCGATGACGGTTTGGATGTACCGTGCACTATTCAGTGTCCCCTCGACGATCACCAGTGGTGTACGGCCAGTGTAGGAGATCGCTCCCCACACCATGATGCCGGGTGTTGGCCCTGTGTGCCTCGGTCGTATGCAGTCCTGATTGTGGCGCTCACCTGCACGGCGCCAAACACGCATACGACCATCATTGGCACCAAGGCAGAAGCGACTCTCATCGCTGAAGACGACACGTCTCCATTCGTCCCTCCATTCACGCCTGTCGCGACACCACTGGAGGCGGGCTGCACGATGTTGGGGCGTGAGCGGAAGACGGCCTAACGGGGTGTGGGACCGTAGCCCAGCTTCATGGAGACGGTTGCGAATGGTCCTCGCCGATACCCCAGGAGCAACAGTGTCCGTAATTTGCTGGGAAGTGGCGGTGCGGTCCCCTACGGCACTGCGTAGGATCCTACGGTCTTGGCGTGCATCCGTGCGTCGCTGCGGTCCGGTCCCAGGTCGACGGGCACGTGCACCTTCCGCCGACCACTGGCGACAACATCGATGTACTGTGGAGACCTCACGCCCCACGTGTTGAGCAATTCGGCGGTACGTCCACCCGGCCTCGCGCATGCCCACTATACGCCCTCGCTCAAAGTCCGTCAACTGCACATACGGTTCACGTCCACGCTGTCGCGGCGTGCTACCAGTGTTAAAGACTGCGATGGAGCTCCGTATGCCACGGCAAACTGGCTGACACTGACGGCGGCGGTGCACAAATGCTGCGCAGCTAGCGCCATTCGACGGCCAACACCGCGGTTCCTGGTGTGTCCGCTGTGCCGTGCGTGTGATCATTGCTTGTACAGCCCTCTCGCAGTGTCCGGAGCAAGTATGGTGGGTCTGACACACCGGTGTCAATGTGTTCTTTTTTCCATTTCCAGGAGTGTATATACGGCAATGAAATTTTGTACCATGACATCAACACACTTGCCGTCAAGTTCCTTGGATTATATGTACGAGTATTTAGCTTGTCTTATGGAACTTAAAACTTTATTTTAAAATATAGTATATGTACCTTTTTCTCACAAACTATTCAAGAGATTTTCTCCGTCTAATCGCTTTGCTTATAGTAACCCCCTCTCATGAGGTTTCGTGAATATATCGATAGAAGAATTTTAATAATTTTTTAAGTATAATTCCGAAAGTCAGTATAAAATTCATGCAAAATTTCAAACACTTTGCCTCATATATCAGCTAGCACTCAGAATTTCAAAATTTACTTCTAAGACAATATTTACTTGGTTTATAGAAATAAATGTACCAAATTTCAGAATTCTAGCCTTCATAGATTTTGAGAAATAGGTACATAAACTTTAAAAAACATATTTGTCAGGAAATGTATTTCAAAGTTAAACCTCTTCAGAAGGTCCCAGATTTGTGCTCACAGTCCTCCTTGCCTTCAAGACTTCTCTTCTGGTTTCTTGTTTTCTGCTGTCTTTCCTTAGAAGAACTGCATCATAAGTTGCAATTCTGACAACTGTAGGATAAAGATGTGTTTTTAGGGCACCGTTTCCATATGAGTGGATTTAGAGATTGATTTCGACTCTGGGTTTTGCCACAAACATAGTTTAGATGTTCGTGATCGACCAGAAACCTGCAAGTGGACTTTGACAACATCCAGGATACAATTTGGAAGCCTGTCCTTGTGATATAGGGGTGGTTGTCCTTCTAGGCCTCTAGATATTTATGTCAGCTAATGTGGCACAGAAGATGAATGGGACGTTCACCTGCTGACACCACGTGGAAATGTGTAGCCCATACAGCACTTTTCGTGGCAGTTACACTGGATAGGTTCTGTCCGACAGCCTTCCAACTTTTTGCCCTTCATATCACTGACAATATACGGAATAGAGACACGGATGATTTATAAAACCAAAGAATATACATCACAGCCTTCTAGACGTATCCCATGCAAGTTTGCTTGAAAGTTGTTCACCGAGCTAGTATTGAAATTTTGCTTAAAAAAGTGGGCACGGCAGGAAATTCGCGTGACAAAATGGTTCAAATGGCTCTGAGCACTATGGGACTCAACTGCTGAGGTCATTAGTCCCCTAGAACTTAGAACTAGTTAAACCTAACTAACCTAAGGACATCACAAACATCCATGCCCGAGGCAGGATTCGAACCTGCGACCGTAGCGGTCTTGCGGTTCCAGACTGCAGCGCCTTTAACCGCACGGCCACTTCGGCCGGCTTCGCGTGACAAAATGGTTCAAATGGCTCTGAGCACTATGGGACTTAACATTTATGGTCATCAGTCCCCTAGAACTTAGAACTACTTAAACCTAACTAACCTAAGGACAGCACACAACACCCAGTCATCACGAGGCAGAGAAAATCCCTGACCCCGCCGGGAATCGAACCCGGGAACCCGGGCGTGGGAAGCGAGAACGCTACCACACGACCACGAGCTGCGGACCAATTCGCGTGACACATTTCAGGCACTTGGAAGGCAATTTCACCGTTGAAACCTTGGCAACTTACTGTCTTGTGAGTTCTACAAATAATTAAAAAATAAATTGAAAACTGACATTTTCTGTCTATTTCATGAACGTCGTCTCGTCTCCCCTCCCCCTCCCTCTCCCTCTCCTTTAAGTGATCTAGGGAGGCCACCGTAAAATGGCATCCTTCCGAATGCGAGTACAGAGTGAAAAGCACGGTAAGAGTTCACCGGTTTTAAGGGAGGTGAAGGGCCAAAGCCAGGGGACGGCAGGGGGAAGGGACGGACGACTACATAGCGTGCGATCGCCGTCTCGACGCGGCGCATCACAAGTATGTGGGCGGCGTCTGAGGACAGCTCACTCACGCCTAACGGGCCACGCGTCGCCGCCTCTTTCATTATGTTAATTTGATGGCTGATCGACAGATGGCCGTCTCGTCTCCTTGTCCATTCCCACACAAAGAGCGCGGCAGCACAGGTCCCATGGGCGGGGCACTACGCGTGAAGACAGGGTTCATTGGAGGGATGTCTTTCCCTGTCTTCTGTAGCCAAGAATATTTTACACTAAAAAATCCATCGCTTCAAAAAGTGAGATTCTATCTGAAAACGTATGTTATTATCCCAGCAGAGATTGGCCGATGAGGAACATACATTACCAGAGAATGAACACACTGGAGTAAGGGTAACTTTAATCGCTTTTTATTCACATATTAGATGATTACAGGGCGTTGCCATGGAGGGTAGCGCTATGCTTCAGTTGTCATCATTAATATCTCAATCATCCTAGTAAACCCGAATAAGCCGGCCGGAGTGGCCGAGCGGTTCTAGGTGCTTCAGTCTGGAACCGCGCGACCGCTACGGTCGCAGGTTCGAATCCTGCCTCGGGCATGGATGTGTGTGATGTCCTTAGGTTAGTTAGGTTTAAGTAGTTCTAAGTTCTAGGGGACTGCTGACCTCAGATGTTAAGTCCCATAGCGCTCACAGCCATTTGAACCAAACCCGAATACCATACTTTCGACACTAACATTAGCCTCAATGTGTTCTTAGAACAAAAACATGGTCTAAGTAGGCTGTAATGTGTTTACTACCCGTACAACCGGCCAATTTCAACCTTGGGTCATGAATCGTGAAGCTTCAAATATGTGCCTGAAAATGACGGACACTTGAAATTGGCCAACAGCACGGATAATAAACAGATTATAGCCTACTTCAACCACATTTTCATTCTCAAAACTAATATTAGTAAGTTTTCGATTTTTTTACATTCTACCCCCTACATACTCGCTCCGTATCCCTAAGGTTGGTACAGATTTGTTATTGCAACAGTATGCTTTCCTCCTAGTACTTCATACATGTACCAAATTTGTTGGAATTTGTTTGAGGCTTTCCAGAGATATTTACAAGATTACGGAGCAAAACAATAGTCAGCACCTTAAAAGGGTACACTGGTGGGTCGACCTGCAGACGTGGCAGAATGGCTGAAAAGAAGCCACCTTGTTTGGACGTGCCCGTGATCACACCATGACTGAAGTTCCACGAGTGTACAGAGTTTGCCGCCTCGGTAGCGACAGTCGGTTTCAGAGCAGACAGGAAGCGGGCGTTGCTGTCAGTGAATGCAGCTCCACCCGAGCAGTGTCCGAGAGAACACTGCGAAGTGAACTGCAGGCGGTGGACATTTGGAGTCGGTCCCCGCCAAGATGCCACGGGCTCACAGTGGCACGTAAGCTGCACATCTGCAACGGACCAAACAACGCAGAAACTGAGCAGCAGTTAACTAGAGGCATGTAGTCTGGTCCGATGATTGCCGGCCGGATTGGCCGAGCGGTTCTAGGCGCTACAGTCTGGTACCGCGCGACCGCTACGGTCGCAGGTTCGAATCCTGCCTCGGGCATGGATGTGTGTAATGTCCTTAGGTTAGTTAGGTTTAAGTAGTTCTAAGTTCTAGGGGACTGATGACCTCAGATGTTAAGTCCCATAGTGCTCAGAGCCATTTGAACCATTTTTTTTAATGGTCTAGTTCCGACTAGAGGTAATCGCAGTGATGTTTCGAGGCGTTAATCGCATTGCGAATTGGACACACTTACCCAGGTTGTTGTGAACATCAACTAGGATGTTTACTTCAGCAAGTGTTACCTTTTATTCTATATGTTCTTTACGTGTCAGCTGTCAACGCTCTTCCACCACAACTGCCGACTTCACAGGGCTGCACGGATACATTTCTGGTTTGACCAATACTCAGGCATCCTGCCGCCCTTCGATAGGGCCACAGAATCATCCGATCTTAAAGCCACAGAAAATGTTTGGAGCTTTTTGGAACAGGGGGTGAAACTTAGCAAACAACGACCTTCAATACGGTAGCTCTATGGGTTTTAATCATCAAGATACGGCTTCAACTGGTTATGCCATAGTTAACCAGGGTGGTTGCTCAAACTTGCAAAAAATTCCCCGAGAGTTTCAGATGTAAGGAGATAGATGGTGTCAGGAAGCTCCTGATAAATTAACGGAGAATAGTGGTGAGCAGGGCGGTGGGGGCAGCGTAACGCAATAATGACTTCTCTTTCCTATCACCTGAGCTATATACTGAGGGCATTATCAAGGCTAGAGGCGGTAATACTTTCAGTATCGGGTACGTTCTCCTCCAGCTATAATACACACCGGCATTGTGCACTGAAAACATCACAAAGGAGTCACCTTGGGGAATAAAGTTTCACGTTACGTCCATTTCATTCCGCAACTGCTCAAGAAATGTTGCCGGTTGTGCGGAACGCTCCAGGTACCGTCCTATCTATCATGTCCCACACTTGCTCAAAAAGAAACTTACCTCTTGATCACACTGGTCACGACTTTTGAGCATCTCGGACACTGCGTTTGGTAACGCTAGATATGTGCACAGACGCATTTCTGAAGGCACATCGCCTTGACGTTGTACAAACGCTATGAAAGTTTGATGGGTGGTGGTTTTGGACGTATGTTACGAGGGGCTTTCCACATTGATTTACACTTCATTTTTTCCCGTCACTGACGGTGTGCCATTCATTCATCATCACAGTTGCCAGTATGTAGTACTTTGATCTAACCGAAGATGACAGCACAATCACTAGAAATGTAACGCCTGCATAGTACAGCCCATTTTCCTAGCTGCTGTCATTAGCGTAGAGCGTGATTGTCAAAGACATTGCTGGGCGACGTGGTTTCTGTCGAAGGAGGGTGTAAACACTGCGGATATTCAGAGGATATTGGTGGCAGCCGACCGTGGTGGCCGAGCGGTTGTTGGCGTGTCAGTCTGGAGCCGAGCGACCGCTACGGTCGCAGGTTCGAATCCTGCCTCGGGCATGGATGTGTGTGATGTCCTTAGGTTAGTTAGGTTTAGGTAGTTCTAAGTCTAGGGGACTGATGACCTCACATGTTAAGTCCCATAGTGCTCAGAGCCATTTTAGTGGTGGCAGATTGTAAAGAATGTGCACTCTGACGAAATGTGCTCTTGCAACGCAACGTTCGTCTCCATAAGAGTCGGAAAACCACGGCAGCCACCTATTCGGGGCTATAAAGAAACCTTTGCGTAGACATCATTTCACAAACTTCCAGGAACGGCGAGCAGCTGACCTGCGGTGGGTGCGACAGACTCGATAAAAGTGGTTAGAGGAGGACCTAAAGAGGACCTAGTCAAGGGAATACGTGGTTGTGGTAGTACCCGCAACGCCACTATGGCGGTAGTTTACCGACTCGTATGAGGACGAGCGTTGTCATGTAAGAGCACTTTTTTGGGGCGTTTCGCACTCTCGACACACTGTCACCAATCGCTTGGGAATATCAGAATTGTTTACATCCTCCTTCCACAGAAACGACGTCGTTTAACGCTGATCCTGATGACTACACTCTACGTTGTTCGCTCACGTAAAGACAGAAGTTGGGAAAATAGACTTACAGTTCTAGTGACCCTCCTGCCACCAACGATTAGACCAAAGTATAACATACTTGTAAATGTTATGACGAGTCAAATGACACACCGTTAATGATGGGTAAACTAGTATGGAATGCCTCTCGTACACTGTTCAATGTTCCCTCAAACACCATACGAATATGATCACTGTAGACTGGTGTTCTCACTCATTCGAGTTGTACCTGGATGTTGCTACCTGGTACACTACTACAGCTGCCACGCTTCTGGCTGACACTGCACTAGCAAACGACGGCCGATGACACCAAGGAAGAACCAGCTATATCACTAAACACAAGTTTGCGTCTGTCATTCTTCCGACTGTGTGTTTCGGTACACATTTTGGCGAGAGCTGGTCGGAGTTGTGATGCGAAGAGGATGTCTGGTGAGCAGGCCTTCTTTTTCTTTTTTTTTCACACGACTAGTTCCGTAGGACCAAATTGAGGAGTATATCTCCAAGGTCATGGAAGTTGCCAGTACATGAAATTACAACATACAACACAAAAGTAATAACATATGAAATAAAATGTTTATGAACCCAATAAAAGACAAGCCATAAGTTTATGTAAACACAATCAACAATATAACACAGGAATCAGCTTAATTTTTTAAAGAATTCCTCTACAGAATAGAAGGAGTGACCTACGAGGAAGCTCTTCAGTTTCAATTTGAAAGCGCGCGGATTATTGCTAAGATTTTTGAATTCTTGTGGTAGCTTATTGAAAATGGATGCAGCAGTATACTGCACACCTTTCTACACAAGAGTCAAGGAAGTGCGGTCCAAACGCAGATTGGATTTCTGCCTAGTATTAACTGAGTCAAAGCTGCTAATTCTTGGGAATAATCTGATATTGTTAACAAGAAACGACAGTAAAGAATATATATATTGAGAGGCCAATTTTCCAGTGTCCAGCAAGCAGTTGCTGCTTCTTCCACTTGACGCTCGGCAGCGCCAGACCGAATTCATGCTGAGCTGGCCTTGTGATTAGCAATTATTGCTGGTCTATTGAGGCGGCCCACCGGTGATTATACTGACGTTGTCGCCTGGAATCGAAACTACGAACAAGTGTTCCGTATTTCGACTGTAAGTACCAACAGTTTCCAGCTCAAGCCGACCGCATTACAGCAGTTCTTCAGAAGGACCTTCCAACATTTTTCAGGCGTACAAATAACCTCGCTGAAATTTAGTTAACTGCTCAAATTGTCGTCGTCGGTGTCGCCCGGTATGTCTACGATTTTAATATAACCCAGCACGGTGCTCAACATACGAGTCTGCTCAATCCGGGAGTCACATACAGTTGTTATGACCTCAATAACACCATGCTTAATATGTGGTTTCCACTTTTGCAGGGCACAACACTTTCGGACATTGCCTTGATCGTCCTCTGTCGAAGCATCGCGCGATGACTTTTCTTTTCCATTTTTTCGTCAGAGATTTTACCGACCAATTTTACTAGAGACCTTAGAATGAAATATCCAAGAGCAACAATCGGTCCGTAACGAAGACCATCCGACTTTCACTCTCTCCGCAAGAAACCAAACAGGTTGCCTCCTGGCTGAAAATTGTTGATGTTCTTCAAGACGAGTGATTATATTTATATGAAATACAGAATATGGGAATACAGGGAAGGGATGGGTGGGAATTCGTGACTTCCAGCCGCAAAGGGCACTGTGGTAATACAACGGCGAAAGTCGAAAATTTGTGTTGTAGCAGCACTCGAACCCGGATTTGCCGGTTCTGATGAGCGGTTGCCTTAACCGCTTCGTCCACCCGGACACGGTTCCGGACCCACTCAAATTTCAAATTTATCGCACGCTGCAATGCAGCGTCCCTCGTCCATTAATCCCTACTCGCAAATTATATATCCCCGTACGGGTTCGGAAGATATTAGTGCATCAGCACTGAAACGAATGTCAAAGAGCCGTCGCTCTCTCACAGATTTTGAATAGTGTCTGTCCTGTCGGATGTACGACAGAACAGACACCACCCAAATACACACAAGAAAGATTAGAGACGGAGCACAAACTCGGACTGGGAAAGAACCACCCTAGCGCTCATCTTGTGCGACTTATGGAAACTACGAAACACCTAAACATAGAATCTTGGACGGGAATGCGAGTCCAGTTTCTCAACCACTGCGGATGTTAGGTTTCTAGCTACTTGGTCATACTTTGTCCACAGAAAACACAGATACATGGACAGGTGACGTTACAAAAATGCAAGGAGGTTCATTCTGTTGTGTTAAGTAGTAAATTTACTACTTCAGGATACACCGATGAGACTGATGTTCAGGTGCGCGCATCAACACCCAGCGCACGATATGTTACGATTCGAGCCTTGCTACACCAGCGTGATGCCATTTTAGGCTGAACGAGCGCCGGACGGCAGTTGAGACACGGAGGATCTAACAAGCAACGCTACACTGCACTAATTCTACGTGTGCATAGCAAACTACAAATGCGAGTAGACAGTTTTTCTTACGGAATGTACTGTTAACTGTATAGCGATCGCATGAAATAAAGAATCTCTGACAATATAACGCATAGCTTCCGAAACGTAACGTGTCATAATGTCCGAAACGATTCGCTGTTCAGTAAGGCGATTGCACTTGACGTTACACGTGTTCCGTACAGAGTGAGGGTCTTCGAACTCTCGCTTTGTCCTTGGCAGATGATGGATTACTGTACCGTTACGGGGTACATTTAATGAAAGATAATATCTTGCCACCATGAGAGGGATCAATGGAAAACACGGACCGCACATGCCAGGGTTGTTTTATATTCGCCCATTCAGCGCTGAAACATTGCCGCCGGCTGGAATTATGAATGGAGATTCCTTCGCCCGATTTTCTGCCATTAGCACGGTGATTTAGCCAGGAGCACGGGTAACGGGAGATCGCAATCTGCGCGAGGGCCGCTAATGCCACCGGCGGCATTAATGGAGATCAGTCGGTGGAGTGGTCTGGATGCTGGCAGGAGATTGGCCGGACACCCCAGCGACATGGTGCATACAATGAATAGCCCGCTTGCAGGCAGTTAACTACAGCTGCGAGCGCAGAGGTGGTGGTTATCTGTTTGCCATTTTATAAAGTGGAATGCACACATTTAGAAGCATTTCTCAGAATGAAAAGCGGAATCGATAGTGTCAGATTTTGAGAATATGCGAAGCAACTTGGAACTACGCTTTGCAAGATAGCTTTACGTGCCACAGGAAGGATCAAATAGGCGATGTAATGGAGTACATAGTTTCTAAGACTAAGTTCGATACTATACAGGCCACTTCACAGCGAGTGACGGACGGTATTTATGAGAGCGCTATCTCTTTATATCTTTCTCGTTCCAGTTGTGAATGGTACTTGGAGATGTCGACTACTGGCAAATCCTCATATCGCCTCCTTAGGAGCCAGAGAAGCAATATTTGCTCTAAAACTAATAATAGAGAAACGACTAGATAAGAACCTGACAACATACATAGCTTTCGAAGATGTAGAGAAAGCCTTTGATAATGTTAAATGGGATAAGATGTTTGAGGTACTCAAAAAAGTAGGAATAGACCATAAAGATAAAAAAATGATACGGAACCTGTACAAAAACGAGACAGCAGTTATCCGTGGATGGACAAAACAAGAAGAGGTGCAGATACAGAAAGTGTCCGACAAGGTTGCGCACTATCCCCTGTTATCTTTAACCTATACATTGAATAGGCGCTGAAAAAAGTAAGGGAAAATTCACAGACAGGTGTAGTAATTCATGGCCAACGAATAGATATGATAAGATATGCCGATGATATAGCTGCCTGGCTGAAAGTGAAGAAGATCTTGTAGTCCTACTGAATAGAATGGATAAAGTTATGGGGGAAGAATATAATATGAGAATTAATAAAGCAAAAACAAAAGTAATGGCATGCGACAAAAAAGATCAAGTGAAAGTCCAAGTTCATGTAGGCAATGAACTGCTTGAACAAGTTGATAAATTTACTTATCTGGGCAGTAATATTACCAGGGATGGAAGGAGCAAGGCAGAAGTGAGGAGTAGTATTGCTCAAGCAAAGGCTGCTTTTAACAAGAAGAAAAACATCTTAACATCTAAGAGCATCAGCCTTGAAAAAATGGTTCAAATGGCTCTGAGCACTATGGGACTCAACATCTTAGGTCATAAGTCCCCTACAACTTAGAACTACTTAAACCTAACTAACCTAAGGACATCACACACGTCCATGCCCGAGGCAGGATTCGAACCTGCGACCGTAGCAGCCTCGCGGTTCCGGACTGCAGCGCCAGAACAAATCATAGGTGTGGAGTGTGGCATGCTATGGGTGTGAAACATGGACTCTCGGGACAGAGGAAACCAGAAGCTAAATTCTTTTGAAATGTGGTGCTATAGACGCATGCTCAAAATAAAATGGATCGACAAGGTCACAAACGAAGTGGTTCTGGAAAGAGCAGGTGAGAAGAGATGCTTCTGGAGTTTCATTGTTAAAAGAAGAGTGCAATTTACAGGCCATCTATTAAGACATAAAGGACTCCTGAACACAATCATAGAGGGATATGTCGAGGGAAAAAGACCAAGAGGAAGACCACGACTGAGGTACTTGGATCAAATCGTGAAAGATGTGGGATGCGACACCTATAAAGAAATGAAGAGAAAAGCTGAAAGACGCACAGAATGGAGACAAGCAGCCATTGTAGCTGTTGCAAACCAATCCTTGGATTGACCACCACAGAAGAAGAAGAAGAAGGCGTGTACTGTCACAGTTACGACACGGGTGGTTTGAAAACGGAAATAGGTGCCCTTGCGTCAAGAAATAAAAAATATACTTCTTAATGCAACTTACGACGGAGCTACAACCAATTATTTCAAAAATTTGTCCTTTTATTAATTACATCCGTTGCCACGAATGTTTTCCAAGGAATTTCCGTGTTGTGGGTTCTGTAACACTATTAAGGCAAATGACAGGTTGATACCTTTGACAAGGTCTTTTTTCACTTCCAACTCTTTTACTTCCCGTACATTTGCTCTGTCTCTAATAACCTCGCCGTAGACGTGACAAACTTTAATTTTCCTCCCTTTCCTGTCGTGCATTCTAAAAATAGAGCTATGCAACTAGTAAAGTAAAAAAAAAAGAATTAACATGCAGTAATGAGATATGTACTACAAGAATCCACATACCAGGTCACTCCTAAGAATCGTCAGGCACATTTTCGCTGATGTTTCAGTAGATATTTACAATTTAGTTTTTGCAGTGGGTAGCTGGAGTCAACCCAGACAAAGCTCATTACGTCTTACACGCCATGCCCAGGGTCGACGGAAAGCGTCTGTTGGTTTCCCATTACAAAGAAAATTATTTTTGAACGGGAATTTTACGTACCAATTCGATAGAGTGGTACCAAATGAGCCTAGTGCGACAGCGCCGTGTCGGCTCGTATCGATTTCTCTTCCGGGCGATTTCCTCTGCTTGGTTTCTCCTCCGGTCGCCCTGTAGCGCTGTGAGCGGAATCCTCGCGGCGTGTGAGTCTGGTTTCGACAGCGCAGGGAGGAAGCGGTCGGCCAATTGTGCGGGAACTGAGCAAAGGCCTCGTCGCGCGACCGCCTGATGGCTCTTGGTCTTCCATGGAAAGTGTGTTGCCGTCCGTCGAACTGACCTCTTGGTAACAAGCTGTCACTTGGCCATTCACTTGCAACCTTAAAAGTTGCCTTTGATTACATCGGGAACGACCTTGGTTGGTTGGTTGGTTGGTTCGTCGATCGTCTCAGTGGACGACGTGTTTTTTGCCGCTTCTGGGTTCTGTGTGCAACTGATTACTTGCAATTCATCCCTGTTGCTACACAGTGACCAGTTTCAATATTGTTTGTGTTGCTTGTGGTATTGTTTTTTGGTACCTCTGGGAAGGGGTCCGACTAATAGTCCTTCTGGGATAGATAGGGCAGTTATTGCGTCGAGTTGTTAAACTCTCCTTTTCTAAAATTGTGTTTTAGAATTAGATTGGCCATCCAATTAGGTGTTCGTTTGCCCTAGCCGCACAGGCAGACGGCTGCCATGTAGCGGACGCTACGGACTGTTGATGAATGCCCTGCATTGGTAAGGTCCAGTATTTGTATCAATTGAAATCTTTCGATGAGCAGTCAATCATAAGGCTGTCAGAGTCCTGGATTTGTCGAGGCAACTTGCTGTAATTATCTTAGATTAATCTTGTGTCTAAATATTAAGCTCTTTCCAGAATGAGATTTTCACTCTGCAGCAGAGTGTGCGCTGATATGAAACTTCCTGGCAGATTAAAACTGTGTGCCGGACCGAGACTCGAACTCGGGACCTTTGCCTTTCGCGGGCAAGTGCTCTACCAACTGAGCTACCCAAGCACGACTCACGCCCCGTCCTCACAGCTTTACTTCTGCCAGTACCTTGCCTCCTACCTTCCAAACTTCACAGAAGCTCTCCTGCAAACCTTGCAGAACTAGCACTCCTGAAAGAAAGAATATTGCGGAGACATGGCTTAGTCACAGCCTGGGGGATGTTTCCAGAATGAGATTTTGACTCTGCAGCGGAGTATGCGCTGGTATAAAACTTCCTGGCAAAGGTCCCGAGTTCGAGTCTCGGTCCGGCATACAGTTTTAATCTGCCAGGAAGTTGTATTACGCTCTTGTTTAAATGTTTGTCAGTGTGTATATATATCAGAGTTCTGGAGAGAGGAGGAGGAGGAGATTAGTGTTTAACGTCCCGTCGACAACAAGGTCATTAGAGACGGAGCGCAAGCTCGGGTGAGGAAAGGAAGGGGAAGGAAATCGGCCGTGCCCTTTCAAAGGAACCATCCCGGCATTTGCCTGAAGCGATTTAGGGAAATCACGGAAAACCTAAATCAGGATGGCCGGAGACGAGATTGAACCGTCGTCCTCCCGAATGCGAGTCCAGTGTGCTAACCACTGCGCCACCTCGCTCGGTCAGTTCTGGAGAGAAATAATAGTTTTATTGCAGTTATCTTTTATTATTTCATGGACTTAAGTGTTATAATCTTGACATTTAAAAAAAAAAACGGAACAAATTTGCCAAATATCAAAGTGGTGAATTGTTCTTGTGTTTTACGTGGTCACCGTCTAAGTCGGTCTAACTCTGAAATCAGGTCGTCAGTATTGCAGGGTGGGCTAGGTAGCCATATTGCGTGCTGACCCAGCCCCTGGTTGTCCGACCGACCAACAAACTGTTCTGATGTGCCTCACTTGCCGGCCGACTTGACGACGGGAGAGGAAGCGTGCGTACGCTCTCTCTTCATACGTTTCCAGCTACAGTTGTGAATGATGCTTGGAGGCCGGTACTAGGGCCTCACTGGGAGTGCTATTCCGTGCCGAGTTGCACTTGCGAGTCGTCGGTCACTTAAGTTCTTATGCCCACTGCGACGTTCTTTCCCGGAGATCATCTTAGTTTTCCGTTCCCCGTTAAATCTGCCATTGCCTGCTCTCCCCTCCCGAAATCAAGCCTCAGAAATTGCAAGTTTAGTTCACCACAGATATATAGTTTTGATTGTTTCCAATTTACCAAACGTTTAAGCCCCTACTGGCCTGCTTGCTGTCACTGTTTTTACATTTGTTGTATTCCTGGTAGTTACCGCCACGGCCTAGTTGTATTGAAGTGGGGCCTGTACTCTTAAATTGTTTTTATAAAGTTGTAAAATATCTTGATCCATTTTTGTTGAAGTTGTTTTTTTATTTTTTAAAAAGGGCCTGTTTCTAAGCCTTCTGGGGCTCTGTATTCATCTTGACCTTGTTGTAATACTCAACAATCTGAACGCAATTTCTAAGTCTTCTGGCGCCTCGTGATTATTGATGTTTATCTTTTTTTTGGGATAAAATTCAAAGCAAATTTTTAAGCCCTTCTGGCGCTCTATGGTTATTGGCTATTGTTAACTGGCTTTTCGCTTCCTTCCATTGCAACGGAAAATTTTAAATTTTTTCACAAAATAATTCTAGATGTTGTGAACCGCAAGTGATGGTGAACCTGGTGCTTGGCCCTTCCATGGATTCCTGCCGCCACCAATGAAAGGTCAGTTCGGCGGTATTTCTTTTATCGCTGTACGTTAACAGTGGGCAGTAAAACTCGCAGACTAACCTGTACTCCAGCGACTGCGCTGACTGCTACAGCCAAGCACGCAATACCACTGAATCGCTGCTGGATTGCTGTTTATTCTTCGTGTTTTACTGTCCCTGTTAATACAAAACTATAAAAGAAATATCGCACTACACTAATCTGGGACCTTTCTATCGAACGGGCACGTAAGATTCGGCTTCAAAAGCCACTTTGTTTGTAATGAGACAAATACCGTCGATTTCTGTCGACACTGGTCGCCGTGTGGAAGACGTGATAGGGTGATTCCAGCAACGAATTGCAAAAATGAAAACATAAGAGAAAATGCACATGACTCTTGGGAGGGGCATCCTGCATAGCTGAGTGCATCATACAGTAGCGTGTTAATGCTCGTTACATACGAGGGAAACAATCGACTATTGGAATTAACACGCATAATTACCAAAAACCTCAAAGCCACTTGGCTTATTAATGTGCGGGGAGAGTTCAATGCTTGTGAGAAATCTAAATATTCTAGGGAGAGAAGCGTCTGTGATGACTAACAGGGGTGGTTGCCATCACTGCTTACAAAATGGCGGAAGACGTGGTTTTATAATACGCCGTGTGAAAACGGTACTGACTCTACGAGAGTGATACAACAACAACCTGATTAAAATTACTTGACAGCTGACGACTGTCACATGTCGCTACGGTGTTGCCACATCGGCTGCCAGCTACTGTTCCGTCGTAGATGACACACACACACACACACACACACACACACACACACACACACACACACACTTAACGTGTGACGCGGAGCAATATCGGAAGGGGCAGTCGCGAGGTACGACAGAATTGCGAGATGCCTGTCGGACTGGCTTTAACTGGCCGATGAGTGAATTGCGGCAGATGACCCCTTTTCTGGTCCTGAATTTAAATTCTTGTTCTAAGTTAACAACAACCTCGTGATGCGTAATGTATCCGAGAAGACTGCGGTCGACAATCGCCGGCAGAAATAAAATCACAATCTCTTTGTTCACGGTGATTAAGGCTAACCTCTAAGAGCAAACTCAAGGCAGAAAAAATTGTTTGATAGCTGAAAGGAAACTAATTTCTTGCTATCATTGGTTACCTAAAAACCATCCTCTCACTAGTTACACGAGCTGCCACGTTACCAACCGATGAGCAGTCCTCGTTGGCACTTTGTTGCCGATTACAGACGACACAGGCAGGTTCAAAACGAAAAAAGACTGACAAGAAGCAAAATGAGTCAATAAAAAAGTCAATACGATGGCTAAAATGACGCAGCACTGTGTTAGACATAAAAAATTACATTTACTCAATTAACTGAATACAAATAATAACCAAACTCTTTCCACTAGATTTACAGATAAAAAAAATTTCGGAACATTTGACGAGTTTCGAACCTGCAAGTTTCTGAACGTCAGATTTATACCGTCACCACTATGGTATGCCACTACAATATAACTGCGGTCATCCAGCCGCAACAGTGAATTACAGCCTTCAAAAATTCAGTTTCACGCAATGTCGTGCGAAGCTTATCTTATGTAACCCGATCTCTGTGATTATGATAAGTGTATATACGACGCTGTATCGCGTCTTGTGCGGAAGTATCCAGTAGCGTTTGGTTAGTGTTGTGTATGAAATGCGTATCTTTCATTAGGATCGTCGTGTGTTCAAAAAATGGCTCTGAGCACTATGGGACTTAACATCTATGGTCATCAGTCCCCTAGAACTTAGAACTACTTAAACCTATTAACCTAAGGACAGCACACAACACCCAGCCATCACGAGGCAGAGAAAATCCCTGACCCCGCCGGGAATCGAACCCGGGAACCCGGGCGTGGGAAGCGAGAACGCTACCGCACGACCACGAGATGCGGGCGATCGTCGTGTGTGTGAGTTGTTTTTGGAGTGGTTATCATCTGTGATGAAAAACGAAATAAAAGTGCCAGTACGATTATTTGGGGTCCAAACAAATCAAGGAAAAATGACCAGACAAGGAACTGACCAATTCTGGCAGTGTGGCAACGGCGAACGGTTCGGGAGTGACGCCGAACGTTCTAATTTGAGGAAACCAGTTTCAACGTGTGAAGTGTCAACTATCAAGTAATTTTAATCGGGTTATATCTTCCGTTCCAGGTTATTAACAGGCAAACTATAATGTGACTCAAGGCAGCAAGTGCCGTGGCAGGAGCATAGGGCATTAAAGTTGAAGTTGTCTTGCTGCTACCGTTGATCTGACTGTGCCGTATCGGGAGTGCTCTGATGTTTCATGACCTTAGAGTGACCGCACCCAGGTGTGCTTATGACACCAACACACAAGGGTACGCTCTACTGCTAGGAAGGGCAGTGGCCAATGACTATCTGCTGGGACTTACAGAACCGACGCCGTCTTCGGTCCATGGACGTTCCACATCCTGCATTGACTTCAATCGTTAAAACACGTTGACTCTGAAGCACTGCACCTCCTCGAGGAAGACTAAAAGTAGCTTTAATTTTTATTTAGATTTAACGGTTGCCGCCATCTTGAGCAAATAATTAAATCTTCTGAAAACGACTGCATTAGAAATCGGATTCGGCAATACTGCTCTGAAGTACGTCAGCATTATGGTCTGTTTTATACCTGTATTTTTAATAAGGGGTTACTTTGTGTTCAAACTTTAAGGAGCCTCGAAATAAACTGATAAGCCGCTAACAACTTTACGAGCGAGACACTCATTACGGATGGGCCCGGAATCTGCAGTGATACAAGGGGCGGTCAGTAAATAACGCAACACACTTTTTTTTTCTCGGGCGATTTCGGTTGGAAAAACGCGGACTTTGTCGTGGAAATTCCATTTCGTCCCCTCTAATTTCATGAAGTTCCGATAGGTGGTGGCGCCATACGGAGCCTTCAAAATGGCGTCTGCAACGAAGGTGCGTTTCAAGCGA
Source organism: Schistocerca americana (assembly GCF_021461395.2). NCBI lineage: Eukaryota > Metazoa > Arthropoda > Insecta > Orthoptera > Acrididae > Schistocerca > Schistocerca americana. Next base: position 468,351,826 of record NC_060126.1, read on the forward strand.
AGAGATGACGCAGTTTTTTTGCGAAAGTAGAGGGCATCGCAGATACAGGCGCGAGGTGTTTGTCATCAAGCCGACAAGATCGCGCGAACCTGTCCGATTTTCCGCTTCCTGGCCGGCCGCCCACAACTGTGCTACCCCGAGGAAATTGAAGAAGCTGCTTCGGCGCGTTCGCCGCAAAAAAGCCTCTCACAAGTCTGCCCGCCCGAGAGGACTTCAGAAAACTTCGTTTGACTATTCTTCGTCATCCACCCTACAAGCTGGATCTCGCACCTTCGGACTTCTACCTGAACCAAATGGGTGGGGAACAGCATGGCGCTTGGAATCTTGAATAAAACCAACCGGCTTTCAGAAAAAGAAGTGTTGCATTACTTACTGAATGCCCACAGTATTTAATAATTATTCGGAGTTTCTTTTTCTGTCGGCGGCCTCTAGCGGAAGCACAGGTACGCGTGTCTTCAAATGGCGAGCCTGGCTAGGGTCGTAGTGTTACAGTGTTCAGTACATTGTAACAACCGCAGCAGTGAGTTTTTTAGTCTCCCAGCCAACTCAGAAGGCGGGCGGCACTGCTCCCACGGAACTTGACAATGCAGCGCCCGTCAAACGTATTAACCTCGCATGACAGAGACAATCCGACATTTCTATAAGCAATCAACGAGCATCAGGGACAGAGGCAGCTGCCTAAATGAGTTGCGTAACGCCAGATGAGCGTGACTAATGGAAGGAACGACGCTAATGGCACGCCCTGCTCTCCACGTCGCAGCCACTGACGACCTCCGTAACTGGAATGCAGCTTACGGAAAGGCGGTTTCTGGCGTTCCGAAACAGTGAGCTTCTTCAGCACGAGCAGCTCAATCTCTGGCCGCGTAATGTCGGTTAGGAAGTTTCGTTATTACTTATTATTAGCATAGCTGTCCGCCCCGATAGCTGAGTGGTCAGCGTGACGGATTGCTGTCCTACGGGCCAGGGTTTGATTCCCGGCTGGGTCGGGGATTTTCTTCGCTCAGGGACTGGGTCTTGTGTTGTCTTCATCATCATTTCGTCCCCACCCCAGCGCGCAGATCGCCCAATGTGGCGTCGAATGTAATAAGACCTGCTCCAAGGCGGCCGGACCTGCCCCGTAAGGGGCTTGCCAGCCAATGACGCCAAACGCTCATTTTCTTTCAATTAGCATAGCTCGGATTATTTTCCGTAGCAAGGGCCACTTGGGAAGATGTCGAGGTACCCTACATTTGGTGTGCCAAATGCGAGGGCGTGCTGAAAAGTAATGCCTCCGTATTTTCCATGTGAAAATTCTTACAGCTTTTTAAATAAAACAAAGATTACTAACACTCTACATCTTATTCTTCATGTCGACATGCACTGCCGGAAAAAAAAATTAGTACACCTGGAAAGACGAGGTCGATTTTGATCCAACGACGGCATACGCCACCTTAGGGATGGTAGATGTACTGATTACAGCGTCGTCCGCGAACAGAAAGTGTAGAGGCATAGCTACTTCAGCGCCATCTGTGTCTACTCTTTAATAGGGAACTCCCACAGCAAGAAGATTCAGTATGATGCAAACGTGTGAATTAAGGAGGCAATCATGCCACGGAGACGCACTCGTGCTTCCTACGAGTTAAATTGTGGCCTTCCGAGTGGCGGGATGGTCCTTCCGAAGAATTGCCACACAAGTTTCACGTGCAGAGTCGGTTGTGCAACGATCCTGGTGCCAGTGGTCACGTGAACAATCTCACACCTATAGCCGAGGTTCTCGACGTCCACACATCACAGGCGCCCGCCAGGACTGTCGTACTGTAAGGGCAGCAGTGGTAGATCGTACACCTACCACAGAACAGATGAGAAACCAGACGTGTTAACACGAACTGTTCTGAACCTGTTATTAGCAGTGGGACTACGGAAACGCACACCTCTGGACCGTCTTGCACATGTACCACAGCATCGACGTGTACGACTCGGGGGCTCGACTGGTGTAGTCAGAGGATCACTTGGAAGAACGCTGTGCCGTGGTCTTTAGCAATGAAGCAGATCCTGCCTGCACGCAAGTAATGGTCGTTTTCGCGTACGACACAGACTTGGCGAACGCAAGCTCGGAGAGTGCAGTCATCCAAGACGCACTGGCTGCACACCAAGCTTTATGCTCAGGTCTGGGGTGGGATAAGTTAGAACTCTCGTTCGCCTTTGGTGTTTCTACAAGAATCGCTAACCAGCATTCAGTACGTTGTTAGGCCAGTTCTTTCGTTGTTCTTGCAAGAGGAAGGTGATGTTCCAACAGGCTAATGTTCACCCACAAGCTACCTGTGAAACTCAACGTGCTCTGTAAGACGCGCAGCAACTTTCCTAGACGGACTTGCCTCCAATTGAGCGTGTATGGAATATGATGGGATGAGAAGTGACTCGTGCGACTCTTCAGCCAACAACTCTTACAGAACTACGTGAACAGGTCGATCAGGCGTGGCATAATGTATCCCAGGACAGTATCCGCCACCTGTACGATCGACTGGGTGCCAGTCAGCACCTGCATTACTGTCCGTAGTGGCTACACCACGTACTGATATGGGTGTTTCAGTATGGTCCGATACCTTGTACCTCGGAACCGTTTGTGCTATTGATCTGTAAACGTAGTCATTTGATGTACTCCGTATGCGCTGTTGCAATAATAAATCTAGAGTGAATTGGAGACGTCTAAAAGGGTGGACCAATTTTTTTTTTCTTCGGCGATGTATCTGCAGCTCTCTGCCAATAGAGGGCTCCGAATTGTAGCGTGGCGTGACAAACAGCGTGCTGTAATCGAGTTTCTAATTCGAAGAGTCTCTGTACATATGGAGCCCACTTTTCTTCAACACGACAATGCCAGACCACACACGAGCGCTACGTCATCTGCAACAATCCGACGCCTTGCGTTCATTGTTATCGATCATCCTCCACGCACTCCCGACTTAGCGCGATCCGACTTTCATGTTTTTCCAAAACTTAAAGACCACATTCGAGGACTCCACTCTGATAATGACAAATCCTTGCAAGAAGAGGTGAGATTGTGGCTCCGTCAACGAAGTCAAACATTCTACAGTGACGGTTCAACAAACTGGTCTCTCCTTGGGAGAAATGTGCTCTTCGCCAGGGTGGCTACGTTGCGAAATAAACACATAGACATGAAGAATAATGACGTAGAATGTTTAAGTTCATTTTATTTAAAAAGCTTAAAGTTTTCACATGAAAAATTCGGAGGTGTTACTTTTCAGCACGCGCTCGAATGAATTTACGCGCGGTAATGCGGCGACTCTGGATCACGATTAGGTTGTATACATAGCGATGACGATTCAGTGATACTTTGGATAGTGATGTCGTTAGACATGTGACGCTTCAATAAACATTATCTTCAGAATAACTATGAAATCGAACAATTACAGGAGCTCAATAAGCTGAAAGCAATATTGCGCTATATGGGTACCGAGTGCCGAGTTGGCTCACATATTCAAAAACTTTCGTCAAGTGACTGCTTTGAGCAGACTGACCTCATATACTTGTTCGGTTTTATAGTTATTTCGAAGATAATGTTTACCGACACGCGCGATGTGTTAAGGGAAAAAAACTAAGATAAAAGCCGCGATCCTCAACACAATTTAGTAGCACAATTCTGTTGTGAATTTTTATATACCACTGAGGTTGAAGGTGCTCTATTGGTGGAGTCGTTAGTGGTTAGATGTTAGGCAGATACCTTATCGCTCAGTGTCAGCAGTAGGGGCCATTCGTAACCTTAATGAGCTGCTTGATTGATTTTATGTACGGAATACACAGTAAAACTGCTCTATCGCACGTTCTCAGAAACTCTTCCTCTAACACAAGACTTCGAGAGTCCTGGTACTTTGATAGAACGCCTTGTTTATTTTGAAGGCTAATAAATTTTTAAAAAAATGAGAATAACTTGATTTTTTCAGTGATAACTTTAATTTTAAATCGTAATTAATAACACACTTGGAATCGTAATAAAATTAAAAAAAAATAGTTTCATTAAAATCTTGAAGGAAAAAAGGGCATGCTATGTATAGCTTTTATCGAAGCACTTGTTCACTTCCCCCGTAAATTCACTAAATAGTGTTCTTACTCTGGCACGTATAAAAAAACGGCATTTCTGGGGCAGCCACATGCGACACAGTCTGATAGCTCCACGCCCGAGGCAGGATTCAAACCTGCGACCGTAGCGGTCGCGCATTTCCAGACTGTAGCGCCTAGAACCGCTCGGCCACTCCGGTCGGCAGTCTGATACCCTAGAAGAGTGTTGTCAACAGCGGAAACGAATACATCACGCAAGTAATGAAACGTTTTTGGGAGTATAGTATCGGTAATACGCGTCTCGTAGAACACTTGTTACACAGTAACGAGTAAGTACGATATGCATCAGCCCTATTTCACTACAAATACACGAAAAAAATCAGTAACAGGCGATAAAATACATACTGAAAAGGCACTGTCTACAAGAATACTTCGGTCTGAAGAGTATGTTGTACATTCCTCGTATATGTAAAAAATATGTCGACCACTGAGCTGCTTTAGTCGGCAGGACTTAGCTGAACACTACAATTTTCTGTCACTAAAGACACTCGGTCGGATTTTTCCGAGACCTCTGAAGCTACAAAAGTGTCAGTCTCCCCGTATTAGTGAAAGTACATTGGGCAGCTAAACGCTATCAGCTACTAGAACATAGACAATTGAGATAAAATATTTGCGGCAGAAGCAGGAACGTGAATCATTATTAAAAAAAAAAAAAAAAAAAAAAAAAAAAAAAAAAAAAAAAAAAAAACAGAATTCATCCAGTCGGAAATAAAGCGGGATTTATTGCTGCAACTGGCTGTGCGCCACACGGGTGGCAGGCTTTAAAAAAAAGCTCACTCTGGTGGCGCGACAGGACGGCTGCGTTAATAGCACTGATTAGAGATAATTTAGAAGAAACGTCGGGCGCAGCAACAAAACGAACACGACGGGCACGTCATGTGAGGCGGTACCCTCGTAATGTAACGCCCCGTCCCCCACAGGACAGGGAGGACAGCACAAGAGAGGCCGCAACGACAGACCTCACGCGATGCCCGGCCTGGCCTGTGTACGCACGCTAAGCGATATGAGCCGGAGAAAGAAGAAGAAGAAGAAGAAAACCGTCGGCCGGATGATATCTCGCTAGACCAGGGACCTTCGTTAAAAGGCGCCCGGCTAACATTCGGAGCACACTACCTGTCTGCTACTGTACCAAGCACAGTTTCGAGACACGGCTAATAAACACTGGAATTGTTTCACTGCAGTAGCGGGTGCAAGTTGTGCTGCTACTGGCGCAACGACCTGTTGTCCACGACGCGGAGGTCGCAACACAGGTGGAGTTTACGCCTAGTACGATAGCCTTACTGAAAGCTAACACAATTTGAGTTGAGGAACCGAGGTAGGTCCCCAGCATGTCATCCTACCTTCCACCCCATTATCTCAGTCTGAGCCAAGAGGTGACACAGTGTGGACGAAAATTTGTTTCTTATACGATTTCAAACCTGCCTTAGTAAGAGGCTGTCATACGATTACTGAAGATGAAAAATCGTTCTCGTAACGATCTTCGAAGACAGGAACAGAAGTATGTGATCATCATGCAATGAAGACAGGGAAAATGCTTGGTACAGTGACTATTTTTCGAAGCAACTATAATCTTAATTTGTACAGAAATTGCTTTTTTGTGCTGAGGTATTTATTACTCCATCAATGTTTCGCTTTTACTTAAATGTGACGCACATTGAGCGGTCTGGAATATTACTCCACTGATTTACACATATGAATTATAGTTTCAAACAAATGCAAATCTTAATTTTTATGTAAAAAGAAAGGTTACTTAAGAGTTCATTTTACATGCCCTGTCAACTTTCCCAGTTTCCCTCTATCTAAACACAAATTGAAACTCGTACTCGCGCTTAAATTGCGAGCATTTCGGAATATTTTGGCTGAAATAGTTCATTTCCTTAGTTCAAAAGACATGGTTTCTTTGCACAGTGTCATCACAAATGCCTTGCACTGCTTAGTCCTAAGAAGGAGAAGAACGCTGGAGATCATATTGTGAGTAGTCACAAGGTATACGACCCGCACAAAACAGCGGCAGGAAAGAATATATGGAAAACCAATATTTTTAAAGTTCTTCAAAAAGTTTTACAAATATTCAACACGTGGGAAGTCGGAGCGACAGGGTAAGCAACCAACAGCTACGCGCTATCAAAACACGAGAAGTGAATATTCGTCTGTTGGATATTACGAGAATGCTACTTTATTGTGGCTACTCATTTGGCTCAAAGCAGCGAATAATCATCACTTACGCTCCAAAATCACAAAATGCATAATTTCCTAATCGGCACTCAGTTTATGTTTGTGCAGTGCCTATGTTGGGAAGTAGTTTCAAATGACCTTTAAGTCTGAACTGACTCGGGAGACGTATGAGCAAGAAGAAACAAACATTTTAACGCATGACTACTTAGGAGGGGTTACTGACAAGTCGTCGGTGTTTTCTAGTTAAAATTAATGTAGACAAATTACGATGTTTTGGCACTAAACCCTGTTCTTTACATTATATGATATAGTAATTGCTCAGCATTAACACTGGTTTTTATTTTTCTGTGGAGGACCTGAAGTGAATACGGCGCAAGAAAATAGAGAATCCATCGTGAAAGAAAGTCTTTTCGGATAAAGATGGAAAATGGCTCTGAGCACTATGGGACTCAACTGCTGAGGTCATTAGTCCCCTAGAACTTAGAACTAGTTAAACCTAACTAACCTAAGGACAGCACACACATCCATGCCCGAGGCAGGATTCGAACCTGCGACCGTAGCGGTCTCGCGGTTCCAGACTGCAGCGCCTTTAACCGCACGGCAAGATAAAGATGGAATCTTACTTATTAACTACTTATAACTTGGCAAAACTGTCACGGCGAAATATTACACTGAACTTCTCGACAGACTGAAGCAACAACTGGTCTAGAAACGTCGAGGAAAGCTGAGAAAGGGAATCTTATTTCGGCAAGACTATATACCCCTCCTCAAAAGGCAGCAATCACAGAGATAACTGGTAGATCTTCACTGGGAAATCCTCAAACACCCACACACGACTTGGGCCCAAACCTCTAGAAACATCACAAGGGAAGACGATTTCTGCAAGTATGAGGAAGCCAGGAAAGCGAAGGAAGAGCGGTTTGCAGCATAATCGAAAACTTTTTTAGACTGGTTAAAGAAGCAGGAACAAAGATGCCATAAACGTGTAGAGCTCAAGGGGGAATATGTTGACTAAATACATTTTTTAAACCCACAAGTTTTTTTTCTTTACACAGCCACGGATTTATCAGGGCGTAGTCATAAACCTCATGCATATATCAGGGCGTAGTCATAAACCTCATGCCTCTAACCTGTTTTGGTTCATCGATGGAGAGGCCTGTCGCAACTTACCCTACAAAATAGTCTGAGGTTCTCCATAATGAGATTAGTATATTACGACTAGAGTAAAATAAAATAGCAAAAACATTATACTCCTGAAGAAAGTACCTACATTTTAATAATCTATTTTGTTTTTCTTACTACGTAAATAAATGCATTAAAAGAAAAATCAACTTTTACAGTACCTGATTACTAAAATATAAACTTAAAGGTACTTTCAAATCAGGTTGAAAAACCGTAACAAGCATGTTATATAAAACAAATCATAAAAGTAGAACCTTTGTCAGCTTTCACTCAATATTAATTCTTTTTAGCTAAGTTTGTTCCTAATTGTCTTTATCCTACCCTCTTGTCTCACTCTTTCCCATATGTCATTTTGGAAAATTATAGCGATACTATACAATGCGTACATGCGTAATTTGCACTAGGTCTTTCTCTTTCTATGATAACAGATGTTAGTGCTGGCGCATTCAGTATTGTTACATTTTTTGAAAGTGAGAGCTTTTGCTAAACACTGCAACTTACTTACATTTCACGTGCTAATCTGGTGGACTTGCTAATGCTATAACAACTCAGCAAGTAATGTCTTTAAATTATTTACCAACGACTACATTATTATACTCTCGCAATACATTCTCAAATGAATTAGTGAAGCAAGTAAACACGCTACCGTTTCATTACTATAATTTTCACAGCAGTCAACCGAAATCTGTATTTTTTTTCCAGACGGCTTCCAGCAGCAATCACATACTTTAGAAAATGCACAACACAGAGTTGTTTCTTTGTTATTACCACCGGTTTCGGTAGTAAACGATCTTCTCAGTATGAAAAAAAGGCTAAAACGACTCACATTTCTTTACAATTACCAACAAGGAAAACCACATTTTAAGGATACACTCTTTATAACTGTGCACCACGATCAGTTATCAACCGCTGTTTAATGGATCATTGCTTATTCTATTCTAGAACACTTACTATCTTGCTAAAGATGCACAACTGCTCTTCAAAGGGTTATCACTTATTCTGTGGTAGAACATTTACTACTCTTGCTAAAGATACACAGTTACGAACAGTTTACAGTTAAAAATGTGGATTTCCATGTCAGTAACTGTAATGACATGTGAGTAATACTAATATCTTTTTCACACCGAGAATGTGGTACATTACGGAAAAGGGTAGAAATAATAAAGATTAACACAGCTCTATGTCATGCTTTTTCTAGAGGAATGGAAATCGAATCGAGTGTACGTTTCAGTTATGGAACGTTTAACTTCTTCTCACTCACGTGTCTGACATGAACTTGTCTCATCTGCCAATTAGGTGGCACTTACTACGTTTACCAAGCACTTTCTCGTGAAGCAAAATTTCGTCGATTTTCAATAACTTAGCAATGTGTTAGGGTTAGACGGGCATTATTTTAATATATGTTAATGCCCTGTCACGAAAATTGTAGAGGCGCTGAAACTTTATACTGCAGCCACCGTCCACACTCGGATCGCTCGTTTCTGGTAATTTGCATTTATTACGATGGTTTGAGAAATGCGTGAATGTACTCATTCACATACACAGACGTGGCGAGAGCGCTCTCTCTCTCTCTCTCTCTCTCTCTCTCTCTCTCTCTCTCTCTCTGTCTCACACACACACACACACAAACTTGTCTGAGACAGTCCACTATCTCGTATCTTCCATCTTGACGTTCCAGCGGGGTTAAAAGCTAACGCGTATAAACAAAAGATAACCGTTGTAAAGCCTCCGCAGCGGGTGGCGCGCAGCAGATAACGACTTTCGTAATTTATGAAATCCCGCGTTACGGGAGAGCAGAATAGGCACCACGTGGAGGAATTTCAAGCAGCACTGGCGTTCCGGAGACGCCTCGGACCTACCCGAACTGGAGAACGTGGCCAAGCTCTCCCTGTCCTTCGACAGCGCCGTAAAACAAACGGGAAGGAATTCGCGGAAGCTGTTAAAACCGCGTGGCCAATGACAAACGTCACCGAGTAGGGGGAAGGGTGCGCAGTATCAGCACAATTCGCGGAACGAGCTCGTACGAGACTTACAAGTGCTCCATGACTGCGGAACTGAATGGATCTTGGCACAACGCGCGGCAAATAAACACGTAAGAGGACGGGGTGAGTCAACATGCGCACGTGAAGCGTTCTCGCGTCATCCGCCAAGAGTACACTATCCCTTCATTCAGTCGCACAGTTCATGGCAAAAACGTGCCGGCAAGTCCCTCTGGAATTCCACGTATAACGCCAGTCAAGTTATTTTCCTCGTAGCCGATCTTTATATGCAGTAAGAAGCATCATACGCTTGCCGCCATTATTTGCAACAGCACGTATGTTAAAACGCTGAAAAAAATATTATAGATTTCATGAACGGTGGACTAAGTCTACCTGCAACCATCCATCCTCTCCCAACGGATTTCTGAGAAAATCAGTTCAAATGTAAGGTCCGAACGTAATCCGAGTACATTAATTTCTGTTTCAAACACTATTGAAGAAAAAGATATCGAAATATACAGTCATGGAAATAAGTATTCATACAGTAGGTGGTGACAAACTACGATGGTGTGTTGGGATAGTAAATCACCCACAGCGCCGATACGAATAAGCACGATGACGTAGGGCCAGATAACCATGTTCTTGGTAATGAAGCTTCCCGTATACCATGAATCTATTCTGTGAAAATAAAATATGTATACCATGAATCTATTCTGTGAAAATAAAATATGTTATACTCCGCACGGTCTACGACAGGGCAAAATGTATTCATACAGCGGACTACTTTCAACAAAACAAACGGCTGACGCAGCCCCGGAGTGCATGCCACACTTGTGTAGTCGTGTGGCGGCCGTGAAGCAACAGCACGCCGGACGTGGGTACTGTGGAACAGCAGAATGGGCCGCAAGGGGAAGGAAACGACCATTGAGGAACGAAACATCATTGTCGCCCAATATCTTCAACATAAGTCGTATGCCGAAATTGCGAACATCATAGGACAAAGCCGAGCGACTGTGCAATCTATCATTAAGCGATATAAGGACAGACATGTAGTAATAAACAGTGAAGGATACGGTCGTCCACAGAAGCTTACAACAAGAGAGACCAGAACGCTACTAAGAATCATCAAGAAAAACCCGAAAACGACAGCGTCGGCACTATCCGCATATGTATATCAGCATGACCACTTCCGAAAGGACTTCACTCCAAGGGCAGTTCGTACTATTCTCAACCGTTCGGGCTACAGAGCCATGGTCCCGAGACGAAAGCCCTACATCAGCAAAAAGAACAGGAAGTGGCGGATGGAATTCGCGAAACAGCATGTATCCAAGACAGCAAACTTCTGGGATACTGTATTGTTTAGCGATGAAAGGAAATTTAATATCGTGCACGATGATGGTAGGATCTTGGTCTGGAGAAGACCGAATACACACCTCGACCGAAACAACATTCAACCCACAGTGAAGCACGGAGACGGTGGAGTAATGGTATGGGGCTGTATGTCAGCCTCCGGTGTCGGAAAATTAGTGTCTGTGGAAGGTACCATGGACAGATTTGTGTATATGAACATTCTCAAACAGAACTTACAACAGAGTGTTGACGCTTTGGGTCTTCCTAGAAATTATTACTTCCAGCAGGACAATGATCCCAAACATAAGGCGCAAATTGTCCGGATGTGGTTGCTCTACAACACTCCACACACTCTTAAAACACCAGCTCAGAGCCCGGACCTGAATCCCATCGAACACTTGTGGAGTGAGCTGGAAACACGAGTGAGAAAACACGACATCCGTAGTAAGGCCCCTTTGAAAGAGGCTCTCCTTCGAGAATGGGAAGGTATCACGTCGGAAACTACAAGAAAATTGGTCCATTCCATGCCACGGAAGCGTATGCACACGAAGTATTAAACATGTTCTGACTTTGTTAGAAATGTCATTTTCTGTTGGTGTATGAATACTTAATTCCCAGCGCAGTAGAGAACTTGGCCGACGTTTTTGTATTTTGTTTTGTAAAGGCTTGTTCATTCTCGTTCTATATACCAGCACGGCTGCATTGGCGACTGGCGACTGGCCAATGTGTATAGTGCATATCCAATTAGTGTTTTTGGTTTCGTATTGTCAATAAAGGCGGTTTACTTTTCCACGCTCTAGTGTATGAATACTTATTTCCATTACTGTATATGGCGCGATCGAAAAGTTTCCGTTCGAAGGCCGCAAAGCCCAGACTCGGTATGCCAAACAGGCAAACTTGCTGTACGCGTGCACCGACGCACGGGGTAGACGATACCCGTGTCCTGCAGCGTGAAGAAGTCCGTAACTGCATGCTGCTCCTCTGACAGAAATCGTCGACTCTGCAAAGCCTCTTTTTAAGGGGCCGAAGGCGTGATAACTGCATCGGGAGAGGTCAGGACTGAAGGGCGCGTGCGCGAGTGCCTCCCACCTTGAGTTGGCGTTAACTCCTGCTGACCGGCGTCTGGTGTCGAACCGAGATCAGCAAGGGAGTTGGCGCACCATTCCACAACGGCGGTTTTCGGTGGATATCCCGACCCCATAAAAGTTCTTCATTCTCCTTCGAAGACACAAGTGTGTGCCTTCCACCTAAGGAACAGGGAAGCTAATCGTGAGCTACATGCTGAATGTTCAGGCACCCTATTGCAGCAGCATCACGCCCTTAAATACTTACGAGTCACTCTCGGTTGAACTGTGATATTCAAAACCCACTGAAAGAACACCGAAATGAATATCTCCACGCGAAACAACCTAATTCGCAAACTAGCGGGGACACAGTGGGGCTCACATCCACAAACTATTCGCTCTTCTGCAATGGCACTGTGCTTTTGCACTGCCGAATATGCTTCCCCAGCCTGGTACAGGTCATCTCATGCCAGACAAGCAGACACTGTTCTCAACTAAACATGCAGATTGATCACGGGTTGCTTAAGACCTACCCCAATTGATAAGCTCTACTAACTAGCTGGAACAGCGTCACCATGGATACGCAGAGCAGTGGCCGCCAACAAGGAGAGACAAAGTGGAACAGAACAGCGCTCATCCACTGCACGGTCATAATCCACCACAGCAACGGCTGAGCTCTCGAAAGAGCTTCCTAAGGACATCCGAGAAACTCACCGTTTCACCAGAGAAGGCAAGTCTGGAGTTATGGGAGAAGTCGACTCCTCACCAGCGCGGATGGATGCCAGAAGCTGAAGAACTACCACCTGGACACAATGATAACTGGCGGGTGTGGAAATCTTTAAACAGATTACGGTCAGGAGCTGGACGACCCAGAGACAACCTGAAGCGATGGGGCTTCATAATAGATGACATGTTCTGTTATTGTGGACGAGGACAAACCACTAGCACATGCTTCAGTGCCCTACATCCTGTACGTAAAAATGGCTCTAAGCACTACGGGACTTAACATGTGCGGTCATCAGTCCCCTAGACTTAGAACTACTTAAACCTAACTAACCTAAGGACATCACACACATCCATGCCGGAGGCAGGATTCGAACCTGCGACCGTAGCAGCAGCGCGGTTCCCGACTGAAGCGCCTAGAACCGCTCGGTCACAGCGGCCGGCTCCTGCGCGAAGAATGATCTCCTGTAAGCCACTTCATGCGCCTTGGAGGTTGCAAAGTATTGGGTACATGTAACATAAAAACAAATATATATGATGTGCGTGCCTACTGTAAATTTGTATGTTTCTGACTGGAGGAGAATAATAATAATAATAATAATGATGATTCTCCGATTGATGTCTACCAGTGTTTGTCCTTCGCCAACCAAGAAAGGATAACAGCACGTCACTCCTGTTTGGAAGCATTTAGTAACAACGTCACCACGGTTGACATATCCGCATTAACAGTACGCACGTCGAAAAGACACGAATGCCACACTAAACTCTTGCCTACATCGGAGTCTCTGTATGTTGTACATACGCTGCAAAAACGACCTCAAACGGAAACTTTTGATCACCCGTTACATAAATATGGGGTCAGTTTTAACAGAAAAGAAGAAGCCATGAAACTAAGAGCTTTACAGACAGTAGCTGTACAGAATCGATAGATAAGTTTTTTTGTCTTTTACAGGCGACAATTCAATAGTTAAATTGTATTTTTGACCAGGGTTATCTCTGCTAATTATGTGTCCTGTTCTATCTTGCATCTTTTACATGGTATTTATGTCTATCTTCAACGTCCGATCCGTCAATTGTCACGACTCAGAGGAAGCAGAAGCACCTCTGAAGATGTCCAATGCAGCTATGAGCGAGTGGATGACGAGCGTACAACCCGGAGGATTTACTAACAATTAAAAAGACCTAGGTTCATGAATGAAACTTCGTACTTATAAAAAAAAAATAAAAAAAGAATATATTAACGCACAGGAATCAACTAAATTGATTAAAAAGGTACGTAATACTTAAATACTCTGATTCACATTGCTAAGCACTGGCAGCGCCATGTGGACTAATCTAAATCACACACGTTCGTTCAATCAAATTATCGTCATAGCACATGTAACTCTTTTTGTCACAGTTTTAAATACGAGGTAGCATAGCCCGATAACGATCAACGCAGAAAACGCACTGCTTGTAAATGTATATAACAATAACTGTTACATCAAATATCTAATTACACCGTCATGGTTATCGAACATGTTTTATACGGTTTTGGTTGACTTCTAATGGTCAGTGGGCAGTCGGCACCAAGTTTCAACCTCTGCCTTCCTCTCTTTCCACACTCTTAAAAAGTAACACAAAAAAACACAATAAGCAACCTTCATAGTCTTTCGCACCATATAGTTACTCATTTGGTGTATAATCCACGTACGGGAGAAGCCAACCGCATAGAATCTCCACTACGACTTTGGCATCCAATACTCTCCGGAGACCACAGAGCACGCTGAAGCGGACCTCGTACGGGACATCAATGCTAAAAAGGACGTGGACGCGTTTGAAATCGCTGCGGTGCCTTAATTAGCGATTCTCAAAGAAACGCGTAGAGTTTTCCTAACAAGTGTGCAGGTGTCAATGGATGTAAATGCGTGTAACATACTGAAAACAGATCTTCAATAATATTCTATTTACTCCCTAACAATATATTATTGCTAATTATATTTGTACAAGTAAATTTTGACCATCTGCGAGAAATTCAAATGTTGTATCCGTGCCGGTACTGAACACAGTACTCCAACATTGAGAAATTACAAATCTATGCGTGTACACCACACGTTATCAAAAATTGTATTTATAATTTGACTGCGTCCATATTTTCCAAGTTAATTTAAAACTAAGAACATAGATCTACCTAACCAATGAAAACGCACACAGATATTGGTTGAGAAAATGATCTCTACACGTTTGTATTCCTATCCTGTACGTTTGCACTTTGAGGTAAGGCAGTACTTCACTGACATACTATTTACCAATATTTTAGTGTAAGAAATCGTACCAAAAATGGCACTTTTTTAATATGTCCTCCATTTTCGTAGTTCGATTTTTTAATATACAAACAACGAAATACGGCAATTGAGTTGCAAACTGTGTTCCAATATGGCATCTGCTCATCTCAATTTTTGATGCAGACAGCGATCTTGAATGATACTGGCTCATGTTTCGAAAGGCGTTCCCGAAATGCGAGCGGGCTTCGTGCGGTTTTCACGTGTGTGATTTATCAGCCGACTCTACTGGTTTGGTGCACACTCACTCACTTGCTGCTCTCCACCTTTTCTTTTGGCGCATTTGCGTCTACTAAAAGCACAGGGGCATGCCTCTGTTATTCCTTTCCTAATGCTCCATTGCTTCTACTGCCTATAAACTTTATACATGAACCAGCAGAATCGCATTAATGGTAAAAAAGACATACAGAAATAATAATTTTCATTAATTAATACAAAATATTCTTTCACAAAATTACTTTGCAAGTTTCATTCAAAACGATAATTAAGTATCAAATATCTGTATGTGTGTAAAGAATATGAGGTAGTGTTACAGTTAGTTAGTTAGTTACAAGGTCCATAGTTCATTTGAAGGATCGTTTTATCGAAATGATGCGAAAGTAGTAAGTTTACAGGATATGTATACGTGACCCACTACTCATGAAACCACACTTAAAAACTAGGTTAGATTTTTTATTTACAGGCTACAATTTTCACATAAAAATTCGCCTATGGAATACAAGGAGTTGTCCAGGAGAAATGATTTTCAATTAGATTTAAAACTTACTTTGTTTCCTTTCAGACATTACATATTACTGGAAAATGATCAGAACATTTTCTTGCTGCATATTTAAATAATTTCTGGACCACTGAGAGCTTCAATAATGGGTAACTAAGATCATTTTTTCTTCTAGTGTTGTAGGTGTGGATTATTCTCAAATTGTGCTGGATTACTTATAGCGATTTTAAGAGTGAATATGTGTATTGTGTTGGTGCAGTTAAAATAAGTGCACAGGAGATAATCGCGGGTGAACACATATCTTATTGCTCGCTTCTGTGCAATCAATATTTTCTTTATAAGTGATGTTACCTAAAAAATATTACGTGAGAGATTACTGAGTGGTAATACGTAAAATATGTCAGGAGGCTGACTGGTTTGTTTCCAAGACTAGTTATACGGAGAGCAAACAAGCTGAATTTAATTGTTCAGTAACATACTTCTTCTAATTACAGTTTCCATCAAGTTCCCAAAAATTTGGAGTGTTTTACACTTTTTAGTGACTCCTGTTCATTGTTCGTATGACTATTTGTTGCAACAAACTTTTCTCAAAATTTACGGGAAGTCCGTTATCAGAGAACCATTGAATAATTCTCCCTTTCTCCAACGGGATTTATAATAACAATTGTATCATCTGCAAAAAGTATCAAATCTATATGGTGAATGTTACATGGAAAGTCATTCACAAACAGTATGTGAAGAATAGGAGTTGACCTAAAATTGAACCTCGCGGCTCTCTTTCTGATTTCTCCCCAGTCATTAAAATTTTCTCTCCTTCCAACTTAGATTGAATTATTCACCACAACTTTTTGCATTCTGTTTCTTAAATATGACTCAGCCAGCCAGCGATATTTTATTATTTAAGACTTATTTAGGGGGTGAAAGTACCAGGTTGGTGTATAAATTCGTAGCGTTTTTGTTTTGCAAGTTGGTATTTCGGTTGCTAAGGGTTTTATTTATCGATTTTCATTTTTTAATGTAGTTCCCCAAGTGGAGATATCGGAATATATCGACATATTCTTCTGATTGTGTTCAATAGAGAGGTGACAGCAGCGGAGGTAGCCTGAAACATTTGTGCCGTGCGTGGGAAAAATGCCATTGGACAGAGCGCGGCGAGAAAATGGTTTCCTCGTTTTAAGGGGGATCATTTTGACGTTAGTGACTCTCCACGTTCACGCTGAGTAAGTACTTCGCGTTTGATGAAGATCGTTTAAACGTATTAATCCACAATGACCCATGTCAGTGTACTCGGAAACTGGAAAATGTTATGAACCGTGATATTTCACCACCGTGCGTCATTTGCACGGACTGGGGAAGGTCCAAAATATCGTGTGTATGGGTACTGCACACTCTAAGCCAAAATCACAAAATTGTGCATCTCTGCTTGCTCGCCAACAATTGGCTCGTGGACAACACCGACCATTCCTATCCTGTATCGTGACTGGTGACGAGAACCTGTGTCTCCATGCTAACGTAACGAAAAGAATGGAATGGTTGGGGCCAAACAAACTTGTAACACCCCGTACAAACACCTGGTCACATCCACAAAAGATAATGTTATGCATCTGGTGCAACAGCGACAGAGTTGTGTACTACGAATTGCTTCCCCGAGGTATAACCATGACTGCTGACACTTATTCTCAACAACTGAGATGTCTTGCAAACGCTGTCCAACAACAACGACCAGGAAGACTGCGTGAAATGATGCTACTCCACTGTAACGGCCGGCAGCGTTCTGCTAGATTGACAAAAAACACTATACAGCAGTTGTGCAGTAAATGTATTTGCAGTTGTTGAATATAGACAACCATCAGCTGTATAATGAAATGACGACAATGAAAAATTTGTCCCGGACCGGGACTCGAACCTGGATTTCCCTCCTATCGCGAGCGGTCGCCTTACGATTTGATTAGAGATTAGATTAGATTAGTACTTGTTCCATAGATCATGAATAAGACACTTCGTAATGATGTGGAACGTGTCAGGTTAATAAAAGGTGTCTATACACGATATTACATTAGACAAAGTATCACTGATTATATATATATATTGTGGAGGTTGGGAAATTACCCACTTACTATATCCAAAATTTCATCTAATGAGTAGGAGGAGTTGCCATTAAGAAATTCTTTTAATTTCCTTTTAAATGCTATATGGCTATCTGTCAGACTTTTGATGCTATTAGGTAAGTGACCAAAGACTTTTGTGGCAGCATAATTTACCCCCTTCTGAGCCAAAGTTAGGTTTAACCTTGAGTAGTGAAGATCATCCTTTCTCCTAGTGTTGTAGCCATGTACACTGCTATTACTTTTGAATTCGTTCGGATTGTTCATAACAAATTTCATAAGTGAATATATATATATTGTGAGGCTACAGTGAAGATTTCTACCTCTTTAAATAAGTGTCTGCAGAATGATCTTGGATGAGCTCCAGCAATTATTCTGGTACACGCTTTTGTGCATTGAACACTCTTTTACTCAATGGTGAGTTACCCCAGAATATGATGCCATACGAAAGCAGAGAATGAAAATAGGCGTGGTAAGCTAATTTACTGAGATGTATATCGCCAAAATTTGCAATGACCCTAATAGCGTAAGTAGCTGAACTCAAACGTTTCAGCAGATCCTCAGTGTGTTTTTTCCAGTTCAACCCCTCATCAATGCATACAGCTAGAAATTTTGAATATTGTACCTTAGCTACCGATTTCTGATCGAAGTCTATATCTATTAATGGGGTCATTCCATTTACTGTGTGGAACTGTGTATACTGTGTTTTGTCAAAGTTTGAGAGCCCATTTAGAGAGAACCACTTAATGATTTTCTGAAAAACATCGTTTACAATTTGACCAGTTAATTCTTGTCTGTCGGGTGTGATAGCTATACTCGTATCATCGGCAAAAAGTATCAGCTTTGCATCTTCGTGAATATAGAATGGCAAGTCATTAATATATATTAAGAACGGCAAAGGACCCAAGACCGAACCTTGCATCCGAGCACGATTCGAGGCCAGACCCAAACTTCCAGACGTCGGCAACCACGTGTCTGCAGCCTGTACTCGCACACCCATTATTCATATTCCCGTATAGGGGAGACATTTTACTTGAAAGACGCTTGTCCGGGGTCGGCGGATAAATACGATATTGCAGTGCCTGTGTTATTCCGAATTACGATACGACGTTCCTTCAGACATGTATGCATGTCCAAAGCCACTTTGCACCGTAATTCAGAATGGCACAGGCACTACAATACCGTGTACAGCAACTTATTCATTCGATCTTGCACCCTCAGCTTTTCAACTTATCCGCTCTCTGTCGAACAACTTTCAAGGAACCTCCTTTCCGGACGAAATCGCGCTTCGAAAATGGCTCGACGGGTTTTTCGCATCGAAACCATGTGACTTCGTCAGGCGCGGAATCGAAAGTTACCCCAGCGTTGGCAGACTGTTGCAAATTGTGAAGACTATACACGGTATATCAAAAAGAATCATCTGATTTAAATTATGTTATCTGAGATATGTGCATGAACAACGTACCGTTGGAACGAGCAAATTTTCGGGTTTTACATGGTTTCCGCTAGGTAAAAGCTGTGTGCGCCCACTTCATTTCTAATAAAAATGGTGTCAGGACAACAGAAAGAGTTTTGTGTTCTACGTTTTGCGCAGTGCGCGTTAGTAATAAATGTTCAGCGTGATTTTCGTACTAGGTATGGGTGGATCCTCCTCCAGCACACAGCACTGGACTACGGCACAGCCGCGCGGGATTAGCCGAGCGGTCTTGGGCGCTTCAATCATGGACTGTGTGGCTGGTCCCGGCGGAGGTTCGCGTCCTCCCTCGGGCATGGGTGTGTGTGTGTGTGTGTGTGTGTGTGTGTGTGTGTGTGTGTGTGTGTGTCTGTCCTTAGGATAATTTAGGTTAAGTAGTGTGTAAGCTTAGGGACTGGTGACCTTAGCAGTTAAGCCCCATAAGATTTCACACACGTTTGAACTACGGCACAAACAATTCCGAGAGAAGGTTGTTTGTGTAAAGGCAAATCGCCGGGCCGTCCCCGAGTGTCAGACGTCGAAGGCATCAGCCGTAGTTCACAAGGAGTCCGCAGAAATCCGTTCGCCGTGCAGTTCGACAGCTCAACATGCCCCCCCGCCCCCCCCCCCCCCCCCCCATGACCGTTTGGCGTGTGTTGCGTCGACGTTTACACATGAAACAATACAAAATTCAGCTATTGCAAGCTCTACGTGAAGGAGTCACACAACCTGTAGAATTCTGTAATTTCGTTCTTGGCAAGATGGAGAATGACAGTTTTGTTAGACGCTTAGTGTTTAGTGACGAGGCAACGTTCAATGTAAATGGAAAGGTGAACCGTCATAATGTGAGAATATGGGGTACGGAACAACCACATGAAGTTGTACAACATTAGAGGGACTCTCCATAATTTAATGTCTGTTGTGCAGTTTCACGGGAAAAGCTGTATGGTCGATTTTTCTTTGCCGAGAAGACTGTTACAGGAAGAACATACCGTGATATGCTTGGGAATTTTCTTTTCCTACAATGGGAGACTGAGTCGAACGACTTCATTTACCAACAGAATGGGGCACCGCCCCACTGGCATCTGGAAGCGCGAGAATTACTAAATCGAAGCATTACTGAACGATGGATCGGTCGCACTGGACCAAATGATTCAGCCTTACATTACTGGACTCCGAGGTCACCAGACTTGACTATACGTGATTATTTCTTGTAGGGGTTTATAAAAGACTGTGTTTATGTGAGTGCACTGAGACATCGCATAGCAGCAGCTGTGGAAGTTCGCTGTATTTTGGGAACAATTTGAATACCACATTGACATATGCCGTGCATCTGAAGGGAGACATATTGAATAGCTCTGAAATGCTATGAAGAAAAAAACTTTTGAGTTTCCCGTTCATCAAAAAACAAAATTCATTGTATGTGCTTATTAGTCTGAGAAATACAGACGTACCAAATCGGATGATTCTTCTTGATACACCCACTATTATTGCGACAACTTTTGGCAAACTCTCTACACCTGTTTCGAAAAACAACAAACTCCCTTTGACCACCAAAATTCTTGTATATCAAACTTGCGTCCTCAGCATCCTTTTGTATGCATCGGAAACATGGACTACCTATGCCAAACAAGAACATCGCCTTAATGCTTTCCACATGCGGTGCCTGAGATCCATCCTCGGAGTAACGTGGAAGGACCGAGTGACCAACGGAGCAGTGCTATCTAAAACTAACTGCAACAGTATTTCAGCTATCTTGAAGCAGAGACGACTCCGCTGGCTGCGACACGTCCACCGTATGGATCCTGACAGATTACCACGTGAGGTGATGCTTGGAGAGATCTCTATAGCCAAAAGAGCTGTAGGACGTCCTGTATTGAGGTTCAAGGACTCCTGTAAACGAGATATGGAGGGCTTTGGAATCGACACAAACAGATGGGAGGCACGGGCTAGCATGAGACCAGAGTGGCGTGATGATATATCATCTGGAATGTCGAAGCAAGATGAAGGCTTGTTAGAGAGATTAAGGCAGAAAAAGCTTAGCAATGCTACCACTGCTCCTGCCTCAGCAGCCAGATACACTTGTAACAATTGCGGCAAGAGATGCCGTGTTGCCATTGGCTTGACAAGTCATATGAAAAAAATGCAACCCATAAACACACAGACACAATCATCTACCAAGATGTCGTGGCCAAGTCTTTGTTATGTGGATCTGTTGTGTTATGAAAATTATGGAAAAACGCTACGAGCTTGTGGACCAATCCAAAATAAATGGCATTCTCAGTCGAGCAACCGGCAATGACAGGGTAAACGATACAGCCAGATATCGGCGCTTCCTCTGAGGAACTGAGATGTGTCTGTTGCTGCTGCCGCCGCCGCCAGTGCAAGAAACAGGGCAGCGGCTGCACCGAAGTGGGTCAGCGTCTCGTCGCGTCAGCGGACCGCGCGCCGGCACCAAAGGTCGAGGTCGCGAAGCGCGGGGGCGGCCGCTCTGACAGCAGTCGTAGCCGCCGTATCGCGGCTGCCGCTGCTCCAATGCCAGGCGCGTGCAGCGGACTGGTCAACAGTTCACCGTAGCGTGAATGACAGGGCCCAAGTCATGGCGCGAAAAACACCCCCTCAACATTCCGCAAGCAAGTCCAGCATGAACGACACCCTTTTTAACACACTGCCGCTTAGCGCCTCTCTGGGACATCCGTGTAGTGGATGCCTTGCATCAACAGAAAAGAGGCAAGATCGGAACACACCACGCGACCCCAGTCAACAGCTGTGATTCTGTCGGAGACGACAAACGACTCTGAAGATAAACTGAACAGATTGGATAGGCCAGAATGAGATTTTCACTCTGCAGTGGAGTGTGCGCTGATTATGAAACTTCCTGGCAGATTAAAACTGTGTGTAGGACCGAGACTCGAACTCGGGACCTCTGCTTTTCGCAGGTAAGTGCTCTACCGATTGAGCTACCCAAGCACGACTCACGACGCCCTCATAGCCTCCACAGGTTCGCAGAAGAGCTTCTGTGAAGTTTGGGAGGAAGGAGACGAGGTATTGACGGAATTAAGACTGTGAGGGCGGGTCGTGAGTCGTGCTTGGGTAGCGCAGTCGGTAGAGCACATACCCGCAGAAGGCAGAGGTCCCGGCATACAGTTTTAATCTGCCATGAAGTTTCAGAAAGCATAGTGTCTTGAAGGAGCTACACTACTGGCCATTAAATACTACACCACGAAGATGACGGGCTACAGACGCGAAATTTAACCGACAGAAAGAAGATGCTGTGATATGCAAATGATTAGCTTTTCAGAGCATTCACACAAGGTTGGCGCCGGTGGCGACACCTACAACGTGCTGACATGAGGAAAGTTTCCAACCGATTTCTCATACACAAACAGCAGTTGACCGGCGTTGCCTGGTGAAACGTTGTTGTGATGCCTCGTGTAAGGATGAGAAATGCGTACCATCACATTTCCGACTTTGATAAAGGTCGGATTGTAGCCTATCGCGATTGCGGTTTATCGTATCGCGACATTAGTGCTCGCGTTGGTCGAGATCCAATGACTGTTAACAGAATACGGAATCGGTGGTTTCAGGAGGGTAATACGGAACGCCGTGCTGGATCCCAACGGCCTCGTATCACTAGCAGTCGAGATGACAGGCATCTTATCCGAATGGCTGTAACGGATCGTGCAGCCACGTCTCGATCCCTGAGTCAACAGATGGGGACGTTTGCAAGACAATAACCATCTGCACGAACAGTTCGACGACCTTTGCAGCAGCATGGACTATCAGCTCGGAGACCATGGCTGCAGTTACCCTTGACGCTGCATCACAGACAGGAGCGCCTGCGATGGTGTACTCAACAACGAACCTGGGTGCACGAATGGCAAAACGTCATTTTTTTCGGATATATCCAGGTTCTGTTTACGGCATCATGATGGTCGCATCCGTGTTTGGCGACATCGCGGTGGACGCACATTGGAAGCCTGTTTTCGTCATCGCCATATTGCCGTATCACCCGGCGTGATGGTAAGGGGTGCCATTGGTTACACGTCTCGGTCACCTCTTGTTCGCACTGACGGCGCTTTGAACAGTGGACGTTCCATTTCAGATGTGTTATCACCGGTGCCTCTACCCTTCATTCGATCCCTGCGAAACCCTACATTTCAGCAGGATAATGCACGACCGCATGTTGCAGGTCCTGCACGGGCCTTTCGGGATACAGAAAATGTTCGACTGCTGCCCTGGCCAGCACATTCTCCACATCTCTCACCAACTGAAAACGTCTGGTCAATGTTGGTCGAGCAACTGGCTCGTCACAATACCCCTGTCACTACTCTTGATGAACTGTGGTATCGTGTTGAAGCTGCATGGGCAGTTGTACCTGTACACGCCATCCGAGCTCTGTTTGACTCAATGCCCAGGCGTATCAAGGCCGTTATTACGGCCAGAGGTGGTTATTCCGGGTACTGATTTCTCAGGATCTATGCATCCAACTTGCGTGAAAATGTAATCACCTGTCAGTTGTAGTATAATATATTTGTCCAATGAATACCCGTTCATGATCTGCATTTCTTCTTGGTGTAGCAATTTTAATGCCCAGTAGTGTAATAAGACGAACAACAACAAAAGTAAAACAAGGGTAACGGAATGTAGTCGAATTTAAACAGGTGATGCTGATAGGATTAGATTAGGAAATGAAACACTACAAATAGAGTGAAACATGGACAATAAACAGTTCAGACAAGAGGAGAATAGAAGCTTTTGAAATGCGGTACTACAGGAGAATGAAAATGGTTAGATAGGTAGATCGAATAACTAATGGGGAAATACTGATCGAACTGAGGAAGAAAGAAATTGCACCAAGCAAGAGGAAACACAACGAACACCACGAGAGGTCGCCACCACACACACACACACACACACACACACACACACACACAAACCACTCTCTGGTGTCTCTCAGTTCAGTGCAGCCACCTCCAGATGGCTTTCACAAACCCTGACTTAAGTGATCTATTCTTTCTTCCGCGGCAATTCCTCTATCGCGTCGTATACGACCCCCGATAGCGTGGACATCCGCCTTGTACTGGCAGAACTGGAAATCCTTCCGCCGACAGGAGCAGAACACTACGCGCCGCGGACACTCAGACAGTTACGAGGCGTGTGCGGAAAGTAATTAGACTTAGAACAATGAGAGCGCTCTGGCAACGCTATGTGTACTTGTGTAGGCCAGTGTGTTGATCCCTTCCAGATGCGCAGTCCTAGTTTCAGCTCCATACAGCGATCACGTGATTTTTTGAGAGTGCCATCCGTGAAGTAGGAACAACGACGCCGCCTGTATGCAGCTGCCAGAAGGACCAACTTTGAAGGGGACAATACTGTTGTTTGAAGAAAAAAAGAAAAAAAAATTAAAACTTTGATACATCAAAAATCTGTCTCATTAATTTTTTCACACACCTCGAACAAACTACCAGTTAGACAGTTCAATTCAGTGCCTGCAGCCTGCTGTGGACTACAGTGCTCTGAAGACTACCTTTCGACTTAGCAGTTACAGTTTACAGAGAACTAGGATCATTAACAGAGTGTCTGCCCAGTACTGTCCCATGTATTATAGCGACAGTATCACAGACTGCTATGAGGCAGTAAAGTTATTTAGATATCATCCTATTATCTGTAGGATATCAAGTGCCAGGCAACAAACTGAACCAAAGTTAAGTATCATTTGTAACATATTTTCAATATATGTTACTTTTTATACACTGAAGAGCCAAGGAAACTGCCTAAACGTTGCAAGGCATCCCAGATATACTCAATAATGCTCACGCCTGGGTAGTTTGATGGCTAGCGGAAGTGTTTCAACTCGGAAGTGAGTTCCTGGTGTCACTCTGTAGCAATTCTGCACGTGTGGAGTATCGCACTGTCCTACTGGAATTGCCCAAGTCTGTCGGAATACACAATGGACACCAATGGATGCAGGTGATCAGACAGGATGCTTACGTGTCACCTGTCAGAGTCGTATCTAGACTATCAGGGGTCCCATATCACTCCAACCGCACACGCCTCACACCATTACAGAGCCTCCACCAGCTTGAACAGTCCCCTGCTGACATGCAGGGCCCATGGACTCATGAGGTTGTCTCCGTACCCGTACACGTCCATACGTACATGTTTCCAGTCATCAGCAGTCCAATGTCTGCGTTAACGGGCCCAGGCGAGCCGTAAAACTTTGTGTTGTGCAGTCATCAAGCGTACACGAGTGGGACTTCGCCTCTGAAAGCCCCTATCTATGACGTTTCGTTGAATGGTTCGTACGCTGACACTTGTTGATGGCCCAGCAGTGAAATCTGCACCAATTTTTGGGGGGGGGGGGGTTGCACTTTTGTCACGCTGAACGATCTCTTCAGTCGTCGTTGGTCCCGTTCTTGAAGGGTCTTTTTGCGGCCGCAGCGATGTCAGAGATGATGTTCTACAGGATCTATGGATGGGAAACAATGTTCTACTACTGTGGATGTTTGGGCTTATTAGTTGCATTCAGTTACTACATTCACAACATAAATTTATGGTACAACTTCACTAAAAGAAAGGATTGGTTGACAGGACACACATCCCGAGGCATTAAGGAATCGTTAAGTTTGTAATGGAAGGAGAGATGGGGGTGCAGTGGGGGTAGAAACTGTAGATGGAGGCGAAGACTAGAGTACAATACACAAGTTCAAACAAATGTAGGTTGCAGTAGTTATGCAGACATTAAGATGATCGCACATGATAGGCTAGTGTGGTGAGCTGCGTCACAGTAGTCTTCGGAGTGAAGACACAACAACGTCAAACAGAAAGATTGAAAAAAAGGTCTTGACCCATCGCTGGCTATCTGCAGATCTATTTCAGACTGCAACAATTTTAATACGCCTTCGTAGTGGTGAAAAATAGGCTTAACATTTTGCTTCCTAAATTAACTCAGTGGAATGGCGGAAAACGTAGTGCCAGAAAGTCGGCTTTTCCTGTCCAGTTCTCTCTTACGTGACGTTGATGCAGACAACATGGTGCCTCTTGTCCTACACATCCTCTTCCTTCTCTTTTACTCTCTGCAGGGTGTAAAAAGCGACGCATAAGAAATGTGGGACGTGACTGGGGCGCTTCACATTCCTCGCGGAGCTTCCCGCTCCAATAATTCAACGCCAGAGGCGCTCAGTATCCGGACAAGGCTGTCAGCTACACCAACAGGAATTCCGGAGTCCTTCGGCCACGTCACACAACACGGAAAAAGTTGAATCTTAGGAAATGTCAACAGGCGGCGCGGCAAACGTCATCAGCCAACAGACTGGGGCGGGTTAGTTGTCTGTCCCTTGGCTCTTTGTATGGCTTTTAAAAATAAATTTATAATTAGTGGCCGGCCCGTGTGGCCGTGCGGTTCTAGGCGCTTCAGTCTGGAACCGCGTGACCGCTACGGTCGCAGGTTCGAATCCTGCGTCGGGCATGGATGTGTGTGGTGTCCTTAGGTTAGTTAGGTTTGGTTTAAGTAATTCTAAGTTCTAGGGGACTGATGACCACAGATGTTAAGTCCCACAGTGCTCAGAGCCATTTTTCAAATGGCTCTGAGCACTGTGGGACTTAACTTCTGAGGTCATCAGTCGCCTAGAACTAATTAAACCTAACTAACCTAAGGACATCACACACATACATGCCCGAGGCTGGATTCGAACCTGCGACCGTAGCGGTAGCCCGGTTCCAGACTGTAGCGCCTAGAACCGCACGGCCACTCCGGCCGGCTCAGTGCCATTTGAACCATATAATTAGTGTTAGGGAAATGGTTCGTTTTTCCTCTTAAAATAAGTACTAAATATATATACCTCTGCAGCAAAAATAAATTTCTGACTCTTATTCCAGAGCTAAATATTAAGAAGAAACAATTCACGTTTATTTAAGCTAATTATTGAGATATTTAAAAAGCTCTTCGATAAAAATGTGCCACTACATAACTGACTGTGCAGAACGCAAATATAAAATTTCTGTTATTTTTTAGTTTGATAATGAAAAACCCAAGCTGGCAATACGTTAATAATAGAATTTTTGAGTTCTATAATTTACAAATTACTTCACCTTCCACCGTAAAAAAGTAGGTCCGAAATAGAATAAAATCACTTAATTTAACAATGACGTTTCAAACGTAGGGCATTATTTAACTTTGTAAGTCGTATGTCGCATGTCAAAAAAATTCAACAATAGCTTGTAACATGTAAGGTGCTGAAGTAGTGCTGTATTTCTGGTTAACATAGGCCTTGGGTGAAATTTGAGACCAGTTAATTTATACAAGCTAGGGCAATATTTGATACTGAAGTCGTTAGCGCGTATTCGCAATTATCTCCCAAACGCGTCGAGGTTTTCAGACACATGTTTAATAGAATCTTTTTGCTCTTATTGTCACGTACTTTCATCCGTGTCATTCTTCGTTACCACGTATGCTAAACCTTGTATACAGGTTTTGGTCAACGACCGCGCCGCGCCAGATCACCGATTTTAAGCACCGCCGGGCGTGGTTGGCACCTGGATGGGAGACCTGGACCATCACGCGCTATTGACCTGCCCGGGAGCACTCAGCCTCGTGATTCTGAGAAGCTACCTGACCGAGAAGCAGCTGCTCCAGTCACGAAAATTGAAAACGATTGGGAAGGCTGTGTGCTGAGTCCATGCCCCTCACTATTCGCATCCGATGACGGCATGCGATCCATCGGTACCATTGGGCCTTCCGCGGCTTGTTAGGACGGAGTTTGTAAGCAGATTTTGCACTTGGCAGCTCCTGGCGCTCCCCAAGCGGCCGTTTGCGTCGCTTGGGCCTCAAAGCGATGGTGCTTGCAGCAGCCCTTTGTCAGATAACCGCGTCGTGTGTGAAATCACCGTAGGGTACCGCTGGATAACAAGTACAGGCCGAAGTTTGGAAGTATGGGGTTGGGGTTATTTGGGGGAGGACACCAAACAGCGAGGTTTTCGGTCGCATCGGATTATGGAAGGAAGTCGGCCGTGCCCTTTCGAAGGAAACATCCCGGCATTTGCCTGGAGCGTTTTTGAAGTATGATATCTCACTGTCTACATCTACATGAATACTCTTCAATTCACACTTAACTGCCTGGAAGAGAGGTCATCGAACCACTTTCACTCTATTTTTCTCTACCGTTCCTTTCTCGAACAAAGCGCGGAAAAAACGAACATTTAAATCTTTCCCCGCTAGTTCTGGTTTCTCTCATTTTATTACAATGAAATATCTGGGACGGATCCTGCCGCAACGAAAAACGTCTTTGTTTTAATGATTGTCACCCCAACTCGCATATTGTACCCGTGTCACTCTCTCCTCTATTTGGCGATTATACAAAACGAACTCCCTATTCTGAACTTTTTCGACGTCCTCCGTTAATCCTATATGGTACGAACCCCGTACCGCACAACACTACTGTAGCAGAGGACGGAGAAGCGCAGTTTTGGTAGTCCCTTCAGTGCATTTGTTGCGTCTTCCAGGTGTTATAACGATAAAACGCAGTCTTTAGTTCGGCTTCTCTACCACCTTAAGTATGTGATCGTTCCAATTTAAGTTGTTCGTCATTGTTATACCTAGCTATTTAGCTGAACTGACAACCTTTTAGATTTGCGTAATTTATCGCGTAACCGAAATTTAACGGATTCGTTTTAATACTCATGTAGATGACAAACTGTTCATCATTTAGGGTGAATTGCCACTTATTGCCAGATATCTTTCCTAAATCATTTTGCAAGTGGTTTTGATTTTCTGAAGACTTTACTAGACGGTAAATGATATCATCATGCGGCAGGATATAAATAAGAGATTTAATTATAGGTGGTTAATGTGTATTCTGCCCTCTTGCAACTCATCTATGGAACTCTCTTGGCTAGTTAACAAATCTTATTCTCTCGCCATGTAGTTCTCCCATCCCGAGTGGATTTGAAATTCGAATCTCTTGTTTGTTTCCTAGAGAAGCATGGCAGTTAATTTGTCTTTTCGTTTCGTTTTAACATGGTGAGGGCCGGAGTAAACGAACTTTCCACCTTTTTAATTTTTTGTGAATATTTTCTTGTGTGTAATAGGAATATTTCCCCTAACAAACTGTCATTATGGATTAATGGCTCCAACTTGTCTTGAAGAATAAATCCGAATTACGTTAAAAGCCATCCCAAGTGTTTCCTCTTCGTAACCGTCCCATACATCCCAATATATTCTTAAGTAAACTTCGCTTATGTCAAATGTTGCACTCGCAAAAGCTATACAGCGTGATTGGAAACGGTCTGAAAAGCTTGTAAGGATGTTGCAGGGTAGGTTGTGCTGAGAAATGATTCTTAAGAAAGAAATGAGATACGTTGATCCGTTTCCGAATTACTCAGCACTGAAGTTATAAAATCAGGCCGTTCCGTGCGCGAATTCAATCGGCCCGCCAGACCCGGTTTCGCCAAATGTGTTGTTCGTTTGGTTTCCTAAAACCGAACAAGACAGCGATACAAAAATTGGAGGTGGGATGGTAGTAAGGATCGAAACCGAGCGTCTACGCTACGAGAGTTGACTGACACTAATTATATCTGGTCGGCCCTTTGAATTTGAGCGCGCAAAGGCCTGATTGGCTCACATCAATGCTAGGCTCACCTAAATGCTAACTAGCTCCGAAACGGCGCAACGTATCGATTTTTTTTTTTTCGTACCAATTATTTCACAGCACAACCTACCCTGCAACAACCTCACACGCTTTTCAAACTGTTTCTGGCCACGCTGTATTTGATCGGGCTAGTAAAAATCAGTTCACGCCTAACACTTAAACACGACAGCGAAATCGGTTTACAAAATTCGGTTTTCGTCCTGCATCGCATGTAAACGTAGAGCAAGTTTCCCGGTTGGCACATCCTGGACGACCGAGGCTGGGCGGCGGCGTGAGAAATGCAGGCCAGCTGGCGTCTCGCTCCAGATGGCCGAGCACAAAAGAAAATGTCGTAGCGGTGAACGGGGCTCCTCTGAAAGCGAGCGGAAAAGTAATGCCGACCACGGCGCAAACAAGCAACGGCCGCTTTGAAGTCACTGCGCCGCAAGGTTTGGACCGGTCACCGCTTTCACGGAGGGAGTGAGCGTTTGCAGGATAACCTGCCGCGTAACGCCCGAGCAGCAGCAGATGTTGCAAAGGCGAAATTTCCACATTTTGGTATTGTACGAGGGCTACTTTTTCCCTTCAGCCTCCGATCCGTCGCGAAATGGAAAGACAGCTTCTTCTTCTGCTGCTGCTGCTGCTGCTGCTGCTGACTAGGGTCGTCAAAAAGGTTTTATCTGCAACATTCCAACGACTTCTCTACACAGTCGCCGCTCCGACTAGTGCATCTGTGGTAGTGTGCTACCAAATTTCCAATACCCACGTCACTGAAGGCAGCCGCCTGTGCTTTCAGCCAATTCCCTACGCTGGGGTGCAGTTCGTTGCCTGGACCAAAATGCTGTTCTCATAGTAGTTCATGTGAGTGAAGAGATGGAAATCAGAGGGTACCGAGTCCGGCCTGTGTGGCTGGTGATCAAACACTTCCCACCGAAAAAGCTGCAGGAGAGCCGTTGTGTCACCTACAGAGTTTGACCGAGACACGTCATGTGGGCTGCACGAAACCAGGCGGAACCGCTCATCTTGCACTTCATACTTGGCGGGAGACACTGCTTGCTAGGCACCTTTACGTGCTCACTGTGCGATCAGAACTGAATAGTGCAAGGTGACGCGATCTACGGGCGTACTAGAGACATGCGAACATTTCCGCGCAAAGCGTTATCGGATTTTCACCGTAGTTTGAATTTCGCAACCCATCAAAGATTCGATAAAAGTAGCTCTCGTATCTGAAGTTTACTTCTGTGCGGGTATGTGTCACATTGTAAAGCCACAGTTTGGAGGTTCGATATCTGTTCAAACTCTGAATAATTCAATGTGCCCTTTAACTATAGGAGAACTCTAACAAGTGAAACTTGTAAGTAGCATCGTGTATCGTATCCATCTTCAGTTGTTGGTGAGTCAGACTGAGAGCACGGTAAATCAAGGACATATGAGGTGCATTCAAGTTCTATGGCCTCCGGTTTTTTTTTCTCCGGACAGGAAAGAGATAGAAACATGAGCATTGTTTTAAAATGAGGCCGCGTTCATTGTCTATACGTCCCAGAGGTGGCAGCACCGTAAGGCAGATGGAATTTTACCGCCAGCGGCGAGAATGAGAACTGTTTTAAATACTTAAAATGGCGACGTTTTCCTTACTTGAACAGCGTGCAATCATTCGTTTTCTGAATTTGCGTGGTGTGAAACCAATTGAAATTCATCGACAGTTGAAGGAGACATGTGGTGATCGAGTTATGGATGTGTCGAAAGTGCGTTCGTGGGTGAGACAGTTTAATGAAGACAGAACATCGTGTGACAACAAACCGAAACAACCTCGGGCTCGCACAAGCCGGTCTGACGACATGATCGAGAAAGTGGAGAGAATTGTTTTGGGGGATCGCCGAATGACTGTTGAACAGATCGCCTCCGGAGTTGGCATTTCTGTGGGTTCTGTGCACACAATCCTGCATGACGACCTGAAAATACGAGAAGTGTCATCCAGGTGGGCGCCACGATTGCTGACGGACGACCACACGGCTGCCCGTGTGGCATGTTGCCAAGCAATGTTGACACGTAACGACAGCATGAATGGGACTTTCTTTTCGTCGGTTGTGACAATGGATGAGACGTGGATGCCATTTTTCAATCCAGAAACAAAGCGCCAGTCACCTCAATGGAAGCACACAGATTCACCGCCACCAAAAAAAATTTCGGGTAACCGCCAGTGCTGAAAAAATGATGGTGTCCATGTTCTGGGACAGCGAGGGCGTAATCCTCACCCATTCCGTTCCAAAGGGCACTATGGTAACAGGTGCATCCTACGAAAATGTTTTGAAGAACAAATTCCTTCCTGCACTGCAACAAAAACGTCCGGGAAGGGCTGCGCGTGTGCTGTTTCACCAAGACAACGCACCCGCACATCGAGTTAACGTTACGCAACAGTTTCTTTGTGATAACAACTTTGAAGTGATTCCTCATGCTCCCTACTCACCTGACCTGGCTCCTAGTGACTTTTGGCTTTTTCCAACAATGAAAGACACTCTCCGTGGCCGCACATTCACCAGTTCTGCTGCTATTGCCTCAGCGATTTTCCAGTGGTCAAAACAGACTCCCAAAGAAGCCTTCGCCGCTGCCATGGAATCATGGCGTCAGCGTTGTGAAAAATGTGTACGTCTGCAGGGCGATTACGTCGAGAAGAAAAGCCAGTTTCATCGATTTTGGGTGAGAAGTTAATTAGACAAAAAATCGGAGGCCTTAGAACTTGATTGCACCTCGCACAACGCCCAACCTCAATGAGAACCAACCTGACAAGGCTTTAGGATGGCACTCGGAAGGGCGAAAGTTCCAACTGCCATCCGATCATTTGGATTTAGTTTTTCCGTAGTTTCCCTATACTATTTAATGCAAATGCCTTGATGTGTCCTTTGAAAATAATATGGCCCACTTCCTTCCACATCCTTTGCCAACCTGAGGTTGAGGTCTGTCTCTAATGACCTCATCGCTGAGACGATGTTCCATCCTATCTTTCTTCCTTCGTTCCAACATGGCCACGTCTAGTAAAGTATTGCACAATTCAAATTAACTTTCCTATTTGTGGCTGATTTACTTTACATGTAGAGGTTAACAACTACTTGAGTAGCCTTCTTGGTCACTGAGTGGAACAACGACGGACGGCTCACCAACTGTCACACAGGTTATTGAGGCAGCGTGATGAGTGGTTTGGGGTTTAGCTTCGAGTATTGGCGTTAAGTTCCAGACCTCGGCTAATAACCCAAATATTTGTTAACGACATAGACGAAATTCCCGAAATTTGAGGAACATTTCACGAGCTTCGTAATTCTTAAATTTCGCCCTTGTCAGCCTCATTGGTTTTCGATATTCTTTGTAAGAAACGTTTCCAACTCCCCCTCCCACTTCCCCTCTCCGCAAGTGCAAAGTGTGGCTTAACGTCCGTCTTCTTCGGCAACGTTCTAATTTCAGGTTCAGTTTGGACGTTATCGTGCTTAGGACGTCAGTTTTATTCTCGCTCTGGGCTTGACTGACCTGTTGTATTATATCCTTAGGTACACTAGCAACTACAACACAGTTCACTCAATGCCTGCCTTGATATTAGTGGTTGACCATGGTCACTTTCATTAACTACATATAAACCCGAACACAAATGCTATGGAGTTCAGTGTTTCAGTCATCTCTCCTACAGTAACGTTATTTCTGATAGCGTCTAATTTACTGGTTGCATTTGCAGCGAGCTTTTTTCCCCTTCGTGTCCATCACCAAAGACATCTCCAATACCGTATCGAAGTATACTAAAGCACGAGTTAAGAGGAACATCAACAGCTATCGAAGCACATGTCCTTCTCCATTTTCGTGTTATGTGTAGTCTACGAAGAACAAACTTATGCCTCCAGAAATGATCGATACTGCGAAGTCAACGTAGTTATTGTTCGATACATGGGGACGTTCAGCTATGTGTAAATAGGTATCAAGCAAAGTGAAAAGGTCGGGGATTCAGTATTCAGTGGATCAGATTTTTTTTCCACTAGCAAACTCATCATCATTTCTTTATCCTGCAATAAGAAAATCACTGCATAACTAGCTATTGTAATTACGCTCACGACCTCTATTCAATCCCGCTACTGAGCAAAATCTCGCGTTGCTTGTCTTTTTTTTGGGACTTTGGGTGTGCGTGACTTTTTGCAGTGGTACAGATTGTGTTACTGAATGTAGCCCGTTACAGAATGCAGTGATGTATGTCCAGAGAGCTAATTAACACTTTTTAAGTGAGTCCCAGTGTACTCATGAGACAGCAGGGAGAAAAAAAGAGTACCATTCATTCGAACAGAGTGAGGCTTCTCTTGAAGGCACTTGGCGAGACCTGTTGTACCTGTCACTCGACAATGGAATAAATGAGCCCATTATCACGTACATCAAGACGAACGGACAAATGTCCGAGGCCGTGCAGCACTAACTCAGCGGAGGATGGGACAAGGAATCGGCCGTGACTTTATTAGAGGGAACATTTCAGCACTCGCTTCCGTCGCCATACACACATATATCAGTGCCAGCACTAGTAGACGTGGGAAGTAACACAGTTATGCAATAGTAATACCCGTTACGTACCGCTGCCGCATATTAACGGGGCCTGAGACGAGAGCCAAGCTTCTACTTTGCTCTGAGACTGGGACTTCGTAGACTGCAGTCGACATAATAAAACATCTGTTACGGCGTTCTCCCAGAATACTGCAATGGCTGACGCCGCCAAGACGTTTCGTTACTTTAACTTCTTACAAGAAATAGTGCTAATTTTGAAGTTACTGATACTGTTACTGCGACGTACTGACCAACGACTCAGATT
This sequence comes from Schistocerca americana, assembly GCF_021461395.2. Taxonomy (NCBI): domain Eukaryota; kingdom Metazoa; phylum Arthropoda; class Insecta; order Orthoptera; family Acrididae; genus Schistocerca; species Schistocerca americana. Next base: position 468,386,468 of record NC_060126.1, read on the forward strand.
AAATACGTCTAAAATATGTAACCTGTGGGTAACATTGCTAACAGGAATAACTACATTAAAAAATACAACTTGCAAATGAAAGTCATAATTACGAGACAGAGTCAGCCAAGTAATCGCGAGGTGTTTATGATTAGTTGTAATGGAGCAGGCAACTGTACTGCTGAAACTGAGGTGACAACAGTCATGGGACGTCCTTTCGCCCGGTCGAGTGCAGCAAATGGACGTGCCCCGGACTCAGCAACCCGCTGGAAGTCAGCTGCAAAAATATTGAGCTATGCTGCCTCTACAGCCGTCCATAACTGCGAAAATGTTGCCGATGGTGGATTTTGTGGACGAACTGACCTGTCGATTACATCTCATAAATGTTCGATGGGATTCATGTAGGGCGATCTGGATGTCCAAATCATTCGCTCTGATTGTCCAGAATGTTCTTCAGGGCAATCGCGAACAATTGTGGCCCGGTGACATGGCGCACTGTCATCCATAAAAATTTCGTCGTTGTCTGGGAACATGAAGACCATTAATGGCTGCAAATGGTCACCACATGGCCGATCACAACCATTCCCAATCAATGTTCGGTTCAGTTGGACCGGAGCACCCAGACCATTCAGCCCACACCGTTACGGAGCCACCACTAGCTTGCAAAGTGCCCTATTGACAACTCGCGTCCAGGGCTGCGTGGGGTCTGCGCCGCACGCGAATCCTACCATCAGTTCTTACCAACTGAGATCGGAACTCATCTGACCTGGCCATGGTTTCCCAGTCGTCTAGAGTCCAACCAATACGGTCACGAGCTCAGGCGATGGTCTGTTAGGGAAGGCATCCGCGTCGGTCGTTTGCTGCCACAGTGGTTTAATACCAAATTTCGCCGCTCTACCCTAAAGGATACGTTTGTAGTACGTCCCACATTGATTTTTTCGGTTATTCCACGCAGTGTTGCTTGTATGTTAGCACTGACAACTTTACATAAACGTCACTGCTCTCGGTTGTTCAGTGAAGGCCGTCGGCCACTGCGTTGTCCGTGGTGAGAGGTAACGCCTTGAATCTGGTATTCTCGGCACACTCTTGACACTGTGGAATACTGAATTCTTTGACGATTTCCGAAGTGCAATGTCCCATGCGTCTAGCTCCAACTACCATTACGCGTTCAAAGTTAGCAGATTCCCGTCGTGCGGCCATAATCACGTCGGAAATCTTTTCACATGAATCATCTAAGTGCGAATGAGCGCTCCGACATGAAATGGCTGGGTCTATACCCATGGTGTATTTGAAGAACCAGCGTCCTTGAAAACGCTCTGTCTTACGAGGTGTTCCTTGACGGTGCGGATTCAGGGTTATACATGGTATTGGCTAGGGGTCGGTTTTCCCCTGGGTAGATGATGTTAGTGGAGGCGGCGGCGATGATGATGTAAGTGTATGTTTGCGCATGAATTTATATGACTAACGCCTGAATTGGCGATGGATGGTAGTGATTGGTGCTCTCTGGCCAGGGTTTTCATCCCTTCCCAGAGAGTTGATGAGTTGGTGTGGTGATGCGTTGGATGATTCGTAGAATTTTAATGATTTTTGTTTTATGAGATGATAGAGTGAGGGCTGTCCTAACATTGCTCTGATCTCCTCATTGCTCGAGAACCATGGAGCGCCTGCAACTATACGGAAGGCTTTGTTTTGGATGATTTCCAACTGTTTGAGGTTGGTGTCTGCTGCCACGCTCCACGCTTCTGAACCGTAGAGCATGGCTGGCAGGATGATCGTTTTTCAAATTTTGAGTTTGGCAGGTACTGTGAGTCCCCTGTCTTTAAGGAGTGGATATAACTGAAAGAGCCGGGCGGAGCCCTTGTTTCTGGCCTCTTTGCTGTGATGGGTAAATGTCAGATTCTTATCCAGTTTTAGCCCTAGGTAGGTAACTACTTCTTTCCAGGGTAGTACCTGGTCGTTGTGCATGACGTTCACTACGGGGCGTTTGATTTTGTGGCTGAATAAGATAGTCTGGCACTTGTCTGCGTTGATCTTTATTTTCCACAGATTGCACCACTTTGTCACTTTGTCTTGACGCCACTGCGGTGCCCTTTTATATATGTTGTGTACGCGATACTACCGCCATCTCGATACTGTATGTGCATATCGCTATTCCATGACTTCATTGTGAATTGAGTACGAAAATAAGCAGGTGTACAGCTTGATATGGTTGGGCGGACGAGCGCCTCGTCGGTAACAATGAGACGTGACACTCTTAATGGAACGACCCACTTAGGCGGTAATAAACTGCATGACGACGGAACTAAGCAACACTCCAAGTACACTCAATTGCAACAAAACAGACAAAAGAAGGTGCTGCAACGACAGTAATGTCGTCGTGGATTCCGTCCGCACAGGTGCTAGACGAAGGTGGGCAGGTGGCATCGAGGATGTTGTCGAACTGCGTGATCTTACAGGGAACCTTTGCCGTTTTATTCACTCATATGATAATGGCGATGACATTGTAATTCTGTCAGAGACAGCAAAGGACTTGGAAGAGCAGTTGAATGGAATGGACAGTGTCTTGGGAGGAGGATATAAGATGAACATCAACAAAAGCAAAACAAGGATAATGGAATGTAGTCTAATTAAGTCGGGTGATGCTGAGGGAATTAGATTAGGAAATGAGACACTTAAAGTAGTAAAGGAGTTTTGCTATTTGGGGAGCAAAATAACTGAGGATGGTCGAAGTAGAGAAGATATAAAATGTAGGCTGGCAATGGCAAGGAAAGCGTTTCTGAAGAAGAGAAATTTGTTAACATCCAGTATTGATTTAAGTGTCAGGAAGTCATTTATGAAAGTATTCGTATGGAGTGTAGCCATGTATGGAAGTGAAACATGGACAATAAATAGTTTGGACAAGAAGAGAATAGAAGCTTTCGAAATGTGGTGCTACAGAAGAATGCTGAAGATTAGATGGGTAGATCACATAACTAATGAGGAAGTATTGAATAGGATTGGAGAGAAGAGAAGTTTGTGGCACAACTTGACCAGAAGAAGGGATCGGTTGGTAGGACATGTTCTGAGGCATCAAGGGATCACCAATTTAGTATTGGAGGGCAGCGTGGAGGGTAAAAATCGTAGAGGGAGACCAAGAGATGAATACACTAAGCAGATTCAGAAGGATGTAGGTTGCAGTAAGTACTGGGAGATGAAGAGGCTTGCACAGGATAGAGTAGCATGGAGAGCTGCATCAAACCAGTCTCAGGACTGAAGACCACAACAACAACATGATAATGGCGCGTCCCTCCACGATGTCGCCACAGGTGGGCGCGAGAAAGGAGGCCTGAAAAAGCATAAGCACCCTATGATACTTCAGATCTCGTTCAGATTTCGTCGAATGGCTTTGAATGGTCTCTTAGTGATTACACTCTATGCATCAGAGTAAAAACTGTGCTCCAAAGCGCTGCGATCACGGTTAATCGCGTTGCCAGCCCACGATGTCCCTAGAGTAGGGTTGAGTCGCCCGGAGGTGTCAACAATGTTAAAGGCTGTCAAGACGGCCGCCCTGTTGCTCATCGCAATGCGAACTGTCGTTTCGACCGCAAAATGTGTGGGAGTCAACGCCATTGGGAAAGGAGTGGTCTTACTGACGCCCTTTATGCCACTCCCTGCAGCCCACCGGTATTGATTCTGAGCGGCGGTGTGTCTGAAATATTTCCCTCGGTCACCCATAAGAAAACCGCGTTATTTCAGTACTGAGTATCGCGGTTCTGACCTCAATCGCAGAGGCGTCAAACGAAGGGGTGAAACGCGGGTAAGAGCTGATGTGACGACTTTCCCTTCGTGTGACATGTGCGTGGCGTCAATGGGCAAAATTTTGGTGAAATTTGGTGCCAATGTGACAGCATTAACTCAGCTTACATCCTACGTGAGCTGTGGCCGTTTTTACACACGTGTGGACACCTTGGAGCCCGAAGGTGGCGTTGCAGGGCGCCGTGCTTTTTCTCCCTTACGGAGGAAAGTTGCAGGCACTTTTGAACCACATTTCAAACTTATTCGCCGCAATGGGAGACAATTACGGGTTTTAGAAAAAGCGAAATTTAATTCTGTTAAGAGGCGCTCAAAAAGAAACGAGCCGGAGACATAATTACAGAAACCAGTATCTGTATGTTACAAGTACTGACCCTGGCTGTTGAGATACTTGTCCCACTGTGACACAAGGCAGTGAATGGCTGTCTCATAAAATTCCCAGGTCTGCGATATTTACCTATTCCGCACGTACAGCTGGACGTTGTCGTCCGAGGTGAATCATTTGCCCCTCAGAGTCTTTTTAAGGCGTTTAAGGGGATCAAAAAGGGCGTAATTACAGGAAGAGAGGTCCAGACTGTATGGAGAGTGGCCGAGAACCTCCCGTTTGAATTTCTACAGGAGTGAGGACTCCATGACTCATCTCCAGCCACGACTCGTGCCAGGAACGCATTCCCTTCCCGAGCATAGCGCTGCAGATGTGCAAGGCAGTGGGCCGTCCGACGTGCTTCCTCGCGTGGTTGAAGACTGTGGAGCACCCATTGGGCACACACTTTGCGCATCTGCAGTAGTTACTTTATGATGGTGTCAACACTTCCGACGCTCAGTCCGACCACTGCGTCTATGGCTATCACTGTCACTCGGCGGTTCTGGGTAATGAGTGCATCCTCCAGCTGGACGATGTCATCGGTAATGCTGTGCGGTGCTCCAGACCGTGCATCATCGGCTGACGACACCCGTCCTTCCCTGAAGCGCTTGTGCCACGCCGTGACCCTTGCAAGGAAGATGCAGTGTTCGCCGTACTCTTCTGACATTCGTCGATGAATGTCCGTTCCTCCTACTCCTTCCGCTGTCAGAAAACGAACAACACCTCTTTGCTCTTCTTTTGACGCCTCCGTGTCACTGTTTGCAATGCGACTGGCAGTGTTGGACGATTGATACATGCTGCTGCTAGTGCACGCGTACGCACCAGCGACCGGCGTTACACACGCCACGATATTATCCTCTGCCTGCGCATCCCTGACTCCAGCTCGTTTCTTTCTGAACGCCCCTTATAGACGGACTACTCGCTCTTATTTACGAGAATCAAGGCAGGTATCAGTTTATCTGTGTCACTTTCGTGTCTGCAACAGGTTCAGAACGAAAGGCATCATTGGGGTATTTCAGTCTTTGTCAGATACTTCACTAAATAGTCCACCTGAGGCATCGCCAGGTATAGCAGAAGATAAACAAGAGACACGAAACGCTATACCGCTGTTGATCACCGAGCGAGGTGGCGCAGTGGTTACACACTAAACTCGCATTCTGGAGGACGACGGTTCAATCCCGCGTCCGGCCATCCTGATTTAGGTTTTCCGTGATTCCCCTAAATCGCTCCAGGCAAATGCAGGGATGATTCCTTTGAAAGGGCACGGCCAACTTCCTTCCCCGTCCTCCCCTGATCCGATGAGACCAATGACCTCGCTGTCTGGTCTCCTTCCCCACAACAACACAACCCAACCCCGCTGTTGATCACGTGGTAATTTTCACATCTATCCGATTAAAGTTACATTTAACTGCTGTAAGAGTGGGTTGATAATGGAGCAGCTGAACGACGGTTGATTATTAGCTGGTACCCATACGAGAAGAATTCGATAATCTGAAACAGATTATGGCGTATGATGTGTTTCGTGAAGACACTGTCAACAAAAATAGATGTCACGGTTCTGAAGGATCACAGAATGTTATCGAAGACCTGATGTCCGTGAAAAAGAAATCATTTATGGCTGTCTCTATGTGCTGATGCTGTATGGACACATCGGATGCTCGTGTGTGTCACCGAACAGTTACCGGAAGTGTGTGGCCACACACAAACAACTGACTGAGCAAAATGAAGCTGGTCCGGAAAATATTTTATGCACCTCGCGACTAGACAACCCGAGTTACTTCATCCACATCCAGGGCAGGACAGATGATGTAAGTTGGATTGCCTCTCTTAAGGATAACGACATACACTCCCAAAGAAAGGACGCGCCACAAAGCAATTACCCGAATGGGACGGAAATCGGTATATTTTATGTACATGTACAGACTAACAAATGATTACAATTTCATAAAAATAGATTGATTTATTCAAGAGAGAGAGCTTTACAAATTGAGCAAGTCAATAACGTATTGGTCCAAAAAGGTTCAAATGGCTCTAAGCACTACGGGACTTAACATCTGAGGTCATCAGTCCCCTAGACTTAGAACTACTTAAACCTAACTAACCTAAGGACATCACACACATCCATGCCCCAGGCAGGATTTGAACCTGCGACCGTAACAGCAGCGCGGTTCCGGACTGAAGCCCCTACAACCGCTCGGCCAGAGCAGCTAGCTACGTGTTGGTCCACCTCTGACCCTTATGCAAGCAACTATTCAGCTTGGCGCTAACTGGATGTCCTCCCGAGGGATATCACGCCAAATTTTGTCCATTTGGTGAGTTACATTGTCAAAATCTCGAGAGGGTTGGAGGGCCCTGCCCATAATGCTACAAAAGTTCCAACTGGGGAGAGATCCGGCGACTCTGGTGGCCAAGGTAGGGTTTGGCAAGCACGAAGACAAGCATTAGACACTCTCACCGCTTGAGGACGGGTATGCTCCTGCTGAAATGTAAACCAAGGACCGCTTGCCGTGAAGAACAACAAAACGGGGCGTAGAATACCGTCGACGTACCGCTGTGCTGCAAGGCTGCCGTGGATGACAACCAAAGGGGTTCCGCTACGAAATGAAACGACACCCCAAACCACCACTCCAGGCTGTCGGGTCATATGGTGGGCGAAGTCAGGTTGGTATCTCACTGCTGTCTGAGGCGTCTCCAGACACGTCTTCGCTAGTCACTGGGGCTCAGTTCGAAATGGGACTCGTCACTGAAGACAATTCTTCTGCAGTTAATGAGATACTACGCCAGAGACGCCCCGTCTGCTCGTCTATACCAAACCGGACCGCATAGTCGCCGACAGAGCGGGTGCTGTGGCTGTGGCTTTAAGGATCCTGGGCTTGGCTCCCCATTTAGAGTACCAGCTTGCGAAAATATTATTTCTTCTGCTGACTTTTATTTTGGTCTTATGGTAGTATTGTTTGTATGTCAGGATCCTGTCTAGTGTTACGCTCAGGTATTTAAGGTTAGGGGACTGCTCTAATAGTACCACTTTCCAGCGAATCTGTAGTTTCCTGTTAGTCTGCTTGTTACGAAGGTGGAAGACACACCCTTGTGTTTTCGTCGGATTTGGCTTCGACTGGTTATTTCTGTAATACAGATCTAGTTTTACCTGGGCCTTACTCAGGCATTGTTCCACCTGCTCGTATGTTCACACTAGTGCCGTAATTGCCCTGTCATACAGCTATTATTACCTGCAGGGAGAAGTTGATCATTGGTGTAGATCTTGAAGAGAAGTGGCGCCAACGAACTTCCCTACGGCAGGCTACAGGGAGGAAGTGAAAGCAAGTATATATCCCAGCGTCAAAGCGCAACCGAAGATATACAAATACTGCCAATACAACCCGAAGCCTCCGTCACATTTTGCTTGCAAGCAGAGCGGAAACGGAGCACAGTCTATGCCAGCGCCCTTCACAGCTTCCACGTAGCGCCGGCGGAGCGATTTCGAGGAAAAAGGAAACCAGAACATGGCAACGTGGTGTAAAGACCACGTAAGTGTTCTAATTGAACAGTACGAGCAGAAGGCATGTCTTTGTAACACCAAAACCCGAAAACTATAGCTACAGGAGCAAACTAAACAATAAATACAAATAAGCACTAAACAATGTATGCAGTACTTTAAAAAGAGTGACAATAAGAAGCTCAGAGATAAGTAGCGCACCAAATGATCATGCTCACGTATCATAACCATTTCATTTGGCACACTTCGTTTGCTGGTTATGTGCTTGATATCCACGATTAGCACTAAGGTCCAGTACCAATCGGTAACTGTCTCTGTTCATTCTCAAATGATTTCGAAACGAATATTCACACTCTAAACGAAGTTGTTTTCCCACAAGTGTTCAAAAATGGCTCTGAGCACTATGGGACTTAACTTCTGAGGTCATCAGTCCCCTAGAACTTAGAACTACTTAAAGCTAACTAACCTAAGGACAACACACACATCCATGCCAGAGGCAGGATTCGAACCTGCGACCGCAGCGGTCGCGCGGTTCCAGACTGTAGCGCCTAGAACCGCTCGGCTAACCCCGGCCGGCTCCAACAAGTGTCGTGCTTCGTTTATCCTCCCAGATGTTCACTTATTTTTCCATCCATAATAACTGTTTTCTGCTTGTCCCATGATTCACTAACAGAACTTACACTTCAAAGGTCGCAGAGTAAGGAATAGCCTTCTAGTAGTTGACCTCACAATAGCTTACTCTCTGTATACAACACTGCACCTCGTGCCACATCTAAATACAGGAAACATTTTCCAATCGCTTTACCGCGCGTTTTAATGATCGTGTGATTAGCCACATACGCACGGAATTACCGAACCACAGTCTGGAATGAGTGCCAGCAGAGAGAAGAGGGAGATAAGAAACATGGGGAGACTAGTTTTCGGTGCTGGGCACGGAGAAGGAGCTACTATCCTCTGGGACGGACGGATGCTGGGATGGGAAACAATCAGCGGAGGCCCGATCCGCCCTCATTTAAGCTTCCGGCGCCAGATTGCCTGTCTGGCTCCCATCCGCCCAATAGCCCATCATCCTTGGTTCAGCGCCCGCGTGATCCTCTCGTCCGCCATTTCGTGGCATCCAAGTCCTTCACTGCACGTGTTACCGGTACCCACTGAGGCACGTACTGATTCAGTTAGCTCCCACCTCTGTAAACAAGCTCTCGTTATACTCTGTTCTTATACCAACGCAACACGTGGCGCGAGACCAGTACCAGCCGTGCGGGAAAGTTGTCGACGAGGTAACGATCTGCAGTAGTTCTCACGCGATAACTTTCGTTGTGCGTCACACTTTTTTGTCGAACCCTCCTCACAGTACCAGGGTAGGCTTATTACAGGTGTCGAACGAATCTCTTGCTGCCGTGCCATTCGCACAACGTCATACTATGCGTGAAGGTCGCAGATCACACGCACTGTGCCTTTCCAGCAAATGGCAACCAGCAGTCGACCATGAGCGACGTGGTGAGGCGTTACTTTACTGGTTACGTCAAGGGGCATGCCTGGAAAGATCTGTCGATTTAAATACTGCTATTTTTGAATTAAACAGGGAAGGAGGGGAGCAGGAACGAAAATTAGAACATAAGGAATGGATTCCAGGCCTCGCATTTTCGGTGGATTTAACTCCACACTGCCCACAGTAAAGCGTGGCAAAGTAAGAAAAAACTTATTTCTGATTTGATGGGTATTCATTCAAAAAAAAAAATCGCATTGCGAAGGGGACAAAATGTGCAAAAAGACGCCGTCCATTTCCCTAAGCACAATGGGTTTAAGGAAAACGCGAAGTTCGAACAATGCTTGCTGATGGTGCTGTGCTCTACGGTAAGGTGTCGAATGACTGTTGGAGGATACAAGATGACTTAGACAAAATTTCTAGTTGGTATGATGAATGGCAGCTAGCTCTAATTGCAGAAAAATCTAAGTTAGTGCGGATGAGTGAGAAAAACAAATCCATAACCTGCTTGACACACTCACGCCGATTCAGTATCTAGGCGTAACGCTGCAAAGCGATATGAAATGGAACGAGCATAAGAGGATTACGGTACGAAAGTTGAGTGATCGACTTCGATTCACTGGCAGAATTCTCGTAAGTGTGGTTCACCTGAAATGGAGATCGCTTGTAGGACGCTAGTGCGACCTATTCTTAGGTACTGCTCGAATATTTGGGATTCTCGGATTAGAGGAAGACACCGAAACGATTCAGAGGCAGGATGCTAGATTTGTTACTGGTAGGTTCGAGCAAAACGTAAGTACTACGAAGATGCTCGGGAACTGAAATGCGAACCCCTGGAGGAAAACGAGTTATTTTCGAGGAACACTGTTGACTTTAGAGGACCGGCTTGTGAAGCAGATTGCAGAACGGTTCTCTTGTCTCTAACAAACACTGCGCGTAAGGGGTATGTAGACAGTAGTTTTTCCCTAGCTCTATTTCCGAATGGAGTAGGAAAGCAAATTAGTAGTGGTATGAGTGGATTACGCCATATGGTGGATTACGGAGTACCTATGTAGATATGGATTCATTGTGGCCTTGAAAGTATTATAAGGTAATTTTCCGAACGTTAATCTTACAGCTGTTTTCGAGACCGTTAGTCATTTCAGTTGAAAGTGCCCCTTATATGTGTCGATGGAACTCATTGATCTCCAATGTAATTGTGGTTTAGAAGGCTAATTATTTACGCTCAAACTGTCCGGGAGGTCTATGCTGGTGAGCGTCAAAAATAACTGAATAATACTGAAAGTATGTTTTGTTTGCGATCTATGTTGTTGAGAAATATGAAATGAAGTCGTATGCTGTGCGACTGCATTGCCATCTAAATGCGGCGTTTTTGCATTTTCCCCCTCGTCACGATCTCACGGCGTGGTGTGGCAGTGGGGGAAGTGAGCAACGAGTAGAGAGCTACGAAGAGCACTACTGGTGTGCCGAATTCGTGGCCATTTCTGATCTAAAACTACTGAATACATACTGCATAAAAGCTTAGTGAGACATAGCGGTCATATTCTGCACTTACAATAAAACTTATGTCTTGACCACAATTCTTTATTATATTTCTTTAATCATTAAATGTTTCAGCATTAAGGCCTTTTCAAAGGTACAAAATGCTGCTGATACAAAGTATAGCGTCGAAGTTAATTGCATGAAGCGTAAGTGCAAACTCTGTAGCACTTAGAGCATTTCACATTTCCACTCTTCAAATGTTAAACCCCTTTGTTATAAAAATATGTTTCTTACATCATACTGTCAAAATTACTGCCTCCAACAAGGCTACAAATCTGACCTGGTTGAAGGAATTGCAATACAGTTTAGTCAGAAGAAACCGCATTGCATCCGTAATTTTAAAAACTAAACGTCTGACACACTATTACTCTCATGCGTAACATACGCATCACAGTGGCAGATCGAATAACGGTAATTATAACGTGTAGAAGAGTTTTTACACAGTACGAAATCTTTTAAAAGGTACAAGTTACTACTGGGAAAAAGCACGAGAAAAGAATTTCATGAACATACATGAATGAAAGTGACTTGAAATCGTCTCGGTGAATAACGGAAGCTTCGTCCTGACTGGACAGACGGATCACCAACTGCAGTTAATCGTTCCTCGCTCCCTCTCTCGCTTTCTCCTAATGATGCACGATCTTCTCGTACAACAGTGACGCGGCACTCCTCAGAGAACCTGCACATTCTTCACAGTTAATAACGCTGTATAATAAATTTCTAAGATGTCTTGGGCGCCGCCATAGATCGACTCTAATCATTCAATTAATCTGAAAGTATTAGATTCTACGTGCAGTGACGATCACTGTATGACTCTTCTGACCTTACCATATAACAAGACTGACCAAGAAGGACAAAAAAGGTCTACAGGAGACCAACACGCTTTGCACGCTGTATCACGTCATTGTCAAGTCGGAATGACTAGGTGAAGAAACTGAAAAAGACCACAAGGCCTCTGTGCAACAGGCGATAGGCTACCATTAAAATTCTGAGTTTGTGTCGTCCTTTCATAAACATCCCCCCAGTGATTAAGGCAGAGGTAATAGAGCGCATACAGATTCGACGGGCCCGCAATACAGCACTACAGTGTTCGTAGCTGAAATATTAAGTGAAGTTTATTGGATTGAAACTGTTGAATGGAATTACTTAGTCGGTGTGCACTACAATCGTGTCTCCTTCAGCCAGAGTAATCTTCTGTCGAATGTCCATTTGAATTGCTGGAATTATTAACTGTTTCTCTCGAGCTCGCACCGTCTTGTGTAGTATTTTGACGTTTGAAAGTACCGTATTGGAACAGTCGTCTTTCATTCACAGGTATGTTGTTGCTGTTGTGATCTTCAGTCCTGAGACTGGTTTGATGCAGCTCTCCACGCTAATCTATCATGTGCAAGCTCCTTCATCTCCCAGTACCTACTGCAACCTACACCCTTCTGAATCTGCTTAGTGTATTGATCTCTTGGTCTCCCTCTACGATTTTTACCCTCCACGCTGCCCTCCAATACTAAACTGGTGATCCCTTGATGTCTCAGAACATGTCCTACCAACCGATCCCTTCTTCTAGTCAAGTTGTGCCACAAACTTCTCTTCTCCCCAATCCTATTCAATACCTCCTCATTAGTTACGTGATCTACCCATCTAATCTTCAGCATTCTTCTATAGCACCACACTTCGAAAGCTTCTATTCTAAGGTATAACTGATCATTAATTATAAGATAATGTATAACAATAGCAAGGTTGCGAATGCTGAAATGACGGAAGCGGGAATTTGCTATCACGTGAACACCAGAACTAATATAACAACGATTGTAATATTAATAATAAGCTATACCGTTCTCGCTACACACGGGCCAATTGGGACCGACCGACCACCGTATCGTCCTCTGTCAATGGTGTCATTTGGATGCGGTACGGGTGGGGGGAGGGGGGGGGGTTGGGAAGTCAGCACACGGCTCTCCCGGCCGCTGTCAGGTTTTGTGACCGGAACCGCTACTACTCACAAGTAAACCTACCCAACGGATACACTTCGATTTTGGTCGGCGTCGAATATTTTGTAGTGTAGAGCAAAATAAGAGCCACTTTTTTTTATACATACCCATACGACCTTTAAGGCGCTGAAATACCTCCTTCAAAAAAATTCAGTTTGATATTTCTGGATAAATACCGTTGGAACGGTGAAAGACACAAAAAAAACTTCAAATAAAAGTTCTACGGTTTTTAACGTACGTTACAACGTTGCACACAGATTTGTCGAAAAAGTCATTTTTTTTTGGAAGTCCCCCCGCCCTTCCCATTATTTTGCTTTTCATTTAGACATTTGACTAAAAGCAAAACGAATAGTATCGTTAATTCCATATTCCTTCATAAAAGATTAAGTGTTATTCCAAAGAAACATTTGTCAGAAATAACTCAGAAATATCTTTACATCGCTACACGCATGCTCTAGATGCGCCCGCTTCTATGTCAATGGTCACATTGAGTTGTTTAATTTCTCTCCCATATGAAATATAAAATATCGGGTGTTGTACTGGTCTTTTCACAATCGGTGCTTTTTTTTTCAAATTCGAGTTGCAGCATTTTATGTTATATTTGAAATTGTTTGTACATTATTGTGGTGGTGGTTAGTGTTTAACGTCCCGTCGACAACGAGGTCATTAGAGACGGAACGCAAGCTCGGGTTAGGGAAGGATTGGGAAGGAAATCGGCCGTGCCCTTTCAAAGGAACCATCCCGGCATTTGCCTGAAACGATTTAGGGAAATCACGGAAAACCTAAGTCATGATGGCTGGAGACGGGATTGAACCGTCGTCCTCCCGAATGCGAGTCCAGTGTGCTAACCACTGCGCCACCTCGCTCGGTGTACATTATTGTTGTAATAGTATTGTAAATGTCTAGGATAATGAGAAAGCGCAAAATTTTTCGGGTGAAAAAAATACTGAATGACTTTAATTTTGCAGGTAACTGCAGTTTCACGACAGGAGCTACTCTTTGGAGTACCACTTCATCATTTATGACTGAATTCGGTATTAATGATGCTATACATTTTGCTATTACTCAAATGTCGAAATGAAAAACAAAACAGCGGGGGGAGGGTTTTCGCAAAAAGATGACTTCTTCGACAGATCTGGCTGCATCGTTGTAACGTACACTGGAAACCATAGAAGTTCTATTTGATTTTCTTTTGTATCTGTTACCGTTTCAGAAATATTAAGCTCTATTTTTTTTTCAAGGGGGTGTTTCACCCCCTTAACGGCCGCATGGACACGTATAAAACAATGTGTTTCTCTTCTTTTGCTCTATACTACGACCTATTCAAAGCTTTAATTACGTAAATGTGGCGTCTGTTCTTTCGGACATGTCCGAAAGAACAGACACCACGTATATATAATTAAGGTGAAGACGGCCAATGGTCTTTCCAGTGCGGATGCAGACTAGGCTGGAACTTTTAAGGGAATCTGCGAAATACCGCGAGTAATGAGGATAATGGGCAAGAGGCACTACATACGTGGTGTGTGGATGAGTTGAGAGTTGGGGTCTGACGGGAGGCGACTTAATAGTAGTCCGTGCAGTTGCGATGACCACAGTGCATGGCTCAGTGGCCAGAGCAACTGTCTATTAAGCACGAGACATGGTTTCGAATCCCGGTTCGGCACAAATTTTCAACTTTCCCCATTGATTTACATCAACGCCCATCGCAGCCATTGTCTGTAATTAGTCTGTCTCTTATATTCAAAGCCGACCAAAGTCGAGGTGTATCCCTTGGATAGGTTTACTGGTCTGTCAAGTAGCTCCTCAATCGGCAAAATGAGACTGAGTGACAACCGACCCAGTCCTACCACCGTCAGTCCTGTCAGTACCGGGGACCGAACCCAGGTCTCCCACATGGCAATCAGCCAACTGACCGCTCAGTTGCGGATGCGGACCACTTTACTATCCACGGTTGTTCTCTTTTAAAGCGTACGAATACCTCACTACACTCTCACATTCCTAAGGAGCCGATGACTAACATAAATTCAGTCAAAAATACGCCTGTACGCGGAATGTTGGCCTAGTTCCCAAAATAAAAACGACAGGAATGGGGCATGGAAGGGCGTAATGTTTGGTGATACATACCATTCCAGAGCAGTGACGTGTGTCGCTACGTCTTCTTACCCACAAATGATACTCGCGAATGAAAACTATAAAATGAGGTACGGCAGGTACGAGCACAGATATTGCGTAGGATTATAGTTTTATCTGCATGCCAAGGGAAGACGCACATCTTCAAGATAGGACGGCGATAGCAGGAACTTCCCAAGAGAAAATACCCGCTAGGAAGCGAATGTACAGGGTGCCCAGCGAAGGAGTCCCTCTTTTCAAAATTAAATATCTCGTAAACTAAGGTTGATAGACGAGCGCAACAATCGTTATGTTTATTGTGAGAGCTGGGAGAATTTTATACAGAAGTAATATAGAAGTTCTCAAATAGTTCGAACAGCTACTAACAGATGGAGCTGTAATCGCAATACGTAGTTGAAACGTGAAAGGAGGATGAAATCATGTATTCCGATGAACAACGTTTTCTATTCTCTTGCTAGAATATTATAGGTTAGAACACAGTCCTACGGCAACAAGGTGCAGTTTTCAAACACGATTTAATGTTCTGAAAGTACTCGATGCGAAAACGATTCGCAAGCTCTTCGCCATATTCCAACAAGCAGGCACGCTGGATGATGATCAAACGGGGAATGCTGGCTGAACATATCGCTACGGTTTCTGAAATTATTCAGCAAAATCAAACGAATTCCGTCCGAAGAATTGCTGCACAGACGGGTTTGAAGTGTTCCAGCACGCAGAAAATACTGACAAAGGGCCTACACATGTTTCCGTTCAAAATCCAAAGCCACCATAACTAATATAATAACGATAATAATAACTTATACGAGCTGTGCGACAGAGGGCTGACTTTGCGAACTAGTTTCCCAAAATGAATGATAATGAAGGATTTGATGTTATCTGCATCTAGTTCACAGCTGACGCACACTTCCACCTGAATGGAGTCACGCATACACAAAACTGACGATTTTGGAATTCCGAAAATCCGCATTTGCGTGAAACGAAATCACCGCTTGCCTTATTATAATTCCAGTCTTGGATCACAATGTAGGCTTCAATTGTGCTCTTTACGTACCAGCACTTTATTTGTTTGACGAAGCCGAAGCGGCTAATGATTTTGACAGCATCATCACATGTACAGATGTGGTACGTACAACGCAACACGTTTCTAGTCAGGTATGAAGATGGTCGTTACTGATCGAAATTAATAACTTGATTACAAACACACATTGTGATCCAAGACTGGAATTATAATAAAGCAAATATTTTTCTGGATCGCTGAAAACTTTTCGTGACTTTGTGTAATCACTGAATTTTTCCAAAGGTACTGTTTGGGCAGCGGTATGCAGTAGACGCATTATTGGCCCTTTTTACATGGAACAATCTGTCAGCCGGCCGGAGTGGCCGAGCGGTTCTGGGCGCTACATTCTGGAACCGCGCGACCGCTACGGTCGCAGCTTCGAATCCTGCCTCGGGCATTGATGTGTGTGATGTCCTTAGGTTAGTTAGGTTTCAGTAGTTCTAAGTTCTAGAGGACTGATGACTTCAGAAGTTAAGTCCCATAGTGCTCAGAACCATTTGAACAATTGGTCACTCGTGAGTGTTACTTTGCAATTTTGGAACAATTTGTTGCCACGCAGCTAGCGTTGGAGGATCGATCAGGCACCGGGTGGTTCACGCAAATGGGACCAGACCACATCGCACCGAACAGGTGTTTCACTTTCTCGATGAATACTTCGAGGATCGAGTCACAGCATTAGATTATTGCTAATTTACTGATGTAGAGATGCATGACCTTCACATTCGCGACATCTGCCGCCTCGTGACTACGTTTTGTGGGCGACATTGAAAGACACGGTCTACCGGAACCACCCCATCACGCTGGACGAGCCTAAATCGGCGTGAAGCCATTTCCATACAGACACTAAAGATGTGATGGCAAATTTCAGTGTTCGTTTGCTCCACCTCCGAATTACGAGTGGTGCACATTCGAAAAGCCTACTTGCACAGGACGAGTTTAATTATGCAAGCTGATACTGCACGAGCTGCACGCAGCACCATCTGGTAGCACCTTCTCAAACTATTTTAAATTTCTGTATAAGTTCTGTACAAAATGTTTACAGCTTTCATAACAAACATTTCTGTTGCTGCACTCGTCTATCATTCTTAGTTTTCGATATAGTTAATACTGAAATCGGGGACTCATTCGCTGGACACATTGTATTAGTTCCGGGGACCGCACGGCTTTTTTAAAAAGGCGCAGACGTCCTCAGATGAATATACGAGGGTTGTCCAGAAAGTAATACACCGTTTTTTTTTCTTCAACAATTCTTAGTTGAGTATAATGAGAATTAAACACGTGAAAGAATGGTGTTTTATCTACACACCCTATTTTTCCACGTAATCTCCATCCCGTTCTATGGCCTTCCTCCAGCGCGTAACAAGACCGTGAATGCCCTGTCGATATCAGTCCTTGACCTAGTGGCGGAGCCAGTGCTTCACTGTGTGAATCACCTCCACATCGTCCTCAAAATGTCTTCCAAGAGTGGCATCCTTTAATGGCCCAGACAAATGGAAGTCTGAGGAGGGTAGGTCAGGTGTGTCAGGTATGACAGCCGTGGATGGTCCCCCGACCGCTGCAAATCGTTGAGCTACGCCGAACCACCACCTGATGGATGATCTCACCCTCCGTGCCCAGCGACTAACTGTACTTCTATCGAAAGCAGGTGCTCCATAGACTTTGCACAAGCATTGCGACTATCCCCCACAGTCTCTTTCTCTACAGTGAGAAACTCAATGACGGCACGTTGCTTGTAACGTACATCACCGGTTTTGAAACTGTCCTGCAGCTACGCTATCTGTCGGAAGTGACGGAAACTTGGCGCGTTCACTCAGGAGACTTCAAATAATACATACGTAACATTTCGAATTCGTAGCATTGTTTTCGCCTGAGAAAAAAAATGCGTTGCACTACTTTCTGGGCAACCCCCGTAGTTCGCTTGCACTGTCACAGATCCTCCGTTCACCACGGAGCTAAACCTAATACGACGTTTGCGAGCCGTTCTACCCAGACGACCCGTACACATCAAGTCACCGTAAACAACGGTCGAAACGATCTATCAATTGTTCTATTGCGCAACGGTAGAAAGCCGCTCCTTAGTCAAGAAGTTATTCAACAACCGCTGCGTGAACATCTTCATCGCTGGGAAATCTCTTTCCCCGCAAACCAGTTCCTCGGCTACCTAGTCATTGTCGTCTGTGGTCGATGTCAATGGCCTTCTCTTTCCCTTCTTTACGGCCTTCCTCTGATTGTTCATACCATTTCACGACGGCTGGAAGTGACACTGGATCTTGTCCACATACAGCCACAATTTCACAGTGATTCTGTGTACAATTTACATGTTGTGCTCACAAGAATGGTACAGTCTCACATACTTCGACTTTCAAGCGCGTTTCCAGTAGCCACCACATTCCACTCTCATCCCTGTGATGCACCGCAGCGGAACTGTGTCTGCAGGACACAGAGAACCCCGTACTCTCTTATGACTATGCACCACTACTGTTGTGTAATGGTCTTAGTGTGCGATCACATGTGTAACTTACGAGGCGTATTTGGAAAGTAAGCTCCCATTAGTCGGGAAATGGAAACCAGTGTGAAAATCCGATGGAACTTTGCATAGATGTGTTGGGCAGTGTCTTTAGTGTGCCTCTCGATCGTTTACGTCGCTCTTTTCAGCTTAGAGCGCAGAGTGATCACTTAGAGATGCCTTAAACAACAGTGTCTCGCGCAAAGGAATCTGCATGGGTTTCGAAAAAGACGATCATGTTTCTTGACTTCCGCAAAGCGTTTGATATAGTTCCCCACAGTCGTTTAATGAACAAAGTAAGAGCATATGGACTATCAGGCCAACTGTGTTTGGACTTAAGAGTTCCTAGATAACAGAATGCAGCATGTCATTCTCAATGGAGAGAAGTCTTCCGAAGTAAGAGTGATTTCAGGAGTACCGCAGGGGAGTGTCGTAGGACCACTGCTATTCACAATCCACATAAATGACCTTGTGGATGATATCGGAAGTTCACTGAGGCATTTTGCAGGTGATGCTGTAGTATATCGAGAGGTTGTAACAATGGAAAATTGTACTGAAACGAATTGACACATGGTGCGGGGAATGGCAACTGAATCTCAATGTAGACAAGTGCAATGTGCTGCGAATACACAGAAAGAAAGATCCTTATCATTTAGCTACAATATAGCAGGTCAGCAACTGGAAGCAGTTAATTCCATAAATTATCTGGGAGTAGGCATTAGGAGTGATTTAAAATGGAATGACCATATTAAATCAATCGTCGGTAAAGCAGATGCCAGACTGAGATTCATTGGAAGAATCCTAAGGAAATGCAGTCCGAAAACAAAGGAAGCAGATTCTTGAGTTTCTCCCGGCGTATTTGATAATCAAAATATCCACGGGTATGCTGCCGGTCTATAGTGTCCAACGGGCACAATATTTCGGCGATCAAACATGTCGCCATCATCAGGTGAACTGACGGACTGAGCTCCTGTGAACGTGCCGGCACGGAGATCCGTACGCTATGGCAGCCATAGCGTACGGATCTCCGTGCCGGCACGTTCACAGGAGCTCAGTCCGTCAGTTCACCTGATGATGGCGACATGTTTGATCGCCGAAATATTGTGCCCGTTGGACACTATAGACCGGCAGCATACCCGTGGATATTTTGATTAAAGGAAGCAGGTTACAGTACACTTGTTCGCCCACTGCTTGAATACTGCTCACCGGTGTGGGATCCGTACCAGGTGGGGTTGATAGAAGAGAGAGAGAGAGAGAGAGAGAGAGAGAGAGAAGATCCAACGGAGAGCAGCGCGCTTCGTTACAGGATCATTGAGTAATCGCAAAAGCGTTACGGAGATGACAGATAAACTCCAGTGGAAGACTCTGCAAGAGAGACGCTCAGTAGCTCGGTATGGGCTTTTGTTGAAGTTTCGAGAACATACCTTCACCGAGGAGTCAAGCAGTATATTGCTCCCTCCTACGTATATCTCGCGAAGAGACCCTGAGAATAAAATCAGAGAGATTAGAGCCCACACAGAGGCATACCGACAATTTCTTTCCACGAACAATACGAGACTGGAATAGAAGGGAGAACCGATAGAGGTATTCAAGGTACCCTCCGCCACACACCGTCAGGTGGCTTGCAGAGTATGGATGTAGATGTAGATGTAGAAGTATGCGGATGTGCCTGAAGCTATGCAGCCCACATAACATACATGTCATGCGTTTCTTTCTTCAAGACAATTCTCAGCCGCATTCTCCAGGGGCAATGAGGACGCTCCTGCTGCGTTTTCGATGGGAATTGTTTGATCAACCACAATACATCCATTAACTAGCTCCCTCCGATGTTCATCTCGGTCCACATGAACCGCTGGCTGCGAAACCAACATTTTGGCACAAACAACGAAAGGCACACTAGCGTAGAGAATTGGCGGAAAGCACAGGCGGTGGCTTTCTGTGACGGATGTTACTGGAAAGTTTGTACAATGCCAAGGCAAATGTCCAAGATGGAGCGGCGACTGTTTAGAGGGGAAGCTGAAAGGTGTGGCTTGCTGTTGCAAATAAAATTTTTATTTTTAATTTTCACTGTGGTTTTCATTTCGCAACTGATCGGACCTTACTTTCAGAACAGCCCTCGTACTTTCTGAAGTCGCTACGTACTTTAGGATAATAAGAAAAAAACTGGTGGACACCTGGCAGCTAAGAAATTCTGTAGGAATCACATTAGTATTGAAGTAAATTAATATCCGATATTAGAGGAACATACCGAGTCGCGGGATCTAGGTTTACGGAGCTCACGAAGGAAAATCTGCTTTTTGTTACTGGTCTCTATCAAAATCGGCCAGGGTGAGTTTTTTGATAGAAAAACATGTCATCTACATACACTATCTGATCAAAAGTATCAAGACACTTATTAGTGGACATCAATATGGAATCTGTCCAACCTTCCCCTGTATGCCAGTTTGTATTCTGCTGGGAACACTTTCAATGAGGTGTCTGAATAGCTGTGGAGGAACGGCAGGCCATTCTTCTTCAAGAATGAAACGACGGAAGGTAATGATGTTGTGCTGGGGTCTGGAGAGAATGGGACGTTCTAACTCATACCAAAGGTGCTCAATTCGGTTCAGGACGGAGCCCTGGGCAGATCAGTCCATTTCTAGAAAGCTACTGTCCACAAACCATTGCCTCGCAGATACTGCTTCACGACAGAGTGCGTTGTCATGCTGATGAGAACAATCATCGTCTCTGAACTGTTCGTCTACTGTGTACAGTACACAATACTGTTAATGCGTACATAACGCGCGGTTCTGGCGCTGCAGTCTGGAACCGCGAGACCGCTACGGTCGCAGGTTCGAATCCTGCCTCGGGCATGGATGTGTGTGATGTCCTTAGGTTAGTTAGGTTTAACTAGTGCTAAGTTCTAGGGCACTAATGACCTCAGCAGTTGAGTCCCATAGTGCTCAGAGCCATTTGAACCATAACCTTCTCCATTTAGCCTTTTCATAAGCGCAATAATAGGATCACACCTGAAGCACGAAAAACACGCACATATCGTAACATCAATTCCTCTGCATTTCACCGTTGGCACTACAAATAATCGCTAGTACCGTTCTCCAAGCATTCGCCAAACACAAACACTTCCATCGGATTGCCGTATGGTCTAGCGTGATTCAGCACTCCCAACAATTCGTTTCTATTCATCCACTCCAGAGGCGCCACTCTTTCTCGAACTTCGTCGAGCTGGTCCCACGAGTTCCGCCTGCTCTTTGTTTAGTTGTGGTTGTTCCTTCGCGTTCCCACTTCACAATCACCTCACCAGCAGTCGACATCCAATGACTAGCCCACGTTCGAAGTCACTTAGTTCTCCCGGCCAACCCATCCTGCTGTTCCTGCTTCTTTACTGACGACGCAATACTCGCCACCTCCCTCTACACTGTCGGGTCCGCATCTCCTGATATCTTGTGGTCAAATACGCATTACATAGGGGTGTCCAGATACTTTGGATCAAATGATGTATCTCATTACAAAAAGGAAAAAAAAATACTACACATTTATGAACTACAGTACAACCAGAACCTTGTAAACATCCAGATGCTTCATGAAAGATTCATTCTGCAAACAATCCCCCTACGGTGTGGCTAAGCCATTTTTCCGCAGTTCTCTTTCTTTCAGAAGTGTCAGTCTCATAAGGTATTTGAGAAGTCTGGAATGTAGGAGAGAGATAAAGGCGGAATTAAAACTGTGAGGGCGGGTCGTAAGTCGCGCCTGGATAGTTTAGTCGGTAAGAGCACTGCCCGGGATTGCAAGGTTCCGGGTTCGCCCCCGTCTAGCACACAGTTTTAATCTTCCAAGAAGTTTAATCTAAAGAACAAGCTTGGAGTGTCTGGGGAACAAAGAAAACGCCCGTCACTTACGGCGTAATCAATACTGAAAGCACGGCCTTCCCGCCTGAAAGGCACTGCTAAGCCTCACGCAGTTGAGAGGTGCGCGGAACACAGAGCAGCAGCTGCCACGGGAACCCCTGCTGCAACCCAACTCCACTGCGAGAGAGCGAGATTAGCGCCGAGTCGCTGGTCTGCATTGCAGCTCGAGGCCGTCAGTTAACAAGTAGGGCGCGCTGGACTTAACAGAACTAAGTAATTCTGCAGGAAATAGTCGAGGACGAGGTCTCCCAAGACGGAAAATGAGAGCAGTTGCAGAACGGGTGGGAACTGATGGGCCACTATCTTATCGAAAGAAGCGCCCCAGGATGTGACTAATCTAAGAAAACGACGAAAATCGTAAGCCGGGACGGCCAGAGAGGCCATGGGAGCTCCGCTGTTCCAAAATCTGAACCAGCGTTTTGACCACTGCTCCAGCCTGTTCGGTGTAGTAACTGAGATACATTCAAAAGGCAGTAACCATAGATCTTTTACTGCAGACGCATAACTACGTGGATTCTGTATAACTTTTCCGCAGTAAAGCGTAGGAAATTCAGGGAAACATAACATGCAGCAAAAATGTAAGCTACATCTACATTGATACTCCGCAAGCCACCCAACGGTGTGTGGCGGAGGGCACTTTACGTGCCACTGTCATTACCTCCCTTTCCTGTTCCAGTCGCGTATGGTTCGCGGGAAGAACGACTGTCTGAAAGCCTCCGTGCGCGCTCTAATCTCTCTAATTTTACATTCGTGATCTCCTCGGGAGGTATAAGTAGGGGGAAGCAATACATTCGATACCTCATCCAGAAACGCACCCTCTCGAAACCTGGCGAGCAAGCTACACCGCGATGCAGAGCGCCTCTCTTGCAGAGTCTGCCACTTGAGCTTATTAAACATCTCCGTAACGCTATCACGGTTACCAAATAACCCTGTGACGAAACGCGCCGCTCTTCTTTGGATCTTCTCTATCTCCTCCGTCAGACCGATCTGGTACGGATCCCACACTGATGAGCAATACTCAAGTATAGGTCGAACGAGTGTTTTGTAAGCCACCTCCTTTGTTGATGGACTACATTTTCTAAGCACTCTCCCAATGAATCTCAACCTGGTACCCGCCTTACCAACAATTAATTTTATATGATCATTCCACTTCAAATCGTTCCGCACGCATACTCCCAGATATTTTACAGAAGTAACTGCTACCAGTGTTTGTTCCGCTATCATATAATCATACAATAAAGGATCCTTCTTTCTATATATTCGCAATACATTACATTTGTCTATGTTAAGGGTCAGTTGCCACTCCCTGCACCAAGTGCCTATCCGCTGCAGATCTTCCTGCATTTCGCTACAATTTTCTAATGCTGCAACTTCTCTGTATACTACAGCATCATCCGCGAAAAGCCGCATGGAACTTCCGACACTATCTACTAAGTCATTTATATATATTGTGAAAAGCAATGGTCCCATAACACTCCCCTGTGGCACGCCAGAGGTTACTTTAACGTCTGTAGACGTCTCTCCATTGATAACAACATGCTGTGTTCTGTTTGCTAAAAACTCTTCAATCAAGCCACACAGCTGGTCTGATATTCCGTAGGCTCTTACTTTGTTTATCAGGCGACAGTGCGGAACTGTATCGAACGCCTTCCGGAAGTCAAGAAAAATAGCATCTACCTGGGAGCCTGTATCTAATATTTTCTGGGTCTCATGAACAAATAAGGCGAGTTGGGTCTCACACGATCGCTGTTTCCGGAATCCATGTTGATTCCTACATAGTAGATTCTGGGTTTCCAGAAATGACATGATACGCGAGCAAAAAACATGTTCTAAAATTCTACAAGAGATCGACGTAAGAGATATAGGTCTATAGTTTTGCGCATCTGCTCGACGACCCTTCTTGAAGACTGGGACTATCTGTGCTCTTTTCCAATCATTTGGAACCCTCCGTTCCTCTAGAGACTTGCGGTACACGGCTGTTAGAAGGGGGGCAAGTTCTTTTGCGTACTCTTGCCTTACTTCCCGTTACAACTGCGACCAATGAAGCCCACAGTCGAGCATTTCGAAGAAGACACTGTTCCCAGCACCCAAACAATCAGTGGGTTTCCACAGGTGCTACCCATAATGTTTCTTGCGCGCGGTCTGGACTGGAAGCAGACAGCCAGTTCGGCCAAAATCAATGCTATTCTCCCAAAATCAATGCTAGCAGCGCTTTCAAAAGAAAACTGGATGCACGAAGGAAGGAAAGAAGGAACGAAGGACGGAAGATTAGGACTTAACGTGCCGTCGACGATGAAATCATTAGTGACGGCCACACGAACAGATACAAAGCAGGGGAAGGAAATCTGCCGTGTCCTTTACAAAGGGACTATCCTTGCAGTCGCCATAATAGAATTAGAGAAACGGCGGAAATCCCAAACCAGGATGGTCGGATGCGGATCTGAACCGCGTTCTCCTCCCGAATACGAGTCCACTTAACTAACCCTGCTCGTTTGGACTCCTGAAACGGTGCATGTTATTTCACACGCCGGTTTAGCTTGAATGATTACATTCGGAAAATTTTATGATTTAACTGTAACGATGAAAGTATTGCTTAAAACAACACGTTAAATCGAAAGGGCTGCGTGCCGTACTGTTTAATGCACTGTGGTCGCATTCAAGAGCAGCAGGGTTCATCTACGTCTATATATATACTGCGCAAGCTACCACACTGTGCATGGCGAAGGGTAACTAGTACTATTACTAGCTATTCCCTTCCCTGTTCCACTCGGAAATGGGACGATGGAAAAGTTTTCTCAATAATGTGTCGCAGAAAGAACCGTCGTCTTCCCTCTAGGGATTCACTAAGCATCTCCGTTAACAGTCGCCTGATGATCGAACCTTCGGGGAACAAATCTTGGATCCCACCCCTCATTGTTTCGATGTCATACTCGAATCAAACTGGTGGGGATCTGAAACGCTCGAGCAGTACTCAAGAACAAATCGCACTAGTATTCTACACACAATCACTTTTCTAGAATTCTCCCAATAAACCGAGTCGACCTTCCGAGTCGCCTTCCGACAATACATGCTCGTTCCTTTCAATATCCCTATGCAAAGTTGCGTCTAGATATTTTATCGATGTGACTGTGTCACGCAGCACAGTCTAATACTGTATTCGGACATTACAGGATTGCTTTTCCTGCCCATCTGCATTAACTGACATTTTTCTACATTCAAAGGAAGCTGCCATTCACTCCACTAAGTAGAAATTCTATCCACGTCTTCCTGTGTCATTTTACAGCCACACAACTGTGATACCTCCCCGTACACCACAGCATCATCAGCAAACAGCCTCAGATTGCTGCTCACGCTGCCCGTCAGATCATACAGAGAATACGGGAGCTCCTGTCTCACTTCCCTGGAGCACTCCTGGCAATACTCTTGTCTCTGTTTTCAAATCCCCAGTCAATCAATCAAATTTCGTTTTCCCTAAATCGATTTTGGCGAATGCCGGACAGGTTCGTATGAAAAGCACACAACCGACTGTTTTCATCTTCGTCTTCATAAAGCTTGTGCTGGATCTCCAATGACCTCGTTGCCGATGGAACGTTAAACCCTAATTTCCTTCTTCCGACTCAAAATTCAGTTGCCTAGCCTTGAGGGAAGGATAGAAGAGCTATGTTCCCCGGGAAACGTAACCGGGAAAGAAAGTGCAAAGCCGACGTTTTATTTGGTTCTGGCTCCCAGTGCATATCATTACGTCTGCAACCAGTTCTCAGCGGTTGTGACTATTACTTTATGGTCCTCAGGAAAGTCTAGTGTGCGCTTATTAGTGTCACTTCGTGGTGCAATGAATCACCCAGCTCGTGACGTTCGCCCATCGAGTGTTTTATACCTCACGAACACAATATCGTTTTACATCACGCTGGAATGATTGCTGTACAGAGAAAAGGCCACTTTTATGTTTCGGATCGACGTTCTCGGGAGCTAGCTATTAGATGCACAAATTATTCACTACGCTGTCGTCCTAATGCGTTAATCATATAATGGAACGTATTCGGTTTCATCCCTGTACCTACTCAAGTGAAAATACGATCTACAGTCATAGGAACCTTCATTTCTGGTGGCATGGTTTTGTTGTTTCTGCATAAATACTGTATTAATGCAGGTACTGTTCCTGTAACTTAAATGGCTTTTTTCGTAACCACAAATGTTTCATTAATACAGCAAAAATTTCGTAAGTAATATATGCTCATAGGTGTTTCTCGTAGCTTAAAATGTTGTCAGCCAGCTAAGTGTACAAATACTTTCGTATTTGGTATCCATTTTTCAGTCCATTTTCTATTTGTTGCATCAAACGTTTTCCAAGTGTTCTTGTAAATGTTTAAACGTTGTGTAACATTTTATGTCATCATGTATGTATGTGTCAGACAGTATTTAAAAGCGTACACAGCAACTTGAAAACGTGAATTACCGAAAAAAAAAACCGAGGAAAATTTGTCACAAAGGCTAAACCGTAGCCAGTGATCCGATGAAATGAAGCACGAACTGTGACCAAGGAAAGCAATTCACTATCTCCAGGGTCAGCACATTAATAAACTAAAGCAGTACAGAAGCCATTCTTTACCGAAAGACGCCACTTTTCAGATTCTTCATCTCTAAGTGTGTACTACAGGAAAATATTGGGCAGAGGTAACATGACTGTCAAGTATTTGCTGTCACATATTGTTAACATTTGTAACCAGACTACTTCAGATGATAGCTGGATGATGTGCATGTTGTTGATAATTAAAACTATTACTCATCCATTTAATCTTTATGGTTTTTACCAAATTTCACTCAACCAATTTAGGTTCACAGAAGATGATTTTTACTGTCATTAATGTGCTGATGTAAGCTGTCAGCAGCAGACCAGTCGGTAAAGACGTAGCAAGAAGATTGATAGTAGACGCTGGAACAAGCACGCATATCAGGAGAGAGGCCAAAGACAGACTCGCAAGCAACGTGCCGCCAACGCCCTCTCGACCGCAAGTATTTAGACAGCCACCGCTGACGGAGGTCCCAGTCTCAAGACACTAGCGCAGTCGCTCAGTCACTGGCGCACTAACTCACATCCTAGTTTGGCGTCTGCCATTCATCGCTTAGCAGGACTTGTACTTCGCCAGCACTGAGGCTAATGTGGGCTGTTAGTGAAGAGCTTGTACCACAACACATGGATTCTTAAAGTTAAGTAGATTCCTGTTTATATAAATAAAGAATCCTGTTAATACGTGTGTGCAGTTGTGTTAACAACATCCTCTCCCGTGATTCCTATGGTACAAGACTCAACAATAATTTGTTGGGATCTAGATATGTAGTGTTTCACAGCAGCAATTTTAAGTTTACTCTTTATTTATATTAGTTATAGGTAAAAGATGTAGACTGAGCATTCACTTTCATCTCTCCCATGAATTGTGTACACCCACAGCCTATCTTGTTATCACTTCCGTATTTCGCCAACTCGTACTTCACACGAAGTACAGGGTTATTACAAATGATTGAAGCGATTTCACAGCTCTACAATAACTTTATTATTTGAGATATTTTCACAATGCTTTGCACACACATACAAAAACTCAAAAAGTTTTTTTAGGCATTCACAAATGTTCGATATGTGCCCCTTTAGTGATTCGGCAGACATCAAGCCGATAATCAAGTTCCTCCCACACTCGGCGCAGCATGTCCCCATCAATGAGTTCGAAAGCATCGTTGATGCGAGCTCGCAGTTCTGGCACGTTTCTTGGTAGAGGAGGTTTAAACACTGAATCTTTCACATAACCCCACAGAAAGAAATCGCATGAGGTTAAGTCGGGAGAGCGTGGAGGCCATGACATGAATTGCTGATCATGATCTCCACCACGACCGATCCATCAGTTTTCCAATCTCCTGTTTAAGAAATGCCGAACATCATGATGGAAGTGCGGTGGAGCACCATCCTGTTGAAAGATGAAGTCGGCGCTGTCGGTCTCCAGTTGTGGCATGAGCCAATTTTCCAGGATGTCCAGATACACGTGTCCTGTAACGTTTTTTTCGCTGAAGAAAAAGGGGCCGTAAACTTTAAACCGTGAGATTGCACAAAACACGTTAACTTTTGGTGAATTGCGAATTTGCTGCACGAATGCGTGAGGATTCTCTACCGCCCAGATTCGCACATTGTGTCTGTTCACTTCACCATTAAGAAAAAATTTTGCTTCATCACTGAAAACAAGTTTCGCACTGAACGCATCCTCTTCCATGAGCTGTTGCAACCGCGCCGAAAATTCAAAGCGTTTGACTTTGTCATCGGGTGTCAGGGCTTGTAGCAATTGTAAACGGTAAGGCTTCTGCTTTAGCCTTTTCCGTAAGATTTTCCAAACCGTCGGCTGTGGTACGTTTAGCTCCCTGCTTGCTTTATTCATCGACTTCCGCGGGCTACGCGTGAAACTTGCCCGCACGCGTTCAACCGTTTCTTCGCTCACTGCAGGCCGACCCGTTGATTTCCCCTTACAGAGGCATCCAGAAGCTTTAAACTGCGCCTACCATCGCCGAATGGAGTTAGCAGTTGGTGGATCTTTGTTGAACTTCCTCCTGAAGTGTCGTTGCACTGTTATGACTGACTGATGTGAGTGCATTTCAAGCACGACATTCGCTTTCTCGGCTCCTGTCGCCATTTTGTCTCACTGCGCTCTCGAGCGCTCTGGCGGCAGAAACCTGAAGTGCGGCTTCAGCCGAACAAAACTTTGTGAGTTTTTCTACGTATCTGTAGTCTGTCGTGACCATATGTCAATGAATGGAGCTACAGTGAATTTATGAAATCGCTTCAATCATTTGTAATAGCGCTGTATATCCATGACTTGTCATTATTGTAGTGTGCTCGTGATTTTAAATCCAACGCTGTGAAATCTTTTATAAAACTAAGTTTGTGTCAAATAGCTCTTACACAAGAACGAATATGAACAAACAAAACTTGTTATTGTTGTGGTCTTGAACAGCACTTTTTAGCCGCCGCAAAGCTTCATTGGCGCTCTAAATTTTCGAAATTTTGACTGTATAAACTGACGCAGCAGTGTTCATCTTTGGGATGCCATTGCATAGGTGCCACATATTCGTAACTAAAAATCGTGCATTTCCCACATTTATTTACACACACAACCCAGCTTCTGAATTTTCCTTTGTTTAAGACCGCGTACGCCTAACAGGTCCGATTCGTAGTTCTAGATTCTAAGATGCTACTGTTCGTGTCGTTTTCGCATAAACCTTCACTGATTGTGTCAGCGCTCGTGAATATTGTGTTTTCCGAACTTTGATACCGCAGCGAAAAACCCATATTATATTGTCAATTGTAACCTTAATTTGTGCTTTTTAGAAACTATTAGCCACAGTATTCTCATTGAAAAACATTAACTCCCTGATTTCACTAGACACTTACGTGAGAAAAGGTATACACTTAAGAATTTTCTGACGCTTGCAAATGAGTATTTTCGAGCTTAAGTTGCGTGTGTTGTGCATAAGCTATTTCTTAATCAATCGGCGTTTGTGATTTAAAAATGGTTCAAATGGCTCTGAGCACTATGGGACTTAACATCTGAGGTCTTCAGTCCCCTAGAACTTAGAACTACTTAAACCTAACTAACCTAAGGACATCACACACATCCATGCCCGAGGCAGGATTCGAACCTGCGACCGTAGCGGTCGCGCGGCCCCAGACTGAAGCGCCTAGAACCGCTCGGCCACTCCGGCCGGCTGTGATTTACAGTTACCGTAAATAATTAACATATTTTGTCACTTTCGTTCTCTCTTTTAACATGAGTTTACACTGCTTGCAATTATCGCAAATTAACGTTATTGTTGTATTTGTTAGCGACCACAGCCTGAAAAAGTTTCAAAGAAGCAGTAAGTTTTGTACCAAGTTTTTCTGTTGTCGCAACAGATAATAATCACTTCAGTTCCAAAAGCCTACTGGTAATATTTATAGCCTATTAGAACCATAAATTAAACAACGTAATCAGTAAGCTTAGCTTAAAGCTATTTGTTTACTGCTCTGTAAAATGCTGTACCAGAAAAAATGCATCCTTACAGTGAATGCTGTTCTCAAGCACCGTATGAGATAGTTGATGTTCGCAAGCAATTGGAAATCGCCCTGACTGCCGTCAAGCGATTGGAAGCTGCTGCAAATGGCTTTGCTGGAAGGACTACCGAGAGACGTAAGTACTGTGCGCTCCAGCGGATACAGTCTCTTATACAGGAAACACACGGTCTATTGCCACTCGTCCACTTGACTGCGAATGGCCTGCCAATGGTAGGTCTAGGCGTCCTGTATAGGGGAGGCAGGGACCAGGGATAACTCATTTCGAGGTGCTGTCCACTGAAAACAAAACTGAGCCAGTGAGACTCATTTCACCTGCTGGGAAACGTGGCGAGTCCCGTACGAAGGGGAGGCAAACACAAAATGGTAGGGCTCATTACTCGTCGGCAGTTCAATCGCGCGGCGAATGACGGTATCAAAGGCAGCAACTGACAGGAAAAGGCACCAGGTGCACTCAGTGTGTATGCCTGGGGGTCTCTTTCAACATGCTGAAGAGGTTGTTCTGGTAGCCTTTGAGGGAACAGGGTGCAACCAACTGCAGATTTTAGCGCACGTTAGAAAAATATAATGCCTACTGACTGGGCTCTGAGGTCATACTTCACTCACTCCAGTGACTGGCAGAGAAGATTAAGAAGACCAGTCTTGCGCACCGAGTTTCAAGGAAACAATTTGCAGCAATGTCCCCAGAACTGATCGTGACCCTTTGATTCTGAGTCGAGTGGTAGGACTGAACCAGTGACTTCGAAGGTCCTGTCATAGGCTAGGCTGCGACTTCCTGGATTTGCGCCATAGTGTTACGAACTGTAGAGTCATCCTAAATGGATCAGGTGACCACTACACAACGGAGGCTACTGCTCAGGTAGCTGACTGTGTGTGGGGCGCACACGAGGGCTTTTTACAATAGGCGACTCTCCATCCAATCCAGATAACGATAGCTGTACGAAACCCAGAAGTATCAGTGTAAGATCGAAAGAATTGCGTCCAACAGGTGAGAGTGTTAAAATCCTAATGGTAAACTGACGAAGTATTCGCAACAAAGTGCCAGAGTTTGAAGTGCTCCTGAAAGGAACTGAAGCTCACATTATACTACGTACAGAAAGCTGGTTGACACATGAAATTGATACCAGTGAGATTTTTGGGGAAACTTTAAGTGTATAAAGAAAGGATAGCCAAATGGGAAATGGTGTATTTGTCGCAGTAGACAAGAAACACAAATCCGTCGAGATAAAAATTGAAGCTGCATGTGAAATTGTCTGGACAAGGCTCAGTATCAGGAGTGGTCATAAAATAATAATTGGATCCTTGTATCGCCCACGAGACTCATCTGCCGATGTAACTGAAAACTTTACATAAGACCTCAGTTCATCATTTCACCAGTACGGTAAGTGACATTCCTCATCCACTTATCAACTGGATAATAATACTTTCGTTAGTGGTGGGTGTGAAAAGACATCCTCTGATACATTACTAAACGCCTCCCCTGAAAACTTACTACAACAGAAGGTTCGGAAGTCGACTCATGATGGAAATATTTTAGATCTAAAGCCAGCAAACACACTTGAGGAAGTCCACGTCAAAACTGTTACCAGTGACCATTACCAAAGCACAAAGGGCAACTAACACAGGCAGAAAGATTTATATATTCAGTAAACTAACAAGCAGTAGTGTCATACCTCGGTGCGGAACTTGAACAAGTTTAGAAGAATGGCTGAGCATGCGCTGGACAGAAATGTACCCAGTAGAACAGTTCGTGACGGGAGGGACGCTCCACGGTACACTGTCACTGCAATGAAACTTCTTTAGAGAGAGGTTATTACATAATACATGAAAACCGACGTATATGTCCATACTTAGAAAGATGCTGAATGGCTGTCAAGAAGGACGGCCGCTGTGACCGAGCGGTTCTAGGCACTTCAGTCTGGAACTTCGCGACCGCTACGGTCGCAGTTTCGAATCCTGCCTCGGGCATGGATGTGTGTGATATTCTTAGGTTAGTTAGGTTTAAGTAGTTCTAAGTTCTAGGGGACATGACCTCAGATGTTAAGTGCCATAGCGCTCATAGCTATTTTGAGCTGTCAAGAAAGCAATGCGCGAAGCCTTCATTGACTACCGTCGCAGAAAATTATCGAAAATCCTTTAAAAACCCAATGAAATTATGTCGTATGTCACGGCTCTTGGTGGCCCTAAATTTAGTGTACAGTCACTCATGGACGAGACAGGAACTGAAATTAAGGATAGCAAAGCATAAGCAGAAATGCTTAACTCCGTTTTCAAATTCCCTTTACAACGAAAAACCCTGAAATATTTCCCCAAATTAATTCTTGTACCATTGAAAAGAGAAGTGAAATAGAGATTAGTGTCAGTGGTGTTGAGAAACAGCTGTAA